>NW_004524627.1:13016060-13043177 GCF_000260255.1 Octodon degus
ATAGTTAGAATAGATATATAGTTAGAATAGATATATAGTTAGAATAGATATATAGTTAGAATAGATATATAGTTAGAATAGATATATAGTTATGAATAGAGGGATTTGTTCTAATAGAGTTTGTAAATATGATATCATGTCGGCATCTTGTACAGCAGTTAACCACTAGGAAGAATGTATGCAATGTGTTAATTATTGAAACTGTCCTACCAATTTGGTTTGAAACTGTCTCATTGCTATTTGTTTCTCAATAAAATTATGGGAAAAATATTTTAAAATGTGATTTTGCTCTCTACTCTTTCCCATAACATTGATGATAATGTTTTTAAGGTGAGGTGTTAAAATTAAATGAGGGTATAAACTTTGACATTCCATGTCTGGTCTTAGACTAACATGGTATTTTATCAAAAAGCACTTTTAACTCTGCAGTGTCAGCTGTTAGATATGCATATTTCTCAATTTGCATAACATTTTTTATTATTTTCATTTTCTTGAAAACCAAAATTTGAATTAGGCTGAATCCAAAAAACTATAATTTTGAAGACTTGGAACTTGCTACATTTGCTTGACAGATTTGTAACTTAAAGAACTTCTAACTCTACATAGGCAGTGTTAATTTCCACTTCCATACAGCAATCACAGACAATTACTTTACAAGGAACACAGAAGCTATGCTTGCCCCCAAAGCAGTCTCATCTTTATACTCCGAGTAAAGCCTGTGCCTATTTTCACCAAAGGCTTTCAGGACCTTCCCTGTTGAAAGACAAGGATCACGACTAACTGACAGTCTTGGTAGGGTCCACTTAGTGCATTGATATCACTCTCTCAAGTCAGTTTCAAGCTACCAGGCTAAGGAAAGAACGTACCTTGCCTGGGACCACTCTTATTTCTCTACTCCTAGGCTCCTCTTAACCTCCTTGTTGGTGGTTGTGTATGAAGGTAAAGGACTGACCAGTGCTGAAAGTGAGCACTTTGCAGGAATGCAGAGATTACAGCCTGAAGAATACAGAAGCTATAGATAGAAGGTTTGTCAATTTTATTTAATCTTTAAAAAAACTGACTCTTTGATTCACTGATTTTTTTTTTTACTCTCAGTTGCATTTATTTCCGCTCTGCTCTATTATTTCTCCCTGGTGCAGACTTATGGCTTGGTTTTTTCTTCTTTTTCTAGAAGTTACAAGTTCAGTGTTAGGTTTAGCTTGTTCTGTTTTACTGATATGAGAGTTTACCATTATTAATTTTTGCCTTAGGTCTCTTTGCGTTGCATCCAGAAGTTCTGGAATGTTGTATTGGCATTAACGTTGGAAATACTGTTAAATTTCTTTTTTAAGTTTATCTGGGACTCATTAGCTGTTAAGAAGTGTGTTATTTAATTTTCATGCATTTATGTAGTTTTTGTGATCTGTTTTACCATTTCTTTTGTCATTGTTGCACTATTATCTGATAATCTGCATGGTATAATTTCACTTGTTTTGCATTTGCATAAGCATGTTCTATAAGCTAGTATGTGGTCTATTTTGGAGAATGTCCCATGTGCTTCTCAGAAGAATGTGTATTCTGATTGAAGTGGATGTTCTGTAGGCATCTATTAAATACTTTTACTCACAGGTTTGCTTTAGTTCTGCTATTTCTTTGTTGATTTTTTTTCTCTAGTTGATCTATCTCTTTGCAACAGTGAGGAATTAAGGTTCCACATTACAATTGTATTAGTGCTTATTTGATTTTTAAAAATATATTTGATACAAGGTCTACAGGGTCGCACTACATAGATTGGACTCATAGTGATTCTCCTGTTTTCAGCCTCCCAAGCACTGGAATTACATGTGAGCCAACATGCTCAGTCTCAGTTGCTATATAAATGCACACCTGGGCTGGGGCCAGCACTGCTTGCCTGAAATCTAGCCCCGGCCTCTTCACTCTGCCTAGGCAGATGCTTTAGTTTGCTAAGCTATCTTGTCAGCCCTGTGCTTGTCTGATTTTTTTATGTCTTTTAGTATTTGTTTTATATAAGTGGGTGCCTCTGTATTTGATGTGTGTGCATATTTATCATTCATGAACATGATTCTCATAGTTTTCCCTCAACACCTATGCACTGGCCTTCTCTACCTGTTTTTATCAGTCTTGGCTTGAAGTTCATGTCTGAAAAGAGAATGGCTACCAGTGCTTTTTCCAGGACCACTGTTCCATGAATATTGTTTTCTTTTATCTTAATTTTATTTTAAAGAGAAAAAAACAAAAACAAAATAACAAAGACAAAGACAAAAATAAAAATAAAAAAACAATAAAGAATTTCAAAACAAGATGATAGGAAATTAACAATGGTTGTATTATACATTGTTATCTTCAAAGTAGTTGCTCAGATTAACAGATATTGGTATGCAAGCTCGATCAATTAAACACTGACTTCCTTTCATAAATCAATAGAAATTAGTAGTACAATTAATATATATCTATAATCTAGATAGATATCTAGATAGATATAGATACAGATAGTTATATAGATATAGATATAGACATAGATATATCCCTTCCTTCTTTTTCTTCCTCCTTTCCCTAATCCCAGTTGTTCTTTCCTTTGAGCAGTTTCTTTACCTTTCACAATATGTATTGTATCTTTCAGATTTTGTTTCCTCTTTCAGGTTCTTCCCCAACCCCAAGGATTTCACACGCATTTATTGGGCCCCATTGTGTGTTTACTTCGAGGATTCCAGAAGCAAATTCCTTCATGAGTTTGCAAAGATGTAGGAGAAGACTGTACAAATTATTTCAGTACAATAAATGACATAACAGGAAGTTCTGAATGATACAAACTGCAACAGAAACCTAACCACATCAGAAATTCCAAGTCTAAGTAAGAGAACCTTGGGTTTGATCAGAAAGACAGAGAAAGAGAAAGATAGAGATGGTCAATTGTTGGGAGAACCTCAGGCAAAGAAGACAGCGAGGGTAGCATTACCAAGGCACCCTCAGGATCAGATGCCCTTCTAACTCAAATCTTAGTGTACCACTAGCTACTAATGATTTGGTCCAGTTTTGGCTCCTGACACAACATACACCCCACATCCCTTTCTTTCTCCTGACACAACACACCCTGTTCTCTTCAGTGGTCTATGGCATGTGCACTGATACTCTGGCAGAATAGAGGATCCTCTTTCAAGTTATTATAATAGGGAGACCAAGCAATGTATATACATGTGGATCTGGTTTATTTCACTGAAGAATATGGTTTCTAGTTGTATCCATTTACCTGTAAAAGCCGTGAGTTTATTTTTCTTTTTTTATGCATTTAGTACTGATCTACAGGGTCTCATTACACAGAACAGACTTATACTGAACCTTCTGTTTTCAGCCTTCCAACTGCTGGGATTATAGGTGTGGGCCACCATGCCATTCTCAGTTGCCATCTCAGTGGGTCTCGAGGGTGGGGACTGTGCTGCATGCTGAAGATCAAACCCCAGTCCCTGAGCTTGCCTAAGCAGGCAATTTAGTCCACTGAGCTATCTGAGTGGCCCCTGCATTTATATTTCTTTATAACTGAGTAATATTCCACTGCATAAAAGTACCATAGTTTTAAAAATCAATTCCTCAGTTGGGGGACATTTGGGTTGTTTCTCAGATTTAGCTATGACGAATTGCACTGTTATAAACATGGGTACACATATTTCACTGTGGTACATTTTCAGTCCTTCTGGAAAAATACTGAGGACAGTGATAGCTGAGTTGAATGGGACCACCAATCCAAGTTTTTCAAATATTCTCCACATTGATTTCCATAGTTATTGTACAAGTCTACACTCCTACCAATAGTGAAGAAGGGTTCCTCTTTCTCCAAAGCTCTTCCAGCATTTGTCATTGGTTGACATCTTGATAGTAGCCATTCTTTCTGAGGTGAAATGAAATTTCTGTTTTAGTTTGTATCTATGTAGTGATCAATGATGTTGAATATTCTTCCTATATTTAATGGCCATTTGTATTTTTTTTGGCTGAGAAGCATGTGTTCATCTCACATGACCATTTTTGGATTGGGTCTTTGAATTTTGGGGAGTTGATTTTTTTTTTTTTTTTTTTTTTTGTGGAAGCAGGGATTGAACTCAGGCCCTTAATCTTTCCAAGGAGATGCTTATCTACTGAGCTATCTCCCCGGCCCCTGGGAACTTGATTTTTAAATACTTTTTCTTTTTAATGTTTTAGATAGAAGTCCTTTGTTTAATGAATAGTCAGAAAATTTTTTTCCAAATTTTAAGATTTTCTTTTTGCTCTGTTGATTTCTTTTGATATGTAAAAATTTTTCAGTAAGATGAGATCCCAGTTGTTGATTCTTGGAAGTATTTCCCATTCTATTTGGTTTTTGTTCATGAATTCTCTGCCTATTCCTGTCTTCAAAATTTCTATCTATTTTATCTTCCAGGAGATTCAGTGTTTCTGTTTTAACAGTTAAATCTTTGATCCACTTTGACTTTAGTGTAGTGCATGGTGATAGACATGAGTCTAGTTTTAGGCTTCAGCATGTGGAAAGCCAGTTTTCCCAGAACCATGCATTAAAGAGGTTATCGTTCTTCCAGGGAATGCATTTGGACACTTTGTTAAAGCTAAGGTGGCTGAGTGTGTGGTGTGGCTGCATCTTTTAATCTGTTCCATTGATCCTTAGATCTATTTTTTTGCTAGTACCACGCTGATTACATCACAGTAGTTTTGTGATGCCTCCTTCCCTGCCTATGTTGCCTAGGGTTGCCTCTACTATTCCAGGGATCTTGTGATTCCAGATGAATTTTAGGAATGTTATCTCTAGATCTATGTGTATACTAATGGCATTTTGAACAGGCTTGCATTGAATCTATATAAGAATTATGAAAGTATGGCCATTTTCCTTATGTTGGTTCTTCCTATCCATGAGTAAGGAGCATCTTTCTGTTTTCTGAAATCCTCTGTGACCTCTTTTATCAGAGTATTGTTTTCACTTTACAGATATTTTATTAGATTGATTCCTAAGTATTTCAGCTTTTTTGATGCTATTATGAAAGGTGTGGATTCCCTAATTTCTCTCTCAGTGTGTTTGTTGTTAATGTATAGGACTGATTTTGAATTTTGAATGTTGACTTTGTATTCTGATACAATATTGAATTTGTTCATTAAATCTACATGTCTTTTTGTGGATTTTGGGTGGTTTTCTATGCACAGTATCATGTCATCTGCAAATAATAGTTTTACTTCTTCCTTTCCTATTCTTATTACTTTTATTTCTCTTTCTTGTCTAATTGCTCTAGCTAATGTTTCCAGAACTATGTTGAAAGGGATTGGTGAAAGTGGACTTGCTTGTCTTGTTCTTGAAATTAGAGCGAGAGCTTTCAATTTTTCTCCATTTATATGAAGTTGATTGTTGGTGTGTCATAGATGGCTTTTATCAGATTGAGGTAAAGTATATTCATTTGAATTTTCCATAGGATTTTTTTATGAATGAAGATTGGACTTTTTCAAAAAACTGTTTGTGCATCTGTTGTGATGATCATGTGATTTTTGTCTTTGGCTGTGTTGTTATGATATATTGCATTTATTGAGTTGTATATATTGAACTATCCCTACCTTCCTGGGATGAATCACACTGGGTCATGGTGTATAATACTGATAATTTCTTGCATTATATTAGCTAGTATTTTATTAAGAAATTTTGCATCAGTGATTATTAGGAAGGTTGGCCTTTACATCTCTTTTTTCATTCAGTCCTATTCTGATTTTGGTATCAGGGTAATATTTGCCTCCAGGAATGAGTTAGGAAGAATTTCTTTGCTCTACTTTATCAAATAATTTGAGAAGAACTGGCATTAAATCTTCTCTGAATTTCTTTAGAATTCAGCAGTGAATCCATCCGGAGCTGGACTTTTCTTTGATGGTAAGTTGCAATTATATTTTCAATTTCATTGAATCATATTTTGTTAATCAGGACTTTTATATCTTCCTGATTCAGCTTTGGTTATTCACATGTGTCCAAGAATTTTTCCATTTCTTTTGTGTTTTCCACCATATGAGAGTAAAGATTTTTGAAGTAGTTATTGATGATCTGAATTTCTATAGGATCTGTGGTGATTTTACACTTTTCATTCCTTATTTCATGTATTTGAGATTTTTCTTTCATTTTTGATAAGGTTGGCTAGGGAGTTATCAGTTTTATTTGTTCTTTCCAAGAACCAAACTCTTCAATTCATTAATTATTTTTTAATATTTTCTTTCTCTCCATTGATTTAATTTATGTTCTGATGTTTATAATTTCCTCCCTTCTTTGGGCTTTGGGCTTGACTTGCTCTTCTTTTTCTATAAGCTTGAGGTGCATCATAAAGCTATTTATTTGTGCTTATACTGTTTTCCTTCTGTGGGATTTCAGTGCCATAAATTTCTCTCTCAGAACTGCTTTCATTGCATCCCACAGGTTCTAGTAAATGGTATATGCATTTTTGTTTGAATATCTTGTTTAATTTCATCAGTGACTCATTGGTTGTTCAGGAGTGGTATTTAAATTCTACATGTTTATGGAGTTTTTGCTATTTCTTTTGTCAATAATTTCCAGTTTAATTGTGCCATGATCTGATAATATGGATGTGATATTTTCAATTCCCCTGAAATTACTTAAGGATGCTGTATGTGGTAGTCTATTGTCTATTTTGGAGAGTGTCCCATGTACAACCAAGAAGAATTTATATCCTGATGTTGTTGGGTGGAGCACTCTGTAAAGGTCTACCAAGTCCATTTCTTTACAAGTTTGGTTTATTTTTGCTATTTATTTGTTGATGTTTTGTCTAGTTGATCTATCTCTTTGTGACAGTGTCATGCTAAAATCCCCCTTTATAACTGTGTTATTGCTCATTTGATTTTTCATGTCTATTAAATTTGACTTATGTAGTTAGAACCTCATATATATATATATATATATATATATAATTCCTATCTCTTCCTCTTGTTGTTCTCCCAGAATAGCTACCCCTGGGTTTTTTTTTCTGGGTTCCTGTCACATGGAGTATTGTTTTCATCCTTTGACTTTCAGGCTATGAATTTCCTTTTGAGTTAAGTGAATTTCTTGTATATACCGTATTGTTGGACCTTGTTCCTTGATACACTTTACAAGTCTGTTTCTTTTGATTGGTGAATTGAGACCATTTACATTGATGATTGTAAGTGATGTGTATTGGCTTATCTTTGTCATGGTGCTTTTCTGCTGTTGGTTTCCTACCTCCCTAGTGCCCCCACCCACACCTTTTATTTGATTGTCCTTTGTGTTTGTTCTTAGCTATTGTCTTTCTTGGGATTGTGATCATTTTTGTTTTTCTAGAAAATCTGTAAGTACTCTTTGTAGGGTTGGTTTTATTGTCATGAATTTCTTTAGTTGTTTTTGTAATTGAGTATAATATTTGTCAATTAATTTTGAAAGATAGTTTTTCAGATTACAGCAATCTGGGTTGGAAGTTCTTTTGTTTCAGGACCTGAGATACTTCACCCCAAGGTCTTCTTGATATGATGGTTTGTGTTAAGAAATATGCTGTTGTTCTAATGGCTTTTCCTTCATAGTTGAACTGTTTCTTTTCTTCTAACAGCTTTTAGTATTCTGTCATTGGGCTGAATTTCTAGTATGTTGATTATTATATGTCTGGATATAGATGTATTTTGGTTATGTCTCATTGGAGCTCTATATTCCTCACTTAACTGTATGTCAGATTCATTTTCCATGCTTGGGAAGTTTTCTGCTGTTATTTCTGCAAATAGTCTTTTCATGTGATTTGTGTTAACTTCTGCTTTTTAGTTGACACCTGTCTGTCTTATATTGTTTTTGTTTGCCTCATCTTGTAGCTGTTGAACTGTTATTTCCTGGTTTCTTGTTATTTTTAAGAAAATTTTCCTTTTGTAGGCACAATCTGCAATGCTGTTTTCAATATCTCCAAGTCTATCTTCAGTTTCATTCGAGCAATTTTGCCAGCTTTCAATGGAATTTTTAATTTCCTGCCTATCTCTTTGCATCTGTATCATGCATTCTCTTTTCCTATATTTTTAATTCAAGATTTCCATCATTTTTCTGTACTCCTCTATTTGTTTGTTTGTTTTTCCTTTTTGGTGGAACCGAGAATTGAACTCAGGCCCTTGCACTTGCCAGCAAAGTGCTTATTCCACTGAGCCATCTCTCCAGCCCTGTCTATGGTTTTTTTTTTAAATCTATGTCTTCTTTTGATACTGAACAATTATTTCACTTTGATTGTCATTTATTTTTTGCCTGAGAGATTATTTCTGATCTTATTTCTTGTACATACTATTGTAGTTCTTGATTTATTTAAGTTGCTATCATTTCAGAAATTTCAAGTGTGTTACTTCCAAGTTCTTTTATGTTGAGTCTCCTGAAATTGTTCTTGGTGGGGAGGAGGTCTGAGATTGCAGTTCTTTTCTATGTATTGTCACTTACAAAGCTCATAGGTTTCCTGCTGTGATAACAGTAGGAGGTAGAGCATTAAGTCAGAGTAATGTTTTCTCTCCTTTGACTTCTGGTCTATAAATTTCTTTTTGAGTTAAATGTGTTTCTTGAATGCAGTATTTTGTTGGATCTTGTTTCTTGATCCAATCTACTTATTTCTTTTGATTGGTGGGTTGAAAATACTTATTTTGATACAGGGTCTTACTGTGCAGTTCAGACTTATAGTGATCCTTCTGTCTCAACCTCCCCAATTATGAAATTAGAGGTATGCATAACTACACCATGTTCTGGGGCCAGCACAGCATGTGGTACTGGTGATTGAACTTGGATACTTGTACTTGCCATCCAGGTGCTCAGACCATTGCGCTATCTCACCAGGACTTGGTGAATGTAACTGATATGTGTTGGCTTGTATTAGCCATAAAATTTTCCTGTTAATGTCTTTCTCCCCCATTTAATTACATCCCTCACCTGGTGACTTTTTTCTACTGGTATTTTTGGAGTTGTTGGCTTTGTTTACTTTCTAGAGTATCTTTCAGAGTTCTTTATAGGGCTGATTTGGCCATCATGAGTTTCTTCAGTTGTTCCTTTTCATGGAAATATTTTATATCTCCATTAATACTGAAAGATAATTTTTCTGAATACATCAATCTGGGTTGGAAGTTGTTTCACTCCAATCTCTCCTTGCGCAAGGGCTTGAATTGAGAAGTCTGCTGTGATTCTGATGGGTTTTCCTTTATAGGTGATTGATTTCTTTTATCTGACAGCTTTTATTATTGTGTCTCATGCTGAAGTTCTTTAATATTGATTATTATATGATATGGTGTAGATATATGTTGTTCATGACTTATTGGGGTTCTGTATGTTTCACATTATTTCCATTTCTTTTTCTCTGCTTGGAAAGCTTTTTATGTCATTTGTACTGACTTAAGCTTTTTAATTTACTCCAATCAGTTTTATCTTGCAGTTGTTGGATTATTTCTTTCATGGTCCCTTGCTTTTGTAAGAGATCTTTCTTCATGACTGGTAACCATGAGCCTGTCTTCTAGGTCTGATATCCTATCTACACTTTGTTTCATATGTTTTTGCAAAGTTTCAGTGGAATGTTTAATTTCCTGGACATCTATTTGAATCCATTTTATGGATTCCTTTTCTTTCCTATGTTGGTAATGCATGGTTTCCATTATTTTTATATGTACCTCTATTTTTTAAATCTATCTCTACTTTGAATTTTCTGAGAAAGTCCTTTATTATGTTCTTCATCTTTTTTTATCTTTGAGATTATTTCTATTTTGATATCTCCTATATCCTCACGTATTTTAAAATTTTTTTTTCTATTATCATTCCAGTGAATTAAGGTAGGTGGCTTCTGATTTTCTCTATTTCATTTACCCCTGGATTTGTCCTTGGAGAACTGGAAGCCTGGGATTGTTTCTGCCCCTTGTTAAAAATTTTAATTTGTTTTCTGTGTGGTTGTTCGTATTTCTCTTGTGTTAGATGGTTTTATCACTTGTATTGAAGCCTCTTTAGAAAATGTCTGTTCCTCAGAATTGTGCTACAGTTATAGGTTGTCACCAGTTTTTGTGTCTGTTCCATGATCCTGTCCTCCCGCTTTATTAGGGATATTGTGATGCTGTTTGGCTTGGCACTCAGTCCTTTGGTACTGTGATATTGGAATGATTGTGATGCCAGATTATCACAGTGTTATCACACAGGGGTGCAGTGATTACAAGTATGGCATCTTGGCTAAAGTAGTATAATTAGTAATACCAAAGTCAAGTTTAGATTAGAAACTGCTAATCTTTGCTGACTGCTAATTTGGTATCTTTAACCATAGCAGCAAGATCTATAGTTATATATCAACCTCCAACATAGACCAGAAATTTGTATGCAGTGGGTTTCCCATTAGTAAGGTGATTTATCTTGTGTTGAGGGGGAATTTAAGAGAGATATGGGACAAAAACAGTGTAATAGCTGAAGATAAATATAGTAGAAGCAAGGCTAAAGGACTAAGGTTGATCACCCAAATTTTAAGCTTGAGAAGAGGACAGGAGAAAAAGAATGGAGGAGAAAGCAAAAGAATTTCAAATTAAAATAGAAAGTCTAGAGCCATTGCTCATTCATTTGTAAATCTCAGAGTATACCAAAAGACCAGTGAGGTAAGACAGAGGCAAGGCAGATAAGGCAAACCAAACAATAAAATTCAGATCCTATAAATCCCCCTACAAAATTTTAAAAAATAATAATATTTTTTCTGGTACCCCAAGTTTCATGTTAGTTCCTAGTCAAAACTGGAATCAGTAGCAAGTAAGTCCACTATCTTCAGTAAGATTATTGCTAAAAGGAGGACTCATCTTGGCCACACTAGTTGCTTCTATCACATGAGTTGTTCGTAGGGCAAGGGTAGTTCCCTTGTCTGCAGCTAGCCAAGGCCCTTTTTCTATTAGTTGCTGGGCAACTGGTGATGGCCTTGTCAAGCCCAAGGCTTTTGGCTCACTTGTGCTACAGGTTACAGAGCAAGGGACAGAAAGGATCCTTGTCCTGTCACCAGCCAAGGTCTCTTGCTTATTTGTGCATTTATACCAAGGACAGAATCAGAGTGACCTTGTCTACCAAAGGACTAGAGAGGGCTGCCTCTAGTCCTTTGCAGCTAGGGTTAAGGGGTGGATTTTGACATTTGCCAGATTGGAGTCTGGGGTCCAGCTTCTATTTGTCAGCTGGGTTCCCCCCAGTCTGTTATCCAACTGCTTGTTGTAGATTATGACTGGACATCCCTTTTCTCACTGGACATTCCCACTCCCAGATTATGACACTGAAGCAACCCCAGGGCTATTGTGCTGCTGGCATTGGGACCCTGGAGCACTCTGATATAAAATGGTGCTCCCACTCTCCAGCTCCTACTCCATGCAACTGGGTGTGGGGCACCACCACTGTGGTTCACTCAAGTTTATAACAATGGAATGGGCCACTCTAGACAGTACTCATTTCTCACTGCTGCCTCTGACTGCATGGGAGTCTCCAGTCCAGGTCAAGTTTCAGTCTCTAACTGTTTATATGGGGCCTCTCAGTAACCACAAGGGAATTATTTCCTTAAGGGCATGTGGGATCTGCTTCCAAAATTAATGATTACAAATTATACATCCTAGAAACATTTAGTATGCTCATGGTGTTGTGCAATCAAGACTTCTAGCTGGTTTCTAAACATTTTCATCATTTCAAAAGGAAATCCTGTATCCACTAAATAGTCACTTTCATTTCCTCTTTCTCCCAGTTCCGGGTTAATATTACTCTGATTTCTTATTCTATGAACTAACTTATTCTGTATATTTTGTAGAAATGTAATCATATGATATGTGACCTTTGTCTCTGACTTCTTTTATTTACCATATTGTTGTCAAGTTTCAGCCATATTAGGCATAGGAAGAAACTCCACTACTTTTTATAGATGAGTAATGTTTCCTTGTATGGACATACATTTTGCTTGTGCATTCATCAGTTAATGGGTATTTGGATGGCTTACACCTTTTGGGTATTGTAAATAATACTATTCTGAACATTCTTATACATATTTTTGTCTGAATATTTATTTTTACTTCTTTGTAGCCTACACTTAGGAGTAAAATTTGAGATTATATGATAAATCTATGTTAAATCATCTATATTAAATTAGACTATTTTCCAAACCAGAAATGCCAATTTACATTCCTATTGGCAGTGAATGATGGTTTCAATTTCTTTACATCTTCACCAACACTTGTTTTCCATTATTTTTTATTATAGCTATTTTTGTAGATGCAAAGTTTTGTCGCATTGTGGTTTTGATTTACTATAATCTATTTTTAATCAAATATTTTATTTAGAAATGGCTGAGTTAAAAATAATTATATAAGGTCTTACATATCATCTAGGAATCATTTAAAACAACTCTTTGGAGAACTAATGAGAGGTAAATATTCCCTTTTTCATTCCTTGAAATTCTTAACTTGAGAGTATTAAATATATATGACTGTATTTTGAAGGTATGCTTTGAACACAAATCTTGTTAGAAATGCAGTTCAGGCTCTTACCTCAGAGCTCCTGAATCTGAATTTGCATTTGAATGATATTCTGACCTAGTTTATCCCTAAACACTTTTAAGGTTGAGGTATATTTAGCATTTCCTGTTTCCGGTCTTACTGTGAAGGGAGAAAGTCAGTGTTGGAAACCACTTACAGGTCAAGCTTAATAAGATCCAGGTGCTGTGGAAAGCGCTCACACAATGGCTCTTACACGTGACTGACACTGGGAATCTTTGAGCTTGAAAATATTTCATACCTGGGTTCCACCCTCTGGAGATTCTGTTTAATTGGTCATGAGTGGAGCCCTTGTCTCAGGACTTTAAAAACTCCCTAGGTAATTCTAATGAAGAGTCAAGTTTGAGAACTGTGTGAATAGCATGAATTGAGCTAAGCTAGAAAGAATTCATCAAGTTAATGATTCTTAAAGCAGTGTTTGGAAGTAGCAAGATTTTACCATGAGGGCAGAGAGACAGAGAAATGGGCAGCTTTGTTATAAGATAAAGAGCAGAAGCTGGTGCTCGGAGTAAAATGGAATTCATTGGTAGAAAGACTTGAAGGTTTAACTAGAAGTGTGTGTGTGTGTGTGTGTGTGTGTGTGTGTGTACACTCACATGTGTATAATCCAAAGCCTTTTTCTTTCTTTCATTCTTTCTTTCTTCTTTCTTTCTTTCTTTCTTTCTTTCTTTCTTTCTTTCTTTCTTTCTTTCTTTCTTTCTTTCTTCTTTCTCTTTCTTTCTTTCTTTCTTTCTTTTCTTTCTTTCTTCCTTCCTTCCTTCCTTCCTTTCTTCTTTCTTTCTTTCTTTCTTTCTTTCTTTCTTTCTTTCTTCTTTCTTTCTCTTTCTTTTTTCCTTTTTAGAAACTTTCTTAGCATATTGTTAAGTCTCCAGCCTGGGCTTCAATTTAATATCTTCCTGTTTCAGCCTCCCAGAATGCTGGGATTATAGATAACTAGAGCTTTAATGTTGTACAAAACGGAATGAGAAGCTATTTTAAGATCATTAATATGGGGACAAGTGACTTTCACACTGACTGGAGGAAGGAATGCTAAGGATGGAGAAGCAGTTGTAATATGGGGGATTACCTAGAACTTTGACAATTAGATGAAAGGAAAGAGATGAAAGACCAACATAAACAAGCTTCTTTCTAGATGTAGGTATGTGGTTATAGCTCATTAGGTAGTTTACTTCCTAACAAAACTTCTGCTAATTCAAAAACTGATAAAGTATTACAAAAATTCATTAAAAAATCATTATGTATGTTTGGCTGACTTAAGAAATGCTCTCTGTAAGTTATCTATTGCTGATAATCTCTGAGTCTTTACTATTTAATTTTCTTCATTCAACTAATACTGAAAAGTTGCTTAGGATGTTACAAAGGAGATTAGAGAACCACAAGTACTTTAGAATAACTCAGTTATTCCCAATGGGGGCAGATCCTTCTAGAGTGCATTTTAGAATATTTTGATCTTAACAGGATAATAATGTAACCCAAGAAAATATTGAACCTAACCTGTGAAACAATAAATTTACATTGTTTTAAGTCACAAGGACTATGAATATTTGATACAGGCAGCCAAACAAGCTAATTTAGCACACAATAAACATTGTAGAGTAGTGAATGAATGAACTGTGGCATAAGTTACTCCATATGGTCACTCAGGGAAGGCCTCTCAGCAGTGCCTCCCTTTTTATCTGAGTCTCAAAAATTGTGAGATCATTTATTTTTATTTTTATTTATTTATATTTAGTTTTTTCATTTATGTATTTGGTACATGGTCTCGCTAAGCAGCTTGGACTTACAGTGATCCTCCTGTTTTCAGCCTCCCCAGTGATGGAATTACAGACATGGGCCACCATGCCTGGACTCAGTTGTGGGCTCAGTGTGCCTTGTGGGTGGGGCCAGCATGGCTCACAGACCAGAGTGAAGTCTTTTATATAGGAAGAAAAATATTTTATTCCAAGATTACTGGGAAAATTCTACTTACAGGATAAACTTTTTTATTTGCAATATTGATTGTAAAAACCACAATAAGAATGTGGTCAGAAAAATCCTGGAGTGAAATAAATGACAGAACAATAACTATGAGTCACTGAAAATTTACTATATTCCAGACACTGTGTTAGCACTTTAAAGATTGTAAGCGATATAATCTCTTTGTTTTTGTTTTTGGCAGAACTGGGGATTAATCTCAGGCCCTTGCGCTTGCCAGGCAAGCACTTATTCTACTGAGCTATCTCCCCAGCCATAATCTTGACAATAACTCTCTGAAATTGGTACTTTTGTAAGGGTGAACTTCCAGGTAAGGGACTGAAGCACATAGAGGTAAGAGGTTGCTGATGACTAGATGGCAAAGAATTTCAATGTACTTGTCTAACCAGCCTAAACACTGGTTTGCTGTTTATACTAGGATTAGAACTTTTTAAAATTTTCTTGGTGAGAACAAAAGGAAAAAAATCAAGAGTTTAAGAGTTATCAGAAATGGAGAAGATGAAAACAGGCAAATGGGGGGGAGGAGGGAAGGAGGGGAGGGAGAGAGACAGAGAAACAGAAACAGAAACAGAGGATGCAAAAAATGGTGTGGGGATCATTCTGGCATGAGAATGGGAGTTTTAGGCACATGTTATCTAATTTTAAATTGTTTCTCATGCTATTTTGCATGTCACTTGTCTTCCAGAGTGCCTGGACTCAGCCCTTGCCTGTTCTTGTTGCTATAACAAAACATCTTACTGAGTAATAAACAAACCATAGAAATTTCATGCATTCATATTTTTCAACTATATTCGTATGCTAAAATATACTGTCTCATACAATCTTGAGTTTGTGAAGGGTATAGTACACAAGATTTCATTTAATAAAGCTGTTAAAAATTAATGAAATTCTCGTGGTTCTAAAGTCTAAGAACAAAGTGCCTGAAAATTTAGTGTCTACTAAAAGTTTGCTCTCCACTATGAGATGATGCCCTGTGGCTGCTTCCTCTGGAAAGGACAAATGTTGTGTCCTTATGGCATTAAGGCAAAAGGGAAAGACTGATTTCCCTGAGTACCTTTATAAACTACTAACCTCATTCATGAGTGCAGAGCCCTCATCTTCTAAAATCTCCACATCTTCATATGATCACAATGCAGTCTTAGGTTCCCACATATGAATTTGGGGCAGAGAAACATATCTTCAAGCCATAGAAAGCCCTGACTTTCAGTAGAGATCTGCCAGGGAAACTGTCAAATGTAGGATCTTATGGTATAGAAAAGGTATAGCACAGCCTAGAGCTTTAAAAAAAGTACATGAGAGAAAGAAGATAGAAGCTAGAATTGTTGGAGATGATACTAAAAATCAAGCTTTCCTACTCCCTAATACTCGAGAGATATTAGTGCATGTGGTCTTTCTTGAAACTAATTTACTAATTAATAAACAAAGTGTTCTGTTCTAATGCATTGAAAAACTTAAGGATTCTCATGGGGGCTGGTGAGATGGCTCAGTGGTCTAAAGCACCTATTTAAAACAAGCTTGGCAAAGCACAGGGACCGCAGTTCAATCCCCCAGCACCACATGCCAGCCAGCCCCCGCCCCCTGGTGGGCTGAGCTGAGCTGGCCACACACACACACACACACACACACACACACGCATAAATAAAAAAAATTAAAAAAAAAACCTTAAGGATTCTTTTTTTTACATTTTTTTATTTTTTTTCAAAATTTTATTGAGAAACAAATAACAATGAGACAGTTTCAAATCAAATTGGTAAGACAGTTTCAATAATTAACACATTGCATACATTCTTCCTAGTGGTTAATTGCTGTACAAGCTGCAGGCATGATATCCTATTTACAGACACCATTAGAACAAATCACTCTATTCATTAAGAGAATGTAACTATATATCTGTCCTAACCACTTTGAATACACAGATACAAAATGGACATTCATCTGTATCCCCTTTTTTTATTAAGTTCCATTATTTGAATATTATAGGTGTATTAACTCAGCAAAATATTCTAAAATAGTCCAGTAGCCCATAATAGTATTGGGTCTTCCATTTGACTGGCAGTGTCAGAAACTGTTGACCTGAGTCCCCTACAGCTCAACATAACAGCATGGCTTTACTTCTTATATTTCCAATTTCTACTTTTCTGCTGGATGGTTAAGACCAAGGTAAAGCAGGACCTATGCAACAAGAATTGTAGCTTTTGGGTCTGATAAGGTCAAGGAAATCCTCTAGGATTTATCCTGAGATCCTGTATCTCAGATTGTAGAACCTTTGTCAGTGTCTGCCATGTGGATGAGTCATGGCCATTACTTGGCCAATGTGCTCTCTGTGACAGCCTGAGAGAATGTTATGGTAATCAGTGTGGAGACTCCTTAGAAAAGTTGGACTGGAAATCCCATTTAAACCAGCTATTCCTCTACTGGGAATTTTCCCAGAGGATTGGAAAACATCATATCATAGGAATATATATGTGCCTATGTTTATAGCAACACAATTTTTGATAGCCAAATCTTGGAAACAACCAAGATGCCCATCACCTGAGGAATGGTTGAAAAAG
Organism: Octodon degus; assembly: GCF_000260255.1. Lineage (NCBI taxonomy): Eukaryota > Metazoa > Chordata > Mammalia > Rodentia > Octodontidae > Octodon > Octodon degus. The sequence goes on from NW_004524627.1 coordinate 13,033,106, forward strand.
ATGTGGTATTTTTACACAATAGAGTATTATTCAGCTATTAAGAATGATAAACTCAAAGCCTTTATATTGAAGTTGATGCCACTTGAAGATATACTCAAAAGTGAAATAAACCAGACACACGTGTAAATATCTTATGGTTTCCCTAGTATAAGAACTCAAAAGAAGAAATACAAATAGAAAGGTATAATACAAGTAAAAGAAAAGCAGGATCTCAGGGACTAACTAATCAAGAGAGGGAAAGGAGAAGAGCTAGGAAACATGAAAATGTCAAGCCATACAGTTATATGTAGAAGATGGGCAAGGCAAAGATCTTAAGAATCTCCAGAAGATTTTTGAATCTAGCAGTTAATTGGAAAGATTCTCACCATGACTAACTATATATACTGATACCTGTGAACTAAGCTACTGCACTGCAGATGGTAAAACTTAGGAATTCTAATGGATGATCACATGTACCTACTCAGAAGGGACAGAGCAAAGCTAGCTTTCTGACCGAGGACACACATTTGGTATCGGAAACGATTTGGAGAGGAAATGTAGGATACAGGCAGAGAACAAGGACTCAGGAAAGAAATGTTAAGGAGCCTTTTGTGTGCTCTAGAGAACAAAGCTGGTGTTTGCTTGTGGCTTTTCTTTATTATCGTATTTTATGATTAAAAGTTGGTAGTGCTTAAATGGTTTGAATGTGCCCTCCAAAGTTTTGTGTTTTGGAGCCCTGGTCCCCAAGGTTGTGAGGTGATGGGTCTTACTGCAAGGTGATTAGGTCATTAAGGTTCTGCCCTCAGAAGGGATGAATGCTGGCCAGCAGGAGAGAGTTTATTCCTTCAAGTGCAGGCTATTGCAAAGTAGAGACCCTAATCCCTGAATTTTTCTCTGGCTTCCTTTCTCCCTATGTGATCTCTCTGTCCCACCCAAAAGCATGCTTCATATTGTGATGCAACCAAGGGATCCCTCACCCGGAGCCACACTTATGGGGTTGCCTGATCTTGGATCTCCAGCCTCCCAAGCAGTAATCTAGATAAATATCTTTTCATTAGATATTGTCTAACCTTGAGGGTTTTTTTTTATAACAATGGGAATTGGAGTGACAGAAAGTCTTATACATTCTCTAGGCTTTGTTATATATGTGTTCTAAACCTAGAAAAAGAGCTAGTTTTCCATGAGTACACATCAGCAGAGTCTGATGTGGTTTTGCTTCCACACAGTGGGACTCTTTCTTAGCGGAGCATTTGTTTCTACTTTTAGCCACAGAGCACTTCATCCCACAGATGTCTTGAGAATGCGTCAGCTGTGTCAGCAAAGACCCCTAAGACAAAATTGCTCCCCTGGGATGCCAAGCAGGGATTTTCTTCTTTAAACTCGCCTTTTATTTAAGCACTGGCAACAGGGTTATAACAAGGAACATATTTCAAAACCATTTCTCCATCCCTATCTATTTCTGTAATCTTTTTTTCAGTAAATAAAACCCAGGGTCCAAGTCCTCTTTTTCTCAGGACAATTTTACCTCTCATACAATAGTGTATTTCTGAAATACTGAATCAGAGGGTTTGCAGGGGAGGACTTTAGAGCACATAGCAGTGTGAGTGTAAAGCATAGTTTTGTTTTGTTTTTACCAGAACTTATTTTCATGTATGTCTTTCCAGAGACATATAAGATGAAAAGCCCAGAAATCTGCTGCCTTTAAAAAAAACAAAAAACAAAAAAAATAGACTTCAGACTTTCTGACATCTGGAAAAAGTAGTTTGCTTTTTGGACCTTCCAGCAAAATTCTCCTTCAATTGGATTCACATAAGACTATACTGTTCCCTTATACTTTGAATGATAGCAACACCTCTTCTTTTCCTTGGCAATGTTAGAAGCTATTTGGATAAAAATGAAAGCCCTTGAAAAAGCATTAGGGAAATTTTCACACTCCTGCTGTATGTGTGTAAGACTGTCACTCAGTCTCCTGATCACATCTGAAAAAATGCTCTCAGCTTACCTGGGTTACCTCAGCCTTCACAACTTGGTTATGAACTCTTCATTTTAAGTATTTACACTTTAAACATTTAGTCTCTGGGAATTAAAGAGTGAAGATGCTTCTCTCAATTCTTTCCCAATCTGGCCTCTTTGAGCATGGGGGGGATCAAGTCTGCAAAGGAAAATAATGCAAGATGCATTGCTGTTTTTGATATTTAAGGACCTGAGTGATGCAGAGCAATTATTGATCCCAGTAATAATCCCAAGCCATCCCTCACTTCCCATCCCTTAGGAAGAGTTTTCTGTGGGAGAGGATTTTGTTAATCTGAAGGAGATTTGGCATGAGAATGAAAAAGAGAATGAGAGGAAACAGGAGAGAAAAATCATCAAGACAAAAAATGAAGAAGATTTATGAAGGCAACCATCCTGTGCCAACTCAGTACTACCCCTCCCTGAGATGTATTTTCCAGCTCCTCAGACAGACTAGCTCTAAATGAGGCAAACAAGCAGTCTGCCTTCAATTTCTTTGAGAGACTATCAACAGATTAATAGATCTTTCCAATACAGTTTCTCCTCAAATTGAACCTATATTTTCCATCATATTACTGAATTTATGTTTCCCTCAGAGTAGTTTAAGCCTTTGTTTATGCCTTTTGAATGCTTGTTTCATATCCACCATGATCATGTTTCCTTTATGCCATATAATCACTTAGGCAGGTTATATATGTTTAAGGATTCAGAGTAAGGTTCCTTCCAGTCCATAATTATTTTCATGTTGCTCTGCAAATTTCCTCTTCATATTGTCGTTTTCTGTGCTTGATGCTCTATGGTGGGCAGGGTTAAGGGTAATTCGGCTGGGCTTTGACCTTGTTGTATGGAGTGAGGTGTGTATTAGAGTTCTAAAGCTCCTTTCTAACTTTCACTTTTGCCATTAAAAACTTCTCATTGCAACAAGAATAATTTTTGTCTGTTCCCTTAGTTCCTTCATACTATGTTAACCCTTCTACCCAAGTCTGATGGTTTTATTGATCTCTTTCTTATAGTCACATCTTAACCACTTATTACACTTTTGGATGTGAAGACAAGGAATGAGGGCACAGAGAAGAGAGGAACAGTCTTTTATGATTTTCTTAACAGAGGAAGGGATGTGCAGAAATACAACTTGCCTATAGAATATGAACAAAACTTGGTATAGGTTTCATAAGAATTTGAACTCCCAGAGCAAAAGCTCTGTGAAACAAATGAGGAATTTCCACCATCATAAAGTCTTAAGAGGAGCCCTTGCGTGCCCATGGAATCTTCGTATAATGCTCAGTTCATTCTTGCTTTTCTCTTAAAGCATTTGAAGTCTTCTCTTATGGCACTATGTCCATGATTTCTTTCTTCATCCATGCCCTTTGGTTTTATTGAAAGGTCTTGAGCAAACCTGAAAACCATTACGACTTCCAAAGGTGGCTTGATTAAGATACCACAACACACCCCTTCATTTTAGAAGTAAAGCTCTTCAAAGTCCTACTGCTATGAAGAACATATTTTTATGTTCCTTGTGGTCGCTTTAATGTCTGACCTTTCTTTGACATTGTGTTTGAGAAAGGAATGGAACAGCTTCAGAGATAAAAATTTGATTCACCATTTTACCATTTCCAGCCTGTGCCAAGCCCAGAATAGTTAGCCTTGATTCATCTTGTTAAAGTGAAATGGCTGCTTTTCCTCACTGGCACCTTTTGAGTGGAGCTTCCCTGTGACCTTTTGGTACCTTGTTTCCCAAGTTCACAGAAAAAAAAAAATTCACAGAATGAAAAGTTGCCACAACACCAAGAAAATCAACAGTCCTAGCCAGAATCGGCCTTTCCCTCCCTTAGGCTGTTTGTCCTGTGCTTACTCTCGGATGCTAATGAGGTATGTATAAAACTCAGTCTAGGTTCTGCTCTTTAGCAAATTCTGATGAGCTCTCTGCCTTAGCTCTCGCCCACAGGGTACTGAGTCTGAGGCATGCTCTGCACCTCCTCTCCTCTCTATACACTGCTCCAGGATGGCTGCTCCATCATCCCCGGCCCTCCCGTGGCTGTGTGAGGTTTGGTATATGGCGTCAAGGGGTCATGTTGGCCATGTGGGCTGAGCACCAAAGTCAGGGCTGATGTTGGATTGAACTGGAGGAGGAACGAATAAGACAATGGGATGTCCCTCAACTTTGTATTACTGCAACAAATATCTGAGATAACAACCAATTTAGGAAAGGTTTATAGTGGATCAGAGTTTTGGGGGTTTTAGTTCATGATTGTTTGGTCTCATTGTTCATCTTCTGGTCAGGACACAAAAGAGAAGAAGAGGAAGTAGCTGGATTTCTGCTCTCTCTTCAAGGGCATACACACAGTGATCAGAAAACTTCCTAAGGGGGCCCAACCCTTTAAAGCTCCACCATCTCCCAATAGCACCACAGTCTGAGAACAAAGCCAACCTTTGGAGAGGATGTAAGATCCAAAGTATAGCACATGGGGTAAGGGCCGGGAACCAAGTGACAGTGTCTAGCTTTCCCTAAGCTGCTATACTACCCTGCAGCACTCTGAGGAATCTACTAATTCTCCATCGATACTCAATCTTGGAGATGTACTTAGTAAACACATTTAACAATTTAATGTTCAAATATCTCATCCTCTAATAGATAGGCTTCCATGTAGACTATTTTGTTCTCAGCCTGCTAGAACAAAGGAGGGGCAGGCTTGTTTTTGACTGCAGATAAGTGCAGTCTGAATCTGCATCTTGGAGTGAAAACTATCACAGAGATGCTTTCACAGAAAGGAAGGAAACACTGGAGGCTGAGGTCCCCCACCCACATCCTAGCACAGCTTCTTACAGGTCCCTGGAGATTATCTATCTTAGCCTTTGTACCTTTAAGGGAATGTGGCCCTCCAGAGGAGATGTGATGCTTACAGAGGCCTTCAGCCTCCAGAAACAGCTGGGCACCTGATTTTCTAGAGGAGTATCAGTGTCTGCACAAAGCTGGTGGGCAGCAGGATCTGCTCCATTTGATTACACCCACCATGGAAACTGAACCCACTGTTACCTTATGCCAGTGTGGATCTGTTAGGGACAAACTTTCTCCTTCTGACTCAGCCATTCAACTCTGATTGCCATAGCACTGTTTATCTCAAGTCTAAGCCATCTGGGCCCCTGGAAGAAAGGGTTAAATATCACTGTCTTCTTTTCTCCAAGTGAGTAGAAAAAAAACATCCTCAATATGGTCATTTCTTTTGTAAAAATTCTTCAAATAATATTATTAATCATTTTCATGCTTGACAAAATAAACTTTTCAAAGTAATATGGAAAAAATGATTTCATTTAAACACCTTTTAGCCAAAAAAACATGTGCAGCTTGTTATCCAGTGCAGGAATGCAGATTTGAGCAGGGTCTGCCTGCACATCTGGAGTCTGACCATCAACTTGGGACTGTGCTGGTGTGGAACCTAGCAAGCGGACAGGTCTGTGTGTTCTGGTGGGTCCCTGGAATGCAAGCATGGAAGGTGAGCAGGGAACTGACAAGCGTGTTGCATGTCAACTGGCATGCAGACCTCTGCAGAAACAGCCAGAAAGCCAGGTGCAGCATCTCAAGGCTCCAGGTGTCTGTATGTGGCCTGATTGATGACTAATGCCACATTTTTGTGTTCAGGCTATCCACAGATTTAGGACTATAAGTAACTGCCAAAGAAGAGGACCCTTCTTTCCCTTCCATTCTTGTTTTATTTTATAGTCAGGAAATCTCATCATAGGTAAGCAGTCTGCCTCAAAACCTTAGCATATACTCCATTCCTTTGCAAATAAAGAAAAGAAAGATGCAAGCTCTTTCCAGTAAACTCGGATAGGCTGTGTGAGAAAAACTGCATTCGTTTACTAAATATTTACTTGAGTCTATTTTAACCAGAGCATCAAGAGTGAACAAACAAGGAGCAGAAGGTTTGACTGAGCTATAGTGGGCAGGGCAGACAGAAGGCAGCAAAGGAGTACTGGCCGCTAGCCTCAGTGCTGTAGCATATTCAATTACTGAGGAACTTACTGTATCCCAAGCAGCACAGTCATGCAGTTTAAGAGTACTCAGTGCCTCCTTCACTAGATGACCTTACCATAAACAATAACAATAAAGCTTAACAAAGTTTAACGTGTTTCTTTTAAGAAGCATTTACAGAGCTCTTGCCAAGTCCTGTGCCAAGCACTTTATAGATATTTATTTAATCCACAGCACCACCCTGTGACACAATACCATTTTTCTTCTCATCTTATACACAGACCAACTAAGGCGCAGCAGTGAAACAACCTGTGTTAGGTCACATAGGTAATAAGTGCTGGAGCTGGAATTAAAACCTGATTTCTCCAGGACTGTTGTATGTCATTAGACGTGGGAGTTTTACTGCTAACCTAGCAATGGACGCAGGGCAAATGGAAGTGTCTTGTCACCGTACAGGTGTAGTTTCAAGGTCTGTGCCTGTTATTCTCAGTTCAGAAACTATCATCTGGTTCTTGCTTCTGGTGAGGTGGGAGCAGGTTGACTGAGAAGTATGTGGCTTCTTGGGGTTCTAGAAGACAGAGAGTGTGTTTTGAAGAAGATCCAAACTGCATCACTTTCTCACATGAATGATCATAAACAGAGCATTTGAGCTGTTTTATTCTGTTTCTTTTTGTTATGGAACAAAAGAAAAAAGACTTAAAAAGGCAAAATGAAGTGTAATTTGTCAGTTTTGATGAATTTTAAACTGTAGTTTTAATATAGCTGTCACTATATTATATTGTCATTAATTATATTTTATTATAGTTGTCACTATATTCTTTACCTATATCTCTTTGGGCTTAGTTCTAGGACCAAACTACATTTGTTCAGACCCTTTATAATAAACTGGTATAGTATTTTCATACAACTATGTATCTACATTGAAACATGTCTACATTACTTATAATATCAAACATATTATAAATGTTATATAAATTTGTTGTCTGATATTGTCCAGGGCATAAGATTATGTGAAAATGACCGCACATGTTCAGTAAAGACATGATTTTTCTTTTTCAGTAATTCTATCTATGGTTAGTTCAATTCATAGATGCAGAACCTAAAGACATGGGGGACCAACTATATCAAGTCCTTGCAAGTAGACGACGAGTCTTTCTGGAGCTAGATCTTTCTCTGGAGGGAAACCCAACTGTACCTTTGCTTCTGATGTTAAATGTTCCCCCCAAAAATCCTGTGTTAAAGCCTTGGTCAACATCCAATGACACTATTAAAGTGGGAGTTGGGATCTAGTAGAAGAAAGTCAAGTCCCTGGGAAGCATGTCCTTGGCATGAGTGTTGGGACCTCTCCGTTTATTGACCTCTCTCTCTGATTCTGGTTGCATCTGCCTCACATCTGCCAGAATGTTCTGGCTCACTATAGGTCCCAAAACAAATTAGGCATGACCATGGCCTTAAGTCTCTGAAGCCATGAGTGAAACTAAATCTTCCTCTAAGTTGATATTCTTTGGTGCTTTGTGACAGTGATGGAGAGCTAACTCACATGCCCTTACTGGCCCTTCCTGCTTAGCCAGTGCAAATGAATAACCTGGAGAAGGGGCCAGTACATTCTCTACCCAGACTGCCTGCCCATGATGGGTAGATATGGCCACAATGGACTCCAACCACAGACCCCTTGCTTTGTAGATTTCCTCGATATGGGAGCCAGAGCCAGGTCCAGGGGATTCAAAGCATAGCTAAAGTTCAAATGTCCTGCAGATTATGTTCAAGAAAATATTAGCCATCTGGCCATATCTTACATACAGTTTACTGTATTTACAACCACCTATCTGGTCCTTTTTTAAAAATGTTCTTTTGACTCATAGAACTAAGGCTTAGGCTGCCTTGAGGATGAATATTAGCTCTACCACCTGGTGCATTTGCTCTATCTGAAACTTGGCTTTCATGTCTCTAAAACAGGCATATTTATACCTACTTCATTGACCATCTACAATCTGAGTCATGTACTTAGTCTAGCACCCAATCTGCAGTTGGATCTTAAGGCTTGATGTTATGAGGGCTCTGAGATACCAATATGAGGGTGAAGTTTTCTCATGCTGTCAATTCTGTACCTTATTTAGCAACTGAAAGTGGAATTGCAAGCAGTATATTTAATGTATTTATGTGGTAAATATGCAGGTATATAGACAAAATACGTGCCTCCCAGTCATAGATTATAGACTTCAAATTCCTCTTTCTAGAAATGATACATGCAGTCTTTATAATCCATTTTTAGTCTACATAAATAAATGCATATATTCCTTTTCCTCCTTTCATATCTTCAAAAACATTTAACAGTGTATCTTGGAGACTGTTTAATGTATAGCTATATTTTTTTATTTATTTATAGTTGCATCGCATTCTGTTGTATGGATATATGTGCCTAGTTTCATATTTGCTATTCCTAAATGAAGAATTTAGGATTCATATGTAAATCAAATGTTTTAATTTACATGGTTGGGTAGATCTTCACACAATTCTGCTTTCTGATGAAGACCACAAAAATTATTTTTAAAAATATAATCTGTTATTGTATTATGCATCAGTGAAAGTTGCTAATGCTACACAGATCCAAAATATTGAAAACAGAACTCCTAGGTTAGATGCTGAATTTAAAATAATCAATATTTCCTATTCATTCCATAATTCTGCAAAGTTCTGAGTCATATACCTGTTCACCTAGCACCTTTCTTCCTCTCTCTTCCTTTTAAAATGTCAGAAAATATGATACAAAAACAGAATAAAAATACTTACAAAAGTTGTTTGTGGAGGGAGAGAAAAGAATGAGTATACAAATCTGTATACTCTGTAAGTCAAAAGTTTTCTTGAGTTTGTGACAAATTCATTTCATGACAAACATGTTTTGGGCTGGTATGAGTCAATTTATAGACTACTCCTTTGCTATGAATATTCATAGTTTCTTTGCAGAACTATTAATGATTTTGATTATTGAGTAATGTTCCAGGAGCCTCTGGGGTATTACCTAATATATATACATGTATACTGTGTTACTTCTAAATTTCAAAATATTTTGACAAGCAAACCACATAGAACCCTGAGATTTCAAACAAAGAATCGTGTGTCTGTACCATAATTCATATAGCTAGACCTTGTTGCCTGCCACTTGGTTTTTAAAATTAATTTTCTCTCTTACAGTGTTGTGATAAATAACTTTGTACACATTTCATTTCACCACATAAGTACAGTCATGCTTCTCATAATGACGTCTCAGTCAACAACAGATCATGTATATGACAGTCGCCTCACAAATATAATGAAGCTGAAAAAGTTGTCAACTAGAAAAGTCATGAGCTTTGTCATCTTGTAGTGCAACACCATCCTCATGTCTTTGTCATATGCTCATATAAATAAACTGACTGCACCGCCAGTTTTATGAAGTGTGACACACATGATTATGTACAGTATTACATAATACATAATACTTGGCAATAAAGAATAAAATTAGACCCAGAGCGCAGGCCCTGCGAGTGAGTGAGAAGACCCACACTGCGGAATCCTGAACAGACCCAGAGCGCAGTCCCAGTGAGTAAGTGAGACAACCCGGGACCTGTGGATCCTTATTCGACCCAGGCTGCAGGCCCAGCAGGGAACCCTTCAGCAGAACTCCCTGCAAAGAGGCTAGAGGGAAGACCCACCCAGCTGATTCAGGAGCAGAACATCTTCCCAGAGAGACACAAAGGGTTCAACTCTAACGCCTGAAGCAGAAAGAAGTGGAGCACACAGCCAGAACCAAACAACACCCACCTGGAGTAATCTGAACTTCATAGATCTGGACCTGGTGCTAAGGTAGTAACTCTATCTAAGCTCTACACCAAAGGTCTGAAGACAGTGGTATACAAAATGACAAAGAGAAGGAACAAAATGCAGTATCAGGCACCGAGTCCACCCAGTACAACTGCAGAAGACACCAGCACTGAGGAAACTGGAAATCACACACCAGATATCTCTGAAATAATAGCATTGACAGTAAAGAATCAACTGCAGACAGGTATAGAAGAAATCAGATCAGAAATAATTTCGGAACTAAAAAATGTAGTGGTAACTATAATCAAAGAA
>NW_004524627.1:13044617-13053486 GCF_000260255.1 Octodon degus
ATTTTTTTAAAAAGAATAAAATTATCAGCTTATGTATTTATTATACTTTTAATCATTATTTTAGAGAGTAATCCTACTTACAAAAATGTTTTCTATAAGTGAGTAAGTTGCCTTATGTCTGGGAGCAACCTCTACAGCTCATGTGTACCAAGTCTTTTAATTTAACTGAGGAGTGGTATCTATTGGCTGACCTGCCCCACCCAGGTTTGTGTCAGTGTACATAAACCATGATGTTCAAGTGCTTCTAAAATAATCTCTCTCATGTTGCATTTATCAAACCATATATTTTAGTTATGTGTCATAGTGCTGGCCATAGAATAAGTTGTTGGGATTGCTGGTCAGAGAACAAAAGACTGGAATTTTGAATATTTAATTAAATTGTCTTCTATAGAGGCTGCTCATCTTTCCATGTCTATCAACCTTGTTCCTCATTTCCCTCCAATATTATTCTTTTTCAGCTTTTTTATTTGAGTGCAAGCATCTTTTTATACTTTGGTGGCTCATACTAAATTCATTTTCTGAATGTTTATTCATATGTTTGGATTATTTTCTGATTGCATTATTTCTTATTGTCTTTTCTAGAGATCTTTACATAAAAAGAAATGAGTCCTTTGTGATACATTTTGTCATTTTTTCTAGTTTGCTTTTGATCTTTTGACTTTATTTGTAGTGGCTTTGACTGTTGGGTTTATTTGTATATTCATTATTTTATTATTTCCCTCCACTGGTAACTTTCCTTTTATGTGCTTTTATTCTGTGTTTTTCATCACTTATTCTGATTTTGTAAAAGAAAGAGAAAGGAGAAAAGGGCATTGAATGAATTCATGTGGCTCAGAGCTTTGGAGAATCAGAACATTGATGGATAATACTGAACATTTTAAATTTTACATTTAAATGAAAACTTTTGTTTATAATTTTTTGTATCTACATATAACACTAGCAACTTTCACTGGTGCATAATAAAATGGCAGAATATATTTTTAAAAACAATTTTTGTTGTCTCCAGAAAGTAGAATTGAGTGAATATTCACTCAACCATGTCTACTATCTGGCCCTGGTTTTGCTTTCCCACAGCACATTTTGCTTTGTGCATGTGCCGTGTTCATGTGTTTTTATTATAAAATGTTGCTCATATTTTTGCAAAGGTGATTAAAGAGAAAATTTGACTGGTTGTCCACCAATACTACAAATGCATTAGGCATCTCAAGCACGTACTACATTTTCAAGGAAAAAATAGATATCATAGATAATTAGACATGTTGAAATCACTGAATTAATTTTGAACTGCTCAAATGATCTAAAAATGAAAGCATTGTTCACTCTCTGGCATTTGGGCAATGCTGTTTTGCCTATTGCAGTAAAGACATAACACTAAAACTGAGCGTCTTATGAGAGAGACTGAATGGACTTTGAGATCGGCCTACTTTACTACTTGTTGTCTACTCATGTAATTTCCCCACTTACACTTGAGACTGAGGTAGCCCTGGGCTCGCTCATGCTAAGCCTGTGGTTAATTTTCCAGTAAGAGGCAGGTGGTGTGAGGCTGGGTAGGAGGTGCAGAGGTCATGCCGGGCCCCTGCAGACACAACCTTTGTTTTCTCAAGGTGCTGTGCAGGTGCAGGGCAGTGGAGGGAAGGTGGTGCCCTAGGGCTTCTCCTAATCAATCAACCCACCTGGGCAGTTCTGGGTCCTCTTGGGGCTGCCTCACACAAAGTGCAGCTTTTCTCTGTGACATCCCAAATAGACAGAAAGGCCAGAGTTCACAGGGAGCAGGGCTTTTACTACTTGACTGTTTTTAAAATTTAGTCCAGAAGTTAAATTGGGGGTAGAGTCCCAAGTGGTAAAAATCTAAACAGTCTGTCCCCTTTCGCTCTTGCTTCTCCCTAGAGCTTCTCTGACAGAAACTTAGATTTCCTGCCTTGATCCTTCCCTCTGCATTTGAGGAGGTCACTGTTGTTTTTTCCCTTCTGTGAAACTCCTGCTTAGCTTCCAGCCTTTGGAAGAAGCCCTTGCTATTTTCAGCAGCAAAGCTTTTTATTTTTACATGCTCCAGAAGTATGACTTTTTAGAAAGAAAGGGTGAAACCATGGCTTATGCAGAGGCTGGCAGCCTTTTCGAGTGAGACAGATGTTAGGGGTAGAAAGGCAAGCAAAGAACATACTCTGAGAAACAAATTTATCTCTGAAAAATTATTAATTGTACTCTTCCTCAAGGAAAAACATTGAATTAAGAATGGCGTAAGAGGGAAAGAAATGGAGACACAGTTCTACAAATCAGCTCACATTCTAGTTGTAAAGAAAGAGGGGCCTGTCAAAACAGGAAGTAGTGAATCAGTTAGCTCTGTGATTGAATCCTAGCATTGACAGTTAATAGCTGTCTGACCTTGACTAATTGATGAACTTCTCTGAAGCTCTATCCTCATCAGTAAAGCGGGGGATAATAGCAACATCTACCTCATTGGTTGCCTTGAAGATTAAACATGGGAAGGATGTAAAGGGCATACAGTTTGATTTGGTCTTTAGCCTCAATGACCATGAGTACGCGCTGGTTCAAACTTCATATATTACTCCATGGATGGGATGATCCAAGCCAAATTGCTGTGGGAGAAAAGTGACCTGGCCTAGGCTTTGGAAGACAAGACAAATTTACACATGGATACTTTAACTTGGAAGGGGTTGGAGGAGTGGATGGTATTTGAACTCCCCCTGGAATTCAAACTTTATGTACACAAAAACATATCCACTATTATGTCTTTATGTAGGAGGGGCTGGGGTCTTCCAAATAAGAATTTGAAGGAAACACTCTGTTCACTATAAACAAATTGAAAGCTACTGACTTACTTAAAGATAAGTATCTTATTAGACAATAACAATAGAGCATTTGAAAAGATTTATATTTCCAAATAATTTATTCAGAGAGTCATTCCCCAGTTCATGGGATATATTTTCTAGACAATGAAAGGACAGGACATGAAGATATATTTATGGTTTCTGTTCTCACCTTCTGTTCGCAGGGCACCCAACCACTGAGGGAGCGACTATGAGCAAAAGGCTGCTGAGGTTATCACATGTCCCTGGGATATCATGGAAAGTTCAGGCTGAAGGATCTGGAAAGGCTTCACAGACAGAACAAGTGACACTACATGAGTGATGTCTGCTGCCTCTTTATGATGAGGGTATCCTTTATGCCTCAGGGAATCCCCTTGCACTCAAGAGGCAGGAAATGTATATAAAAAGACACAGGATGAACTCAAGCATGTGACCCAAGTGTGGGCAGGGGCACAACTCTGTGGAGGTGAATATACATTTGGATCTTGAGGGAGAGCAGGTCAGGGTCCTTTGAGAGGACATAAATGAGTGATTACTTTCTAGGGTTGTTCCAACTTAAACTTTTCTGCTTTTCCCTACTCCTTTAAAAACTGTTTATAAACAATATGAGAGATAGAATAGTTCTCTGTGCCCATGAAAATATCTATATGTGGAATCAAAGGCCTGTAGCTGGATTCTTGCAGAGAGAGGCCAGACACTGAGGTTTATTTCCAGAAGCAGAGATGATTTGTGCCAGTTCTGGGTTCAGTGGGTTAATGCCCAAAGGTTGAGCCCAAAACATGGCAGAGTTTTGACTTTTATACAAGTTTTGTGTCTCTGTTTCCCATGGTAACACATTATCACACTACAGCCTGATTGGGTTAAAGAGCAGTGCTAGAAGTTCATATGCATGTCTAAGAACTAACTGAGTCGTCTTGCTTTTCTTGATGCTGAGAAGGCTCCCACCTCTGCCACAGTCCTTCAAGAGAGCCCTGGTCACACTCCTCCAGGGAAGGATTCCACCACATTCCCCTTTTTGATATTCAGACTCCCTTAACTCTGGGTCAAAGTGTTATCTTGATCTAAAGGTTTATATTTTCATAGCATCATCACATGAGTGGCTCTTTTTCTTTTGATCAACGTCTCAATGAGACTGGAGAAGACCATATAACCAGGAGACCTAGGTAGGGTAGGATTAGACAAGCTGGCCAGGTTTCCTAACAGTACCTAAGAGGGTTTTGAATCCTTGAAGGTTATAAACCATCATCCAAACAATTCTCTGGGTCCCTGGAATTTCTAGATCTCAGTGGGAATATGAACAATTTTCTCATCCAATCTGTGATCTCCTCTATGATGTTTCTTTTATAGTCTGCTTTCCACAAACTCATCCCTTTAAGGTAAGCAATTAGTATAAGGCTAAGCAGTTTTGTTAGAGAGCATTGTGCATTTCCATTTGCTGTTTTGCCAACAAGTTAAGGAAATTGGTAATTTCATTATTTATAATTTCTGTAACTGCTAGTAGTCTGATTATATGGCTCAGCATGTAAATTGGGGTGTGGTAGCCCCAAGACCTATCCTTTCCCACTGGCCATAATATCGGATTGTATACTTGGGAGGCCATCCATCATCCTTCCAATAGCCAGTTTATGGGGTACACCATTTTCTCTGAGTTCCCATACATTGGACTCACAGAGGTTTTCCTCAAGCAAGTGGAAGTAGGTAAACAGATGGATGGACTGTTCTTAACACACATATTCATGACAAGTGGTGGGAAATACAGTGTAGACTCTTCTCCCACATATCCAGTGTAGTCCACTTGGGACTCACCATTTGATGGTTGTACCAGCACTATTTTAAGCTCTCAGAGATGGGAGAAGTTAGACAAGGGATATTGACCTGGTTTAAGATCATCTGTGGACCCCAATCATTGGATTTCCCAGATAGGTTACAATACACAATTTTCAGTACATATAGTTTAGTCAGGGTGAGAATTCTACAAACTAACTGCTAGTTTCAAAAACCTGATGGATAAAAGAAAAAAAAAGGGGGGGGGGTGCTTGTCGCGCGCGGCCTTGCCAGCAAGGAAGACGCGACCACTGGTTGTGTCTGTGCAGCTTTTATTGCCCTGTTACATCAGCCTTCTTCCCCCTCAAGGCCCCTGCTCTTAGCTTATAAGTCTCAGGGCTTCCAACCATGGGGTGCCACGTGTGTACCGTCCATTGGTCCAGGTACGTGGAAGCAATGCATTAGCCCAAGCCTTGGCCTTTTATGGAGTTGTTGATTACCAGGAGCGCTCACCCCCTGACGGGGTGGAAGGCGGAAACCGGTGCCATCCTAGGGCGTGGCTACACGCAGCTCCCTACAGGTGCTGAGGAGATGGCTCAGTGGAATAAAGCACTTCCCTGGCAAGCACAGGGGCCTGAGTTCAATCCCTGGTTCCACAAAAAAGAAAAAAAAAAAAAAACCTGATGCATATTCTTAGGACCATTACCTTAACCATCTTGTTTATATAAATGTATGGTTTTTGCCTTTTCTGGATGTTTAACAACTTAAGCATGTGGACCAAAAATTAGAGGAAAAGAAGGTCTACAAGGATAGTCAATATTTTGGCCCTAGCCCTTCAAGGTCAGTGAAGACTCAGGATATAAGAGAACCTGTACTGTAACATCCTGTAACTCAGTGGTGTCCCAAATTTTCTGTTCAAGAAGATTACGGGGTCACAGAGAAAAGTGATTGATGATGTGGAGTGTGCCTAAGGAGAATCACCTAGAGAGAAAACATTCTCTCAGGCTTCCACAGAGAACAAATTGGTCAAGCAATGGCCGTGAAGTATCCATATGGCTAACACTGACAAAAGGTCTACAAATTGTGGTACAGGGTTTCAGGGTAAATCTTGAGGGGATTTGACTGACCTTGTCTGATACAAAAGTTACATTTTTTGTTATATAGGTCTTGCTTTAATTTGGTCTTAAGCATCCTCCAGAAAAGTATAACCACAAAGCATAAAAAGTAAAGCCATATTAATATGCTGAGCTGTAAAAGGCTCAAGCCAACAACTTCTGACATTGCCAGTTCTGCTGATAACCCACTATTATTGTGGACTATTGGACTATATTAGGTTATTTTGCTGAATTCACATACCCACAATATTTGAATGGCAATGGAACACCCATCTCTGACAAAACAAAACAAAAATGTGGATATATACGAAGGATCATTTTGTAGTGAAAAAAAAAATATATATATATATACATCTATATATACAAAATAGGGTAGATATATAGCTACTGTCTCTTAGTTCAATGAGAAGAAAGATTTGTACTAATAGTGTTTAGATGAGATATTGTGCCTGCATCTTGTACTATGAATAACTAATATGAAGACAACATGCAATGTATTAATTATTGTAACTGTCCTACTAACCTATTTTGAAACTGTCTCATTGCTATTTGTTTCTCATTAAAATTAATATAAATAAATAAATAAATTTTTTAAAATATACAATCTTTGGCTTAAGCATGTTCGGTTTTTCAAAGGGACAGTGAAGCTCCCCACCCCACTCCCACCCCTGGACAAGGCAGTTGTTTTCACTGATTGCTATCTTAAGCCAAATCTCAGAGGTAGGCTTCAGGTACCCTGTTCAACCACTGAATTTGCAGGGACCTAATTCTCTAACCTCCCATATTGTTTCCCCCACATATATAGCAATAGATCTCTAGACTATAGACCATAGCCTCTGCTAAGGCTTGGAACAAGTTCTTGATTGTGTCTGAAATGGGAGGGAGGCTACTTTTTATTTCTTCCTAAAGAAAAGGGAATACCTGATGGGATGTGGTTGAATAGGTGGTAGTGACTCTCTTGAATCCTACATCTTTTCCACGCTCATCCATCCAGATGCCAATGCACGTGCCCTAGTGCCATCTGGAATATCCTGGATTAATGATGATAAAATTTGCAGGATTACAGGCCTTTGATTGACAGCTGCAGGTAGTAACTCCCTTCTGGAGAAGTTCTGTTGTGCCTCCTTTTTCCTAGATAGGCCATGAAAAGCACCTCCATCTGGTGCATAAAAACTCAGGAATATAGACACATAAACTGCTCTCCTCACGAGTGTATTTGTCTTTGAGTCATAATACTTGATCATAATCTAAGCCTTCACACAATATATCAAGAGTCCTTGGGCCCTCTATGGCAAGTGCCCCTTTCTTTCCTATCATTCATGCCTTAGGGCTGAAACACACACATCAATTATACTAGCACTTACCATTTTGAGTTAGTGATTTGTGTCTGGTTGACTAAGGTTCCCTTCTTGATAGAATCAGACTTCCAACAAATTTTTATTGGGAGGAGTGTTGGGCATCAAAACAAGTATATTGACACCCCTTTTGGCATATTGAATAGGTTGATTTGTTATAAGTGCAGGTTCCATGGACCCTTCACTGGCATAAAAAGTGGGTGTGGTAGAGTAAAATCCAAGTAGCTCCCTGACCTGACATGGGTACATGGGTCACATGATGGAGAGCTCAGGTTTACCAATGGACTCTTCAATTAAAAACAGCAAATATCAACAAAAGATCCACTCCAGATAGGAAGGTAAGGGCTAGCAGTCACATTTTGCCTTATTTCCAGTTGGTCAGGGTGGTCTCAGCAAGGGATATGGCAAAAATCAGAGCTGTAGTTCCAAATATGTTTTAAAGAATGGCAGTGCATAATAGATGGCCAGTAACAAAGAAAAGGATGCAGTCAGTTCATGTCACCAATTGATGGGCATCCTCAGGTTTCTGCCATGTGTGGACTATCTAGCTTCTGGAGTGACTAGAGTAGGGTTTTTGTCACCTGATAGTGCCTTTGAGATTGTTGCCATCTTTTTATGAATTGTTAGCTTACACAGTATCAACAGGTTAGGAACACACTTCAAGTTCTGAGGTGTGAGAGGCCAGCCAAATAGTTCAGCAGATTAAAGCACCTGCAAACAGGCGCAGGGCCTGAGGGTTCAATCCCCGGGCCTGCTATGCTGGCCCCAGCCCTGGGGCACACTAAGACAGAGACTGAGACTGGACATGATGATATGTGCCTATAATCCCAGCTCTTGGGAGGCTGTAAACAGGGAGATAACTATGAGTCCAATCTAGTAGTGAGACCCTGAACACCCTGTAGACCCTTCCCTAAAAATACAGAGAAAAAAAAAGTTCTGGGGTGTGGGTGTTACTCTATTATGGTGAATCCAGGGGACCATCTCAGCTACCCTTACTACAGTGAAGGTGGATAGGATAACAGTGACTGAGCCCCTCCCATAGATTCTTAGGGGTTGGACATTATATTCTTTTACCCTCACAGCATCCATTGGTTTAAAGCAGTGAGCATCTGTGGTCCAAATTATAGCTAATTGTTTCTTGACTCATTGGTGTAAAGTGGCTAAGGTTGAGACTAATTCCTGCTTCTGTCATCTCAGAGTAAGCTTATCAACCTCCTTTCAATAACCCCTTTATGCTCTTAGTAAGAGAAGGGAGTCTCCCAGAAAAAATTTCATAGGGGCAAACCCATTTGTTTCATGGGACTAGACCTAATCCTCAGCAAGGCTATTGGCAAGAGTTGGTTGCAGTGCAGGTGAGTTTTCTGACACAGTTTAACCAGTTATAGTTTTAGAGTCTAGTTAATTCATTGCACTTTTCCTGAGCTCTGCACATAGTATGCTATATGCAGCCTTCAAGTACTCTTTAGTACTTTGGCCACCAGCTGTACCACCTCTGCAATGAATGCTAGACTATTGTCTGATCCTGTTATTCCAAACTGGGGAATAATCTTTCAAAAAGAACTGGGCTGACACAGTGACCGGGGTTTAATCCCTGGCATGCCATGCCCCAAGGCCTCACTGAGACATTGATTAAGACTGGACATGGTGGCATGCACCTGTAATCCCAGAACTTAGGAGGTTGAAAACAGGAGTCCAGTCTGTGTAGTGACACCCTGTAGACCCTGTACGAAGAAGAAGAAGAAGAAGAAGAAGAAGAAGAAGAAGAAGAAGAAGAAGAAGAAGAAGAAGAAGAAGAAGAAGAAGAAGA
>NW_004524627.1:13053586-13082062 GCF_000260255.1 Octodon degus
AAGAAGAAGAAGAAGAAGAAGAAGAAGAAGAAGAAGAAGAAGAAGAAGAAGAAGAAGAAGAAGAAGAAGAAGAAGAAGAAGAAGAAGAAGAAGAAAGAAGAATTGGGTTATCTCAGATACTTTCTCTGTATAGGTGGGGAAGGCCTCTACTCAGCCCAAGAAAGTGTACACTAAGAATAACAAACACTTGTAGGCACAGACCCAGGGAATTTTAGTAAGTCCATGCCACATTTTCACAGATGGCTCACCAACATCACAACCCAGGCATGGTCTTGGGTCTTGTGAGTTCATACTTCACAGTATTAACACAAGACTTGGGCTATGTTGGAGAGCCATGAGACATAGAAATTCTCACCAATAGTGGCCTAAAGAGTCGCTGGACCCATATGGGTGTTCCGAAGAAGTTTTTTCTTTGCCTTGCAAAGAATGAAATATTGTCTTTGGAAAATTGGCTCTGCACTGGCTTTAACTATACAATTACTGGAAGTATGTTCCTGGACAATCCAGGTAGAGTATCTTCAGCCCATATAGCAAGTACATTGACAAAAAGCTCAAGTGATTCTGTGACCTCTCTATGAGACTATAGAGTTGCCATTCTTCTTTGGAGAATCATAAGTATCACGATTTTTGTCTCTGGGTTTATACAGAATCAGAGCAGCCTGTCCATGGGAGTTGAAGTTATTTGAACCTGTAGTTTTCCTAACAGATCTTGATCCATTAAAGCCATAGGACAGTCAGGGAGCTGTAGAAATTCATGAACGACTTCATGGCCACATATAATGCATTGGGAAAGCAAGAAAGGACAGCATGTTCAGTTGGCCATGGCCCCATGATGTGACTTGTCTTTGTGAGAGGGGAGGCCTCCAGGTTGGGTCTCCATGGAATGAACATCCCTGTGTTTATTAATGGTTGCTCATTCCACATTGATTCAGTCAATAGGCTCTTGGGGATCCAACAAAATAGAGCCTGGCCTTTCCTAGCCCTCCTTATAGTTTTCCATGATAGCCAGCCCTACAAAGTCATCTTTTGTCACCCCTTGTGGCATCAGCTCTGGACTGCCTGACCTTTGTTTTCTGGTTCAGGGGAAGGGGAGATTTTTCTATCCTGGCAAGCATTCTTCCAGTGCTCATACCTGAGACAGTGGGCACATTGGTTTATATCCATTTTTGTTCCCATAGGGAATGGCCCCTTCTGTTAGCTTCTCTGTAGGCCTCTTCATTGGCCTACTGTGTGCCCATAGATGCTTCCTATTGAGGATGTCCTGACTATTTCACCAGGCAAGCTGCCAGAAAGCAGCTTTTTCTTCATCTTGTGACCCTCCTTCCATGAGGCCTGTCAGTCTCAATTGACAAGCACTTTTGTTGCAACCTCCAATAGCTGGCTTGTGTTCATTTCAACAAATCTGTCCAGCTTCTATAACTTGCACTGGGCATCTCTCTGAGCTTGGCTAATGAATGTCATATTTGCTATCTGTTAGTTTTAAGGCACTTCTGGGTCAAAGGGAATTTACAGATGGAACACCTCACACAGAATCTCCTAGAATCTGCTAGAATTAGCTCAGACTTTCTTCTGTCCCCTGTAGTATGTCTCATGTCTTACTTGTGTTTATGGCCTCCTTTCCGTCAGGCTTAAGATCATTTATGAGGGCCTCCTGGTACTGTTTCTTCTGGGTGAGTCCCCCTTCTGCAATTGTGTCCTATTGGGACTCTCTTTCTGGAAAACATTCACAAGCATAAGCCTAAGGGTTGAGCATTCTATCTGGGGTATTTTCCTCTGCCAAGAGTATAGCAGCCTGAGTGACTCAGTGTTATCACTCTTTGGTGTTCAATCAGGTCAGAAGGAGTTGCTGGCAATCAGTCCATGTTGGCAATCAGGAGTTGTTGGCAATCAGTCCATCAGTCCATGGCAATCAGTCCAGGGTCAGTGAGTTTGGATATTAGACTACATCAAGTCAATCATCACTTGAGGCTTCTTTATATAAGAAAAAATGAGATTCTTCCAATTAAAGAGGTCTGTAGTGGTGAACAGTTGGTACTTTAACATTCCTTTGCCTCCTTGTATCTGTCTCATGTGTCATAGTACAGGGGTCCCCACATCTCTCTAATTAGCATCTGCATGGTGCCTTGGTGAGGTCAGAGGGTCAGGCTCTGGTCAGTCCTCTGTGGGGAGAGTCGTAGGTGGCAGCAACAGTGGTAGGTATAGTGGGGCATAAAGAGGTGGGACCTCCTCTAGCTCCCCATACAGGATAATTTTATCTGACGTTCACCAACATTTGGAGTTGGCTTTCCTTCCAAGAATTACCCTGCAGTTCTTGTCAGTACAGGCTTTCAGCAAGATGGATTGGACAGGACTATCAGTCAATGTAAGGAAGTCGGCTGTGGTGACTTAGGTCTCCTGCAACAACCCTGTACACCTGGCTAATTATCTCTTTATCATATGATCCCTTAGGAGACTACCCAGCACCTCAAAACAATGGCTAATCAATTTCATAGAATGATCAAAGTTTTCTAGGAGCTAATTTAATACATACTCACTTGAATATCCCACTTTAAAATTCTTTAACACACTCTAGGGTGTTGGTTTACTGTTTTCTACCCATTTCCTCCCACTAGCAGACAATTTCCATGCCCAAGAAAAGAAAACGGGGGAAGAGAGGGCTAACCTGGAGGAACATGCTTGCTTTGCTGTCTGTGGTCACTTTCTTTGCAGACATAGTCCAGGTGTCTCTTAGCCCTTCCCATCTCACTGACACAGGCACAAACACAGAATGCTAACCTGCAGCCCAACATCTGTAGCCTTAGAGTTGCAGTTTCCAGTTTGGAAAACCTGACTCAGGCAGCCCCTCTTCTGATCCATGGCATCACTTTTGCCAGAATGAACCCAGGTTCTTACCAGTCTGCGGGTGGCACTCTCCAAGCTAGTGCCCAAGCCTCACTGAGTTCCACTGTGCATCTGGGGGATTTGTCTTTCTTGTCTTTCTCTATTCTGAGAAGGTGAGCCCCAGCAGACCCAGAGAGGCCAATTTCCCTATGAATCAACTGATGGCTAGCATGTCTAAGCAGGTGTGTAGCTCCCAGGGCTCCAAGGTTGACCCTCCATCCTGCCACTTCCCATCCCCACCCCTAGTGGCAAAGGAGACTAAATTTAACTGTCTCTAGTTCTCCAAATCCCAAGCAAGTCCCGAAGACATGTAACAGGATTCTCAAAGAGAGAAACTGGCTTTTTTCAGAAAGTACTGCTTATTTGTATGGTCCTGGGATTCAGTGGGTTAATATCCAAAAGACTGAGCCCCAAACAAAGCAAGGTTTTGCCTTTTATAGAATTTTTGTGTCTTTGTATCCCACAAAGAACATACTACAGTCTGGCTGTACAATTTATTATAGAGCAGTGCTCGAACTACACATGTGTATCTTGGAACTAACTGAGCCTTATTTTCTTTCTTGAATCTGAGAAGGTGCCTCCAACACACTACATTCATTCAGAAGGGCCCAGCACACTCTTCTGGGGAAGGGTCCTGCCACAGGGCTATTGGTCAGAAGAGGGGACTCATGAAAATTAGGCCCACTTATCTCCTTTTGGGGACTGCATGCTTTTCATTTTCATGTAGCTACAGGAGGGCTAGTCTAGTATACCTTGGGAATCCAGGATGCTTTATGGAGAATGGATTTAGAATAAGCACTTATACTATGGAGTGAAATAAGTTAAAATGTGGCAAAGTTTCATAATTCAATTTGCAGATGAAACCTGATAGAGATAGAATCTAGGCACACCAGACAATTGAGAAACTGTCCCAAAGGGACTAATGGAAACAAGACTAGTTGTATGGGCAGGAAATAACAACTGGAGAATTTTGACCTTGAACAATAAAAGGGTAAGTCACCTGGGTTAGCATAATTGAAAACACAGATATTTGCCCCAGAAAAGTCATATTGAAATGTAAAATGTTGATAAGGGCGAGGGCAGACAAAGTAACACATTAGATTGCAGATTAAATCAAATCAAGTGTGCAAAAATTGAACCCCAGGGAAGGTCTGCCAGACTTGTAGTCTGGCTTGTTCTTTTGTAACCTGGTGCTGGAAACAAAACAGCTGGGAGATGGAGAACAAAAGTAGGAATGAACAAGAATTCTGTGGGATTCAGTAGAGTGAGGAACTTCAGAGAGTAGGCTGGCAAGCTAGAGTGAGGAACTTCAGAGAGTAGGCTGGCAAGCTAACATAGGTGAAGAAGAATTCAGGCAGGAAAGATTCTTTTGTATGTAGCATAGCATGGCACATGGTTGGTATTCAAACAGAATCACAGAATGGATTTGTGTTGCTTGCAACCAAGTCCCTTCCCGTGGAGGTAAATACACTGGGAGCTGCCCAAGTAGAGTACAAGCTACTGGTGCTCCTGTGCTGCTGCAATATACTACTGCAGTTGTTTCACATTGTCTAGTTTTTGCAAATGAGTTAGTTTTTATGTCTTTTTATTAAGTATCATAAAAGTAGCTCTTTTGGGAGATCGCTCAGTGGTCTATGCACCTGCCTGGCAAATGCAAGGACCCAGGTTTAATCCCTGGTACTGCATGAAGGATCACTGTCAGACTGAGCTGCATAGTGAAACCCTATACCAAATAAATAAATAGATAGATAGATAAATAAATAAATAAGTGAATAAATAAATATTTTTTAAAAAGTAGAAGTAGTTCTTTTTTACAGTAAGCAAAAGTACAGAGATTGAGTTTAGTCTTTGAGATCATTTGAATTGCCCTTATCCACATAGTCCAAGAATCAACACATTAGGAACTGTCAGCAATCCCACTTAGAGGCTGTCAGTACAGTCGGCCTTCTTTACCTTCAGGTTCTACATCCACAGATTCAATTAACCAGGAGTTGAAAATATTCAAGGGAAAAATTATGTCTGTACTGAACAGAAGAATAATTTTTTCTTTATCATTATTCCCTAAAGTATATAGTTTAGCAGCTATTTACATGACATTCATATTGTAATAAGTATTATAAGTAATGTAGAGATTATTTCAAGTATATGAGAATGTGTGTAGATTTTGTTCAAATACTGCATCATTGTAAATAAGAGACTGTGCACAATTTGGTATCTAAGGGTGTAGGAGGGGGAGGGTAGCCTGGAAACCATATTCTATGGTCACTGAAAGGATATATTTGTTATTCTCCAAGCTATAAAGGCACAAAAGATCATTTGTTCTTCCTGGCTCACTATTCTACTCCATTGGCCACTATGAGTCTGGGTTTGCCCAGATCTTCCCCTTCCTGTTCATGCCAATTTGAAGCCTGGTATTGGAAGGAAGTTTCTTATAGACAGAGTTCATCTTCATATCATCAAGAGCAACTAGTACATTGTCCATCATCAAATGCATCCTCAAGTGTGCTTATTGAGGGCTCTGATGATCAACTAAACAATAAAATTATCAATAACATCATCTGGAATGACACTTGGTGGTAATTATTGATCCTGTCATTTGACTCAGCCTAAACTCTGCAGGTCAGCTAGAGTGACTGTACATCTCTGGCACTTACAGGCAAGTTAGTGGAAGCACAAAACATGTTGGTGGCAGTTGTGACAACCCTAGTTTGCATAGTTTGGCAACACAGTAGACAAATTCACTTTATTTCCTCCCTTAATCCAACTATCTCAAATCTACCCAACCATCAGCAAAAGTAACAGAGCCTTGGAAATGAAGGCATGTTTCTTGCTTAAGGTCTCCTGGGAACTTCATTGCCACAACCATTATTTACTTAGCCAGCTTAGCATCTGGCTCCCAAGGCTAGAAATGTGGGAAGGGGTAAAAGTATATCCCATTCTGTCTTTTAAACAATAGTCTGGCTCTGAAAGTGAAGAATAAAAACACATTTTTCCCAAGACAATGTGAATGTAGCAATTTTTATTGAAAGAGCTCCATGGTCTTAGGTCTGTTGATAAACTAACTGAATAGGAAGAGGAAAGGTCACTTGAGAAAACATGGACTGCCTGGCAGAATTCTGAGAAATGATTTCCTTCTGAAGTATCCCCTGCCTTGGTTTTCATGGATACTCATGCTCGTCTAGTGCCAGCCATGAAACCAAATTCTTATTTTTTACTCTGAGTCATCTCTCAAATGCCCCTGAAAGGCCTATTTCCCTGAAGCTATAGCCTATACTCTGACCCTTTCTTCTTTTCCACTCTCTTCAATTCCACCCTCATCTGCTATCAAATTAATCCTATGTACTCACCCATTACCAGGTCCAGGAAAAGTATGACGTTTAATGAGGTTTTCTTGTGAGACATTACTGGAACTCCAAAGGGTGCTTCTAATGGGGGAAAATTTGTAACCTCACCTGATGTACGTACAACCAATGCCAATCCTAAAACCTAAAGACATTTTTCTGTATCTATTTTTTTTCAAGTAATTATTCTCCAACTTGCTAGAAAAGAGCTAACAAAAAGCTAAAATGAACATCGTATTTGGAAATTCATACTGGGAACATACATTTAAACAGAATTTGAGAATTTTTCAGCAAAATTATTTCATGCTGGTTTAAAATGCAAGCCCAGGGGCCGGGGAGATGGCTCAGTGGAATAAGCGCTTCTCTGGCAAGTGCAAGGGCCTGAGTTTAATCCCCGGTTCTGCAAAAAATAAATAAATAAATAAATAAATAAATAAATAAATAAATTAAAATGCAAGCCCAAGAATGAGTTAAAACCTGAATTCATTTTTCTCCACTGCTCAGAGCATTTAGAAACTTAAACATTTTCCAAAATTCTGCCTGAAATCAGAAAGTCTATGTTGGTGCAGAAGATGAAGAAGAGGTACCTCAGAATTTGTACTTGAGTTTCACTCAGAGCAAAAGGTCCAATGACGGTTAAATGTTCTCATTGTCAGGGTCCTGAAGGCTTTTCAGAACAAAACAAATAAGGATGGATGGGAGACACTTTCAGGACAACAGAACTCATTAAACAGAGCTAAAAGTCAGGAACCAAACTGAGACGATAGTTAAAACGTTTTGTCCTGCAGTTCAGTAGCTGCTCACTTTACCACGGGATCCCATTCCAATAATGCACGACCACAGTGTAAGTGACAATGCAGTAAGTAGTCCTAATGTTGTGAACAGTTTACTTCATCATAATGAAAGTTTATTATGCATGCACAATAAAATTAGCCATCAAGTGTGAAAAAAAACCTCAACCAATTAGAGGCTCTTACCAAAACAGGGCAAAGAGCAACAACAAAGAAAAACAGTTGACAACATGGGAATAAACTCTTGCAGAGGAGAATTATTTCAAATAAAATTCAAACAGCACTCTACTGACTATTCTGAGATGGCAAAAAGAAACTGGTATCCTAGAAAGATATAATATAAGGCATCTAAAATGGTAAGAGTTGCTTCCTTTGTAATAATAGTACACTTCTTGGGAGTAGTGCTCATTCTTTACTCATGGAGAACACGATTATGGCACTGTTGGTATCTCAAGTCACTTGGGCTCATGCCTAAATAAGGTCTGGTGTGCTTGTTTCCCAATTCTATAAGTAAGACTGTGATACTCATGGTAGCAGCATCTAGAAAGGGAGGATGCCCCTCCAAATTCGCAATATTGTTTCAGAGAACCAGACTGAAGACCTTGCATATCAGCATTGTGGCCTATATTTTATTGAGTCTCAGCAAGTCATAGCATTTTCCAGAACTTTACATCTCTCTGTGTTTATTAACATAATTGCTGTAATAGAAGTAAATATTGATCTATAATCATCAAAAACATTATGTTAATGAAATTGTAAACCTATGTGTGAAAACACAAGTGAAAAAAATAAGATGAATATAAAATAGATCCATTAGTTATGCACATTCTAAAAAGAAGAAAAGAACCTGAAAGAAAATAAACCAAAGTGATTAACAATGGTATTCTTTGAGAAAAGATTATTGGAAGTTACTTTTCTTTATTTTTTGTTTTCCAAGTTTTCTACAATTCATGTACATTCTTTATATAGATCAAAGTAATAAACATTAGAAACTTGGAAAAATATATTTTATAAACAAACCAAATTATAAGTAAAATTATTAACCCAAAATGGTAAAATACAACCAGAGGAGTTTATGGTACCTGCCTGACCACCATAAGGAAACCCAAGCTATTTTAAAAATTCGTTTGAAGGTATCCAGGCCATGAGGAGGATTTAACTAAGAATTTGAGCTCACATTTGCTACAAAACATGGGAATTTCCATGTTCTGTGTGTGAAATTCCAGGAACCAAAAAGCCCCCAAAGATGAAGTTTGCATAACAAGATGCATCCATGGGCAGAGAAGTTGTGAAGAGTTACAGAAGTCCCTCTATCTCCTCAGCACATGGATGGCCCTATGGGCTCCTCTGGGGATGCTCACATCTGATGTGATGTAAGTTAAGGTGTAACAATAAAATCCAGCTGCTTCTTTCATCTCAAGATAGTTCTGAGTTTCATCCCTGAAGTTTCATAGTTGAGAGCTAACAGAGTTGGAACTTATGCAGAGCCTCCTAGCTCTGGCATACAATCCTTTCCTTCAGTATGTGGTCCCTTAAGTCATTGGACTCTAGAGTGTCCAGAAAGTCTACACTCTTGTCCCACTATAAGAATTGGATGGAGATTCCAGCCAGTGCCCAGGCCCAGAATATGAGTGCAGCAGCCTGGGGCCCACTGGATCCTCACGCCAGCCAGCACCCAGACCTAGCATGTGAGTAGGACCTCCCAGGGACCGCTGGGTCATCAGTCCACCTAGCACCCAGGCTGAGCATGTAAGTGGGACTACCAGATGGTCCACTGGATCCTCACTCCAGCCAGCACCCAGTCTTGGCATGTGTGAGTAACTTCCTCCACCAGACAGGACCAGTGTGGAACCCTGCAGCAGAACTTGCTACAGAGAGGCTAGAGGCAAACCCACCCAGCTAATCCAGGAGCAGAACATCTTGCCAGAGTGGCACAGCATGTTCACTTTCTAGGGCTGCTGCAGGAAAAAATAGAGCACAGCAGCCAGACCCAAGCCACACCCACCTGGATGAGTTTGAACTTGGTAGATCTGGAACCTAGTGCTCATGTAATAACTGCACCAAAGCTCTACACCAAAGGTCAAAAGATAGTGCTATGCAAAATGACAAAGAGAAGTAGTAAAATGTACTCTCAGGCCATGAGCCCACCTGAAGAAATACAAGAGACGACAGCATAGAAGAAATTGGAAAGCACATAACTTAAATCTCTGACATTATAGCATCTGAAGTAAAGGAACAACTGCAGAAAGTTATAGAGGAAATCAGATCAGAAATAATTTCTGAAGTAAAAAAAGAAATGATAATTACAATGAAAGCATTACTAAGTGCTTCTAAAGAAGATACTAACAAAAAAAGAGAATAGAAAAATGATGGAATCTTTGAATGATCCATATAGGAAAGAAATAGAATGCATGAAGCAGATTCAAAGAGATGTACAGGAAATTAAAACCTCAATCACAAGCTGGCAAAAGCGTTTGAATGAAAGTGAAAATAGACTTTCAGACCTTGAAGACACCTTTGCACTTAGTGAAACAATAAGAAAAGATCTCTTGAAAGCAACTAGGATGCAGGAAAATATAATTCAACATCTGCAAGACAATGCAAAGATGACCAACGTAAGACTAATAGGCATCAATGAGAAAGAAGGAGTCAACACAATTGATATTATAAGAATATGGGCAGAAATAATAGCATAAAACTTCCCAAATATGGGGGAACAATCTGTCATTCAGTAACTGATGCATATAGAACTCCCAATAACATCAACCCAATTAAAAACACACCCAGCTATATAATAATCAAGATCCCAGAAATTCAGCATAGGAATAGTATACTAAAAGCCGCTAGAGAAAAGAAATAGATCACATTTAAAGGAAAGCCCATCAGAATAATGGCAGATTTCTCTTCACAAATCATCATGTCAAGAAGAGCATGGAGCAAAGCACTACAAGTCTTGCAAGAAAACGAATTCCAACCCATACTGATATACCCTGCAAAACTATCTTTCAAGTTTAATGGAGAAGTGAAATACTTCCATGAAAAAGAACAGCTAAAGAATTTCATGACAACAAAGCCAGCCCTACACACACTACTAAAAGATATTCTAGAGAGGGATCAACATGACCACAACTCGATGAATGAGAATGGAAAGAAACACACCTAATAGGGCAAACAAACACAGGAGAAAAAGAGGTATACAACAACAAGTAAATAATATGTCAAATATAAGTCAGTACCTCTTAATTATAACCATTGATATAAATGGACTCAATTCACCAATTAAAGGAAATAGACTAGCAGAGTGGATTAGGAAGCAAAATCCAACAAAATGCTGTTCAAGACTTGGTTTATCTTCATGGTTTTGTCCAGCTAGTAATTTCAGCAGTTCTATGATTGGTGCCTCAGGAACACAATTGTTTTCATGAATCATAAATAATGCTTTGTCCTGGCTTTATGGCTTATTGAATTAAAAATAAATTTTCTGTGAGGTTAGAATTCAGTGTAGATGCTGCCAAAGTCCTTATCAATTGGGAAATTGGAGAAATCATATACTACAAAAAGCAAAGGTATTCTATACTATACATCTTAGTTTTGGAATATGTCTATAAAATAAACGTGTGTACATTGCTCTCAAATTATGTAATTATTTTAAAGAAAAAATCATTTAAATCACATTCCCATTGTTAAATGATAAATTCTCTTCTAATTCTAGAAAAGTATATAAGAAATCTTATTAGTAAATATCACTTGTTGTGTTATGTTCTAGATATTTTTTAAAGTAGGCATTTAATTGATAGATCTTCATTTGGTCTCTGGTCTGCTTCATGATTTTGAATGTTTTTCTTTTTTGTATTAATATTTAGGTTTGCATTTTAGTTATGTACCTTTTATTGTTTTTAATGTGAAAGTATGTGCTCTTGTATTTACCATTCTTTTGTTTTCAACACTGCTGTGGTCTGAAATTTTACACTTCTTGTTATTTGTTAAATCCTAAAATCCTATGAGCAGGTTTCAGACCACTGTTCTTGAACCTTCAGTTTGTTTTTTAATTCAGTGAGGCTTTTTGATGTGATATGTGACATGCACAACTACCTTTACTGCTCCCTATGTCATCAATCATATGAAAATGAACATAATGCATTTTTATTTTATATAAAAATAAAATTTAAAAAATACATTAAAAAAGAATGGGATGGAACAACCAGTAAACTTGAAAGTTTAACATGTATTGAAGATTACTGAAGAAAAGATGTAGAAAAGAAGCAGAAGTGAGAAATTTGTGGGGAAAAAAAAGAGAAAATATGCCCTGCATGTGAGACCACTTGAACAATAAGAAAGCAGTGGACACAGGGCCAACAGGCACTGAAGCACCAACATGGGATAATCTTGTTCTCCATGAGTAAAAAATGAGTTCTTCCAAGAAGGGCATTCTTTAAAATCATTTTTCTGATACCATATCTTGGCTGTGAGAAGTTGTTATGCACAGTAATTTGGCAGCTTTTGTGACTGGCAGGCTGTACCCCAGAGTCCAGCCTCTTCTACTATTGACTGATCACATTCCATTTTCCACCTCCTTGCCATGTCCTAACCTCCTGCCTCTGGATGATTTTTGTTGTTGTTGTTGTTTGTTTGTTTGTTTGTTTGTTTTTAAAGCTGGTCCTTGCCTAATTTGTACCATTAGAGATTCTATATTCACAATTATACAAAGACTGATTCAGGCCACATAAAATAAGGCCCTTGTACCCATTGTCTAATTGGGTTCCCAGGAGCTTTAAGAAAGTAGGAAAGGACAGCCAGACTTGAGATACAGCATACAGCAGTTACCCTCCAGTATATTAACAATTTCCAGTCTTAGCTGGGTTTTTAGATCCTGGAGTGAAGAAAGCTTTCTCCCAGAGAATCACAATATCACAAGAGATACATGATTTTTGATTAATGTTTGGGAAAAGGAGGAATGTATT
Source organism: Octodon degus (assembly GCF_000260255.1). NCBI lineage: Eukaryota > Metazoa > Chordata > Mammalia > Rodentia > Octodontidae > Octodon > Octodon degus. The sequence continues at coordinate 13,065,560 of NW_004524627.1, forward strand.
CTCTCAGATTTTCTACTTTTTCTCTTTTTTGAAGCTATGTTTTTTTTTTAATTTATAGAAAACATCCTAAAATTTTTATCTTCTTTAACAAAGTTTAGTCCCAGAAAAAGGAAAGACAAATCAAACATCCCTACCACTTAAAAAGGGGGGTCTGAGTAACTGTTGTTTGATGTTACTAAAAATAAAGCTAATGCTGAGGGCTTCAGTTCATTGTAGTAACACAAATATTTTGCTCATTCATTAGTGTGTCTCACTTAATTGTGATTTTCTCTTTTTTTTTTTTCACTTGTGTATTTCGTACAGGACCTCACTACACAGCTAAGACAAGTAGTGATCCTCCTGATTCCAGCGTCCCCAGCACTGGCACCCACTGTCTAATATGGTGTGTGCCACCGCGCCATTGCCAGCTTAGCGTGCCCCAGGGCAAGGGCCAGCACGGCATGTGGGACTGGGGATTGAACCATGGTCTCTGAGCTTGCCAAAGCAGACACTTAGTCCACTGAGCCTTCTCACCAGCCCTTTAATTGTGATTTTCTGACATTTTGATTTAAAAAATATATCTTGTATTGTAAGTTTTCTAATACTAGAATGTTCAGATCTGATGTACATTTTAAAATTCATCAAATAGTAGATAAAAATTATGCCTGTTTTACATTTTTAGGTATTTATTGTAAAAATTTTTATAATTAAAAAATAAAATTTGAGGGCCCGCCAAATAGCTCAGTGGATTAAAGCAGGTACAGGGGTCGGGGGTTCAATCCCCGGACTTGTCATGCTGGTCCTGCACCCGGGGTATGCTGAGACTGCAATTGAGACTGGGTGTGGTGGCATGCACCTGTAATCCCAGCTCTTGGGAGGCTGTAAATAGGTGGAAAACTACAAGTCCGATCTAGCAGTGAGACCCTGAACACCTTGTACACCCTTCCCTAAAATACAAAAAAATTAATATAGCTTTAAAAAATTATATCTCAAATCTAGACTGTAATTGTATGAATTTTTATGTCTAAGTATTTAAAAGATATCACATAATGAGTATTTTCTTCTTTCAAATATGTTAACATAAGGCATGCACTTATGACTTGCAATATTTTATGGAATAGGCACAGAATAATGTATTTAATCATTTACAGTATTTAATTCACCCTGCATTGGATTGTTCTCTTTTTTTTACAATTATAAATAAAGCCACAATGACTATTTCAATGTGTGTTTTTGTCTCTGTTTAAAAGAATAATTTGAGGTATTTTAAACAATACATTTCCTTAGGTATGTAGATGAACAGATTTTCCAAATGCCACATTGTTTAGAATGCTTATTTTTCCCATGTCACTAAAATGCCCACTACTGCCAGGATGCTCCATCATTGTTTGCTTTGAACATCTCAGCAAATAAGGACTAGAGACCAACTGGAGTGGCACTCAGGCACTGCAACAGATAGAGGGCGAAGAAAGAAGGTGCCTCTGTTTCAAGCTCAAATAGCAGCAGGCACTGCAACTTCTCCCTAAAAATCAAGATTTTCCCTTATCAAAATATTGAACAGCTCATAAATTAGAAAGGATTTGGGGGAAAAAGTCTAACTCCAATGAAATGCAAGGCATTCTAATTATTAATGTTGGTATGTTAAAATATCTATATTCTTTATTTCTCTGACCTTCTTATCAGTCTCTACCACTTTACAACTGGTTCTAAGCAGTATCTCCTAATCTGGTGTTTTATGTTTCATGAGTGAAATGGAAATGCAGATGATATCAGCAGTGATGGAATGGAACGGGCTTTTCGTCCAGCGGAAAAATCACCCCTAGCTACTGAAATATAACAGCATACATCATAGTCAAGTTGTCAGAGGGGGATATATCACAGCTATGACCTCACAGCCATAAAATATAAGCCATGTAACATGTAAGGAAACCCAAGACAACTTTTCCAGGTTGTTTTTATTAATATGATTACCATATGGAAAGTAACTTCTAAGTTATTATAAGTACTTAATTAAGAGGATACTTTAAAATTGCCTAGACTTTTCCATTTTCAAGAGCTTTTCAAAGTTCTTCTTTATTACTTAGTAGCACAGATTGTAGTGTCTGTTATCTCCACACAACACGCTTAATCCCAAGTGTGGAGGTAAGAGGCCTGAGCCTTTTCACACCTTTGATGTCTGAGGTTCCAGTGAGCTTGCCTCATTCCCCATTGCTAAATGGGCCATGGCAGCAGGTGGTTCTGGTAAGTTAACTCCAGCGGACAGCAGAGCTTTGCCAGCAACTGTCAGAGTCAGTCTGGGACAGCCTTGAACAAAAACTATCCTTTTGACCTTTCTCCCCATGAAACTCATATCCAACTCAAATAATTCGTCAAAGACTTTTGATGGCAGCTTTGTGAATTTCTGAGGTTGCTCTCAAAATCCCTCAACTCCATTTTCTTTGGAATAAATTTGATGATACTTTGTTATTCTTATTTGCATCATGATTTTATTTACATTTAGTAAGAGTCTGGCAGAATCGACTGTGCTGGAATCATTTGGTACCTGTATTTCAATACTCTCTCTGTTATTATTACCATGTTCCCATTACTCCTTAAGTTGTCTTCCCTGTTTAGAAAAGCACAGATTTAGGTGACTATTAAGAAAGACAGATATAGATAGATGAAAATTACCTAATAATCTTTATATAAGAAGTGTTAAAGCTTCAAAGAAATTTTAAATGAGTAAATTGCTTCCAGTTAAGGTGTTGCAAATAGATACTAGTTTATAGACTGTCCTTAAGGTAGGTAATCTCCATTGCAAATCTTGAAAAGCTGTACTGTGGCTGAATATAATTTAATTATGTACCTCCATTATGGTTGATAGCTTGTTCCCAGGATGCTATTGGGAGATAGTGGAAATTTGGGAGTGAAGTATCTTTTGGGAGGTGTTTAAGTCATTGAGGATGCACTTGAAAGAGATTGTGGGACCCAGTCTTTTCCTTTCTGCTCCGATTTGGTGATTTTTTTTCTTACACACATGTACTTCTGCCACAATGTGTGCACCTCAAGGAAGCTCTTGTTGTAGCTGAGCTGATGTAGGTATTATGGGCAAAAACTGCCAGAACTTGAGCTAAATAAACCTTTCCTCTTTATAAATTTGCAATATCTGGCATATTATTGTTGCAATGAGAAGGGGACTAATAAAAACCAACTCCTATATCATGATTTTTACAAATATTCCTACATCACTACAGTTACACATGACTATTGTTTCCATTGCATCTTGTTCTCTGTTCTTTCACAGTTGTTACTTAGTCTCTGTCTGTCATTGTCTCTTTTTACTATGATTTACTTGTCTCAAAAGAAAAAAATTACCACAAAAGAATTTATTTATGTCAGACATTATTGAAGTTTTGTGCACTGAAAGGGGATTGGTACTGCAATTGTAACTGGCATATGTGGGGCGGTAAGTCCTCTGGTCACTTTGTATTTCTTTCCATTTGCTCTCTTTCATTGTTCCCTCTCAAGAATACCTCTACTACCACTACTCACCAATTTCTCCCTTGTTTTTATGCAGAGAATCGTATTCGTTCCAATTCTTCCCCCAACAGTGCTGGGCCAGGAGGATTTCTCTGCCCTGCAAGAATTGTACTGTATCTTTGACACTTCTTGTACAACAATTTCTAGATATAATTTCTAGAACAATTTCTTTTGGTCAGTCCCATTTTTCTCTGGAGAAAGAAGTGGGTGTTTTACTGATGCAGAGTAAATTCCTGGCCAACACCTCAGTTGGGCATCTTATCAGTTCTATGACAAAGTGATTGATGGAGTTGGACAAGAAAAGGTCCATTTCCGCTGTCCAGAAAAATAATATATATATAAAATACATCACTTTTAAAGAGATGTAGAGGAGGTGAACAATTCAATCTGGTTAGCATATGGAAGCAGCAAACTCATATGGAAACATGAAGTTATTGTCTTTGAAAATGATCTATTGGTCTGCTATTATTACCCAAATGAGAACGGATAGAGACAAGCTCCGTAATTTGTGGTTGGAGGAAACTGAGATGACTGGAGAAGTCTCACATACAGAAAAGTCCAGTAGTGCTACTTCATGTCCTCATGATTATTTCTAGCATCTATTGAGAACTTGCTATATCCTCTATGTGCATTATCTCATTTAACCTTCATATAAAGCTACAAGGAGAGGCTGTATTTCTGTACCACTGAGGCACACAGAGATCAGGTAGTGTGTCTCAGGCCACCCACTAAACAAGAAGAGGGTCTATATCTACAGCTTACACCTTCACATTTATATTGCTTCCCAGAAAATTGAAAAGATTGTCTTTCTCCACATAAATACATATAAGCCATTAGGATATTTTTCTACTACAAAGCATCATAATATCTACAGAGGATTTATGCAGAAGTACTACAAGAGACAGTAAAGCATTGGATAACCATTATTGTTATTCATAATGTTGCAACTGTGTGTGGCATTTGAGTCCTAAGGTATCTTTTTTTTTTTTTTTAAGACAGGGCCTCAAATTCATTTTGTAGCCCAGCTGGTTTCAAATACAGAATAATCTTCCTATTTCAGTTCTCCCAACCTCTGGGATTATAGGCATATGCCACCACAACCAGTTTTTTTTTTTTTGTTTTTGTTTTTTTGTTTTTTTTTTTTTTAGTAATCACTGTATTCCTGTCAGATGGACAAGAAAGGAATTATTCAACTCATTTTACAGATGACTTTTTTACCTTTTGTATTGTTCCTCCCTTGTGTATGAACTCAGAACCTTGTGCTTGCCAGGCAGGTGCTTGTATCATTTATATCCCTAACCTGAAGATGATGAAAGTGAATCTTCTGGAGGCTTTTGCTGATGCTAAGAGTAATGCAGACATTTGTTTATGTAAAGATTTGCCTTTCTTGACTCAAGGGACTTACAAGTCTTGTCCCCTCCCTGAGGCTCATTATATGATGTGTAAAGGCAGGATATAAATTTCCCCAAGGCTATTATGAACATTAGAGATAAAGATAACATTATATTAGATTACACAACACTCAATTAGATATAACCTGTCTTAGTTACTTATCTCATTGCTGGGACAAAATACCTGACAACCAAAGTTAAAGTCAAAGTTCACACTTAATAGAGCATGGATACTAGGGTGAGTCATGATGGCTTCCAACACATGGGAACAGAAACCACCATTTCTGTTCCAGGAGTGATCTGGGCTTGTGATGTGATGACTCCGGTGGAGAGTAGAGAGCCACTTAAGATGCAACTCAAGAACATACTCATAAGTGAAATAAATCAGACCCATATATATAAACATCATACTGTCTCACTAGTGTGAGAAATTGAACAAGTAAATAAGATCTAAAATGTACAATAGATATTGTGAATTAGGAAGAAATTGTTTGAAAGAAAAGACAAACTGTGATGTGAGAAGGGGAAAGGGAGAAAAATAAAATGAAAAAGAAAAAGAATATATATTCATACACAAGATAGTAAAGACAATATACAACTAGTTGCTCTTAGTTCATTGAAAAAGAAAAGGTTTGTGCTAATATAGCTTGAATAAGATACATGCCTATACCTTGTCTCGGAATAACTACTATGAAGTCAACAATATGCAATGCATTAATTATTGTAACTCTCCTACTAACATGTTATGAAACTGGCCAATCCAATGAACCACAGATATTACCTAAAGTCTAGAAGAGTGGAGACCAGACAAAATGGAAAGGGAGAAGGAATATTTATCCAAGAGATGTTTGGGAAAACACAGGTAATTATATACAAAGACTTTGACACACTGCCTGGGATAAATTAAATGCTTAACAAATATTTGTTCTTTCTGCTTTCTCCACTGAAGTCTGGAGTTTAAGATCTTCTGTGAACTTTACTAAACACTGCACTGCTCAAATATATCACTTCTTGATTGCAAACAACCCATCCAAGCTTATAATAAGAATTCAGAGAAATGACAAAATCAGATTAAAAAGCCATGGATTTTGACTTTATAAGAATGTCCATGTCTTTTCTCAAATACATTATTATTGTGAAAAGTGCTTTCATCTTCACAATTTATCACATTAGAAATCATTTTCATAGTTTTCTTTCTCAACTACCATCTACTAGGGGTTTTTTGTACTATGAGATTTGAAGCAAATCTCAAACATGTGTAACTTCCATTTATAAATAGTTTCCTGTACATTTTCAACAGATAAGAACTTTAAAAGCACCATGATCTCACCTAGAAAGTGAATAATGATTCTCTTAATATTTTCCAGTTTTCCCAGTTGTCCCAAAAGAGTTATAGTTGCCTTCTTTGCAGTATGCTTTGTCTGCTTTTAAGTTCAATTTATCTTCTCTCTCTTTCATTGCCTCTTATTCTTCTCATATTCTTCTTTAGTCTACAACATATTTAATGACTCTTTCAAAGACACACATACCTGTATAAAATGGTAAAGCAAAATAACTTTAAAGTAATTGATAAAACATGACAAAGTAAATACAAGAAGAAAAGACAGGTGGATCCGAGATTGTGGTAAGAACTACAGAGTTCCTCCATGAAGCTGTATGTGTCCTCCCCACAAACCACGCATTTCCTTTGAGCTTCCTAGCAGGGCTATGAAGAGGGATATGTGTAGCTATGGGAATTAGAGTTCAAAGAACATAATTTTTCAGGAGCATCATGACTGAGATATGTTTTGCCATGGTTCTTGATAAAGCCAATAATAACTAATCTGAAAAAATTGTACTCTCCATAGAAGTGTTGAAATACAAGAGCAAAGAGTTTCATAAAAGGTATTTAAAAATCACATCCTGAGTATTCATTTTTCTGCTACTTGTGTTAATCCAGTCCTTTATACCACAAGCATTTTTTGGAGTTCATAAATATATACCCACGTTAGTGTAGCAGCAGCTGGCTGATCTTACCTAAAACAGCTCACCTCATTCAACCAAGATATCCTAAACAACCCTGCCATGCTGGTCTTCCCCAGGAAGCACATTCAGCCTATTACTCTCTTACTCAAGGACCTTCAATAGTTCCATATTGGCCTCTGAAAGTTTAATAAGTTTCTCAGCTGCAAGTTCACTGTCATGCCAATAAAGGAAGATTTGCTCAAGGTTACAAACCTTTAACGGCAAAAGAAAAGAAGCTCATCAAAAGAAAAGAAGCTCATCAAAGTTTAACAACTGGAAAGTCATGGTATTTCTAATAAATACTTGTGGGTGAATCAATTTAAATTTAGAGCCATGATATTTAAGACTTAAATTGTTTCTTGGTTGTTGTAGGTGAGCTTTAGCTTTCTGAATTCACTGCAATCCTAGGTTGCAGTGTTGGATATGTGACTTACTACCTGAGACAATTTATTTAAGTCTGCTGTGCTTCATATTCTTCACCTTTAAATTTTACATAATGTAATGGTATCTCCTAGGAGATGCTGTTGGGGAGATTGAATGAGCCACACAGAGAAATGCCTCATCAGGGTTAACTACACTTTCTGTTAGGGTGAGCACAATGCCTCTTGGCAGCAAGCCTAGCAATTCTTCATGTTTTGAAGCCTATATCTTTTATTTTCCAAATATTTTCTGCCACCATTTATTTAAAAATTGCTAAAAAGAACATTGTAGAAGAATAAAGCAAGAGAAAAAATATTCCTTTTTAAAAACTTAAATATTATAGGTAGTATGAGTTAAGATAGAATTATAACAATTCACTAGAGTTCTTTTAAAAATACATAAACAATGAAACTTCCTAAGGCTTCAAGGGATTTCTTTCCCTAGAAACTATTTGTTCAGTGATAATAATAGTGAGCTTTTTCTGAAGTTGCCCCAGGCTTACTTTGAGGTGCTCTAACTTTAGATTGAGGTATGCTAGACACTCCAACTCACATAAACATAAGGATGCTCTGCCTGAGGACCCTAGGAACTTCTATCAGCAGTGAAACTGCAAAGAAGAGCCTCAAGCTTTATTGTATAAATCTCCATTTGCATTCAGCCATGGTCCATGTTTCCATGAGATCATCTTTCATCAGATCATATTATTAAGGAGATGCAGTTTTGGAAGAAATGGATCCAGAGTCCTTCCTTGGACACATGAAAGCCATTGGTGAAGTGGTAGAGTCAAGGCACATGGTTTCATTTGTATTTCTGAAACTCAGGGAAAATAATTATAACAGAACTAGAAGAGATAATAATGAATAAGATGAAAGATACATGAAACTTGAAATCAGCCCAACTGCCAAGAAGTACAAAAAGCAAGGAAGTTGGAAACACGGGCTCACTTTGTAACAGTGCTATTAGCAGCAGACATTTCTTCTAGGTAGCAATACTCTTGGCCTTGTAAAGCAGTGGGCTCTGAAGAGAAGCACCAACTTCAGGGCTTTGGAGAGGATGTAAAGCTGAGTGAAGAAAAGAAAAACAGTCCGTCTTTTCTTTTCTAATGGACTACAGGAGACAGAAGGCAGTTGAGCTTGCAGATGAAGGAAAAGGCTGATGAATCACTGCTTGTTGATGAGCACAATGCTCAGGCTTCTAGGAGCCAGTACAAGAACATAAGGCAGAGTGAACACAAGCTGACGGTAGATTCCACTCACTTCCCTGATCTCTCTTCCATATCTTCTTTAAAAAATATATCCATAAGGGTCAGTCCCCATAAAACAATGAGTAACCTCATAAAATGATAAACAGTTATGGAAAAGGAATTCACTTGGAGCACAACACAAATATATTTCAAGAAAAAGAAACAACAAGAATATGACATAAGGCAGATTAACTTTTCAAAGAGTTATGCTATAATGTAGATAAAAATTATAAGGAACATTTTTCCATTAAAATGCATAAAATGACTTTTATGAAGCAATAATTCAAAGGAAACTATGCTGACTCAAAAGATAATTAAATTACTGAGAATAATTTTTAAAAAAACTTGTAGAGATCTGGAAAAACAAGAAAAGAAAAAGTAATTACAGAAATGAAAATTAATTCAATAAATTAAAGAGATACTCTTTGTAATACAGCAGATACAAAGAGAATATATTTGGTAAAAAATGCATTTGGAAAAATGAAAACACACTAAATAGAAAAAAAATACTTATAATGATTAGTGAGAAAATAATTGATATGGAAGATATGAAAAAGAATTTCAACTTTTCCACAAATGATTGTCTCTTGTAAAAGAAACAATAATCATTTAGATATAACATAACACTTTCTCAATAAAGAAGACCTAAATCACATTTTGCAATTAATCCAGATATTTCAAAAATGAGAAATAAAAGAATAAACAAAATCAACACTGAGACAGAGCTTGGTAAAGTTGCTAGACATCAAAGGTTGAATAAGAATCTGCACCAGGAAAAAAAATTAAAGTTATAAGAAGAAAAATTTGGCCTCAAATTCCTTCATAGGGCAATCGATTCCAATTTTGTAACTGTATGTTTCCACTGTAACTTTATTAACAAGGACTATTTGGTATTAGCTGACAATTTAAACTCCATCTTCTAACAAGCTTTGTAACTTTCATTTTATAAAACCTTGATTTGTTTTGTAAACCCCCCACACATGCCTTCCCTGAGGAATGTGACTGTTTTGTACCAATAAGAAAGTGTTTTTCAACATTCTGAGAGAAGGTAAGAAATGTTCCTCAACATTCTGCAAAATTAGTTAAACTGTCCTTCCTACAGGAACAAACAGATCACCCTGAAAATGGGTGAAACTGTCATCAGATGTTCTTCCAACTACCGGAACAAAAACAACGCCTAAGCCTAATAGGGACATATTCCTGTAGGATTTGCAAAATGTGACCGCGTCTATGGGAACAAAAAGTTAACCCTTGGTCATGACTAACTCAAAATAAGCTTTGTAAAATCCTCCCTCCTCCCCCTACTCTTGTGGTTTTTCCCTTTAAAAACTGTACCTCACCTAGGCTAAGCATGCACATACTTGGAGACTAGAGTACGTGTGCTGCTGAGCTCAGCTAAATAAAGTGCTTTTAAATTGAGTCCGGTTTTTGATTTTTGAGTTACAACAATAGGAGTAACCAACTGCTAGAAATTGGTAAAAAACATTTGCAAGGCCTAAAAAAATGTGGCCCAAAATGTTTTTACCTAGCCAATTTCTAGTTTGATATTTGAAGCATGCAAAATGTCAAGAAAAAATTATTTATGTTTCCTTTCTTAAAACCCACAGCAAACAAAGATATCAATTAGAAGATGAAGGGAGAAGATACGGTGCTAAGTATGAAATTTAACAAATAATAGAATAAGACTAAGCAATCAGACTAACTGTGATTAGAGAATAGACTATACCATAGAAATAATCACACTAAATGTAGTAAAAAGTGAGAGGTAAAGAGAAGGAAAACAGTTATATAAATATGAGCTCCTTATCTTTTCTAGCATGATATCCAAATCTTTTGTTTACATAATGAAACACATGGTAGAGATGTTAATTTATTATTCAAAATTAAAAAGTCAACAAATGCAAGCACTGATAATATAATAACCTATAATTGGAAGTATAGAATAAACACAATGAAGTAAATGCGAGTGTGGTCCCATTCTGATTTTTTACTGTGATGAGTCATTAGAGACTATATAAGAAAATTAAAAATATGATGAATTAGTACATAAAATATAAAGGTGATCATGAAAATGTACTAGAAAAGACTAGTATTTGAATGGAAAGGAAAGCATGAATAAATCAAATACCATTATTATACAGGAAAATAAATATCTCTGTGCCTTATGTTTGTGAGATTTAATTTGTAATAATAACATTGTGAAGGAAAACTGTAACTAGGGGTAATTCAGTTAGGATAAAATAGTTCTCTTACGTCAAAAAATGTGCATCTCCTGAACAAGACACTAAGCTTGAATTGTAAAGCACAATTCCAATATATGAGAGGGTTTTTTTGTAGGACAGTTTTAATAATTAATACATTGCATATTGTTTTCTTCATAGTGGTTATTCATAGTAAAAGATGCAGACATGATATCCTGTCCAAACACTATTAGAACAAACCTTTCTTCTCACTGAATTAAGAGAAAGTAGCTGTATATCTATCCTATTTTGTATATACAGATAGAAAATAGTCCTTCCTTTGTATCCCCCTTTTTTGTTTAGTTTTGTCAGACATGGGTATTCAATTGCCATTTAAATATTGTAGGTGCATGAATTCAGCAAAATAATCCAATATAATCCAGTAGTCCATAATAGTAATGGGTTATTCATAGGACTGGCAATGTCAGAAGTTGTTGAATTGAGCCTTTTACAGCTCAGCATATTACTATGGCTTTACCTTTTATAGTTCGTTTTTATACTTTTCTGCTGGATGGTTAAGACCAAGATAAAGCAAGACCTATATAACAAGAAATATAGCTTTTGTATCTGATAAGGTCAGTCAAATCCCCTCAGGATTTACCCTGAAACCCTATATCGCAGTTTGTAGATCCTTTGTCAGTGTCAGCCATGTGGATGAGTTATGGCCATTGCTTGACCAATTTGCTGTCTGTGAAAGCCTGGGAGAATGTTTTGTCTCCATTTGACTCTGCTTAGTCACACTCTACATTGTCGATCACTTTCCCCTTTGGCCTCATAATCTCCTTGATCAGAAAATTTGGGACATCACTAAATTACAGGATGTTGCAGTACAGGCTCTCTTATGTCCCGAGTCCTCATTGACCTTGAAATGCTAGGGTCAAAATGTTGGCTATCCTTGCAGCCCTTCTTTTTCTCTAATTTTTGGTCTGTGAATTTAAGTTGTTAACCCTCCAGAAGAGAAGCTTGATGGTATTGTTACCCTACAACATAGGAAAAATATATTGAGATCATAGTTAGACTTTAGCTCTACCAGTAATGTTAACTTTTCAGTCACTGTGACAAAGTACCTAAGGAAAATGGTGTAAGGGAGTGAAGACCTATTTTGGCTTATGGTTTCAAAGATTTCAGTTGGCTTGTTTGCTTCTGAGGGTGCATATCATGAACTAAGAGGGATGATAACTTCATGGGTATCTAAAAATCTGAGAGAGAGAGAGAAAAGAAGAAAGAAAGAAAGAAAGAAAGAAAGAAAGAAAGAAAGAAAGAAAGAAAGAAAGAAAGAAAGAAAGAAAGAGAAAGAGAAATTTTTAGAACTTTTAAAATACCAAGTTGCATGGTTTGGACCTAAAATATCCACCAAAAGCCATGTGCTAAAGTTTTACTTGCCATCTCCTGGGCTTTTGGGATCATGAGCACTCACACTTCTCTGGTAGATTAATCCATGGGTGGAGTCATAATTGGATGGCACGATTGAGGAGTAACAGACACAGGAGGTGAGGCTTAGAGGAAGGGAGTGAATCACAGGGACATGAGCTTAGAGACTATTGTAATAGGCATCAACGAGAAAGGAGTCAATACAAATAATATAAAAAATATAGGCAGGACTAGTAGTCATACTTCTTGTTACATAGGTCTTATTTTGTCTTGGTCTTCACCATCCAGCAGAAAAGTATAAAAATGTGGTAGAAAATGTAAAGCTATATTAATATACTGAACTATAAAAGGCTCAAGTGAACAACTTCTGACATTTCCAGTCCTACATATAACCCACTACTATTATGGACTACTGGACTATCTTGGCTTATTTTGCTGAATTCATGCACCTACAATATTTAAATGGCAATTGAATACCCATCTCTGATAAAACTAAACAAAAGAAATGAGATACAAATGAAGGACCATTTTGTATCTTTATATACAAAATAGTTAGGATAGATATATAGCTACTTTCTCTTAATTCAATGAAAAGAAAGGTTTGCACTAATAGTGTTTGACAAAATATCATGTCTGCATCTTTTACTATGAATAACCACTATGAAGACAATAATATGCAATGTATTAATTATTCAAACTATCCTCCTAATTGGTTTGAGACTGTCTCATTATTATTTGTTTCTCAATAAAATTAATATAAACAAAAACAAAAATACCACATGTTTTTTGTCCATTCCTCAGTTGATGGACATTTGGGTTCTTTCCAAGACTTAGCTATGACAAATTGTGCTGCTATAAATATAGGTGCAAATATATTACTGTGGCATGGTGTTTTCAGTTATTTTGGAAAAATATCCAGGTGGGTTAAATGGGACTTCAATCCTAGATTTTTGAGGAATCGCCACACTGATTTCCATAGTGGTTGTACCAGTCTATACTCCCACCAACAATGAAGAAGGGTTTCTTTCTTTCTTTTTTTTTTAAGGGTTTCTTTTTCCCCATATCCCCTCCAGTATTTATTATTGGTTGACTTGATAATAGTCATTTTTTCTGGCATAAAATGATATCTCAAATTTGCACCTCTTGAATGACTAATAATGTTAAACATTTTTTCATGTATTTCTTTGTCATTTGTATTTCTTCAGCTGAGAAGTGTATATTCATCTCAGATGCCCATTTTTGGATTGGATCTTTGAATTTTGGGGACCTGATTTTTTAAAATTCTTATTATGTTCTGGACAGATGTCTTTTGTCTGATGGACAGTCATATAAACTTTTTCCCAGTTAATGAGTTTTCTTTATACTCTGTTGGTGATTTCTTTTGATGTGCAGAACCTTTCCAAAAAGATGAGATTCCAGTTGTTGATTCTTTGTAATATTTCTATGTGGTTTGCTCTTTGTTCACAAACTCTCTACCTGTTCCTGTCTAAGATTTATACCTAATTTTTACTCCAGAAGTTTTAGTTCTTCTGTTTTAATATTTAAATATTTGATTCATTTTGACTTTAGTTTAGTATGTGGTGGTAGGCATGCATCTAATTTTAGCCTTCAGTATGTGGGAAGCCAGTTTTTCCAGCACCATTTATTAAAGAGGCTGTCTTTCTTCCATTAAACCTGTTTGGCCCCTTTGTCAAATATATGGTGGCTGAGTGTGTTTGCAGTTGCGTCTGCATCTTCTCATTCATTCCTTTAATCCTTAGGTCTGTTTTTATGCTAGGTCCATGCTGATTTTATCACAATAGCTTTGTAGTATAATTTCAGGTCAGGTATTGTGCTGCTTCCTGCTTTTACTTTGTTGCCCAGGATTGCTTTTGCCATTTTAGGCCTCTTCTGGTTCCAGATGCATTTTGGGAATGTTTTTTTCTACATCTGCGAGGTATACTAATGGGTTTTTAGTCGTGATTGCATTCTATCTGTGTAATACTTTTGGGAGTGTGGCCATTTTCACAATTTGGTTCTTCTTATCCAAGAGCAAGGAATATCTTTCGATTTATCTGAAATCCTCTTCCATTTTAGTTTTTTAGCATACTGTAATTTTCACTGTATAAATATTTTATTTCCTTTTTTTGAATTGATTCCTAAGTAATTAGTATTTTTTTCTCAATAATTTTATTGGGAAACAAACAGCAATGTGACAGTCTCAAATCTGATTAGTAGGACAGTTTCAAAAATTAATACATTGCATATTGTTGTCTTAGCATCATTCATTGCACAAAATGCAGACATGACATCTTGTTTACAAACACTATTAGAATAAATCTTTCTATTCACCAAACTAAGAGAATGTAGCTGTATATCTATCCCAACCATCTTGAATATACAGATATAAAATGGTCGTTCATTTGTATCCACTTTCTTTGTTTAGTTTTGTCAGTGAAGGGTATTCCATTGTTATTAAAATATTATAGGTGCATGAATTCAGCAAAATATTCCAATATACTCCAGTAGTCCATAATAGTAGTGGACTGGCAATGTCAGAAGTTGTTGACATTGAGCTTTTTACATTGTTTTCCGTAAGACTGGCAATGTCAGAAGTTGTTGACTTGAACTTTTTACAGCTCAGCATATTAATATAGCTTTACTTTTTATACTTCATTTTTGTGCTTTTCTGCTGGATTGTTAAGAACAAGATAAATCAGGACTTATACAACAAGAAACGTAGCTTTTATATCTGATAAGGTCAGTCAGATCCCCTCTAAACTTATCCTGAAACCCTGTACCAGACTTTGTAGATCCTTTGTCAGTGTCACCCAAGTGGATGAGTCATGGCCATTGCTTGACCAATTTGCTCTCTGTGAAGGCCTGAGAGAATGTTTTCTCTCCATGTGACTCTCCTTAGTCACACTCTACATCATCAATCACTTTCCTCTGTGGCTCCATAATCTTCTTGATCAGAAAATTTGGGACACAACTGAGTTACATAATGGTACAGTACAGGTTCTCCTAGGTCCTGAGTCTTCACTGACCTTGAAAGGCTAGGGCTAAAATGTTGGCTGTCCTTGCAGCCCGTCTTTTTCTCTAATTTTTGGTCTGCAAACTTAGGTGTTTAGCCCTCCAGAAGAGAAGCTTATTGTTATTACACTATAATCTAGGCAGTTGAGCTTAACCTCACTATCTATCTGAATATCAAACATTTTAGGCATGGCATGAAACAAGTGTTTTTCATCAAGTATTGATATGTTAAAATTTAAGTCCCTGCAGAATATGAAAAAAATTAAAAATTAAAATACCTTAAAAATAGTAATAAACAATGACATATTTTTACACAGAAGTTCAGAAATCTAACCATATGCAGCACTGTAGCAGGAAAGTCCCACAAAACCCCTTTTCCTGTCTCCTGCCTCCATTCACCAACCCCTTCCTTTTTCAACAAACATGTATCCAAGAGACAGCATGGCAGCAACCGGCATGTCATAACAAGCAATACATATTCAGAAGACCAGAATGACAGGCACTCTAAGCATGACCCTACTATTACACATTGCTCTCTTCAGTACAGTTGCTTAGTTCATAGGTATCAACATATAGTCAGTCAGGGTGAGAATCCTACCAAATATCTGGTTTTGAAACCTGCTGAAGATTCTCAGGATGATTGCCTTACCTATCTTGTACATATAAATGTATGAATTTGCCCCTGTCATGTTTCCTAGCTTTTTTCCTTGCTCTCTCTTCATTGTGTACTCCTCAAGTTCTCACTTTCCTTTTAATTGTGTTATATCGTTCTATTTGTATTTCTTCTTTTGAGTTCTTTTATTAGGGAGACTATATATTTACACATGTTGATCTGGTTTATTTCACTTATGAGTATATGTTCAAATGGCATCCACTTCAATATGAAGGTTTTGAGTTTATCATTCTTTTCTTTTTCTTTTATTATTTTTCCCATAATTTTGTTGATAAATAGCAATGAGACAGTTTCAAATCAAATTGGTAGGACAGTTTCAATAATTAACACACTGCATACATTCTTCCTAGTGGTTAATTGCTGTACAAGATGCGAACATGATATCCTAACACCACTAGAACAAATCACTCTATTCATTAAGAGGATGTAACTATATATCTATTCTAACCACTTTGAATACACAGATACAAAATAGACATTCATCTGTATCCGCTTTTTTGGTTAAGTTCCATTATTTGAATATTATAGGTGTGAAAACTCAGCAAAATATTTTAAAAGAACCCAGTAACCCATAATAGTATTGGGTCTTCCGCTTGACTGGCAATGTCAGAAATTGTTGACCTGAGTCCCCTACAGCTCAACATAACAGCA
>NW_004524627.1:13083493-13098237 GCF_000260255.1 Octodon degus
TGATTTCCATAATGGTTGCACCAGTCTACATTTTCACCAGCAGTGGAGAAGGGTTCCTTTTTCCCCACAGCCTCTCCAACATTTGTTGTTGGGTGATTTCATTATGATAGCCATTCTTTCTGGGGTGTGATGATATCTCAATGTTATTTTAATTTGCATTTCGCGAATGGCTAGTGATGTGGACTATTTTTTTGTATATTTATTCCCTTCTTTAATTTCTTCCTCTGAGAAGTGTGTGTTCATCTCGGATGCTCATTTCTGGATTGGGTCTTTAAATTTTGGGACCCTAGTGTTGTTTAGTTCTTTATAACTTCTAGAGAGCAGACCTTTGTCTGAGTGCCTATTTGTCATGATTTTTTCCAAATTTGTGGGTTGCCTTTTCACTTTGTTGGTAACTTCTTTCGACGTGAAAAAACTTCTCAGTAAGAGCAGGTCACAGTTGTTAATTAGTATTGTTTTTATTTGTGCTTCTCATATGACCACTGTTGCTGAATAGATTTCCATATATTTATTTACAATTTATATTTTTTCATCTGAGAAGTGTCTCTTCATTTCAGATGGCTGTTTTTGAATTGGTTCTTTAAATTTGATGGATCTGTTATTCTGAATTCTTCACATGGTATAAATATTAGATCTTGTCTGGGAATAGCTCATATAATTTTTTTCCCATTCTGTTTTTATCTCTTCACTCTGTTGGTAGTTTCTTTTTCGAAGAGAATAACTTCTTAATTTGATGTAACCTCAGTTATTGATTATTTATAGCATTCCCTGTGCAAGTGGGGTTTTGTTCATAAAATGTTTGCCTACATTTATGCCTTCCAGAGTTTTACCCACTTTATTTTCTAGCAAATATTGTGTTTCTGTTTTAATATATAGATCTTTGATGTATTTTGATTTTAGTTCACTTCATGGTGAGAGGTATGAATCTGTTTGCTCTTTGGCATGTAGAAAGCCAATTTTCTCAGAACCATTTATTAAGAAACCTTTTCCAAGGGGCTGGGGAGATGGTTCAATAGCCTGGCAGGTGCAAGGGCCTGAGTTCAACCCCTGGTTCCATCAAGAGAGAGAGAGAGAGAGAGAGAGAGAGAGAGAGAGAGAGAGAGAGAGAGAGAAAGAAAGATCTTTTCTTACTTTTCACTAGCTGCAATAGCATCCTCAGGATCTGAAACTATCTTCACTTTCACTCAGTTTTGCAAGCTTGTGTTTGAGATTTTAAGTTCCTCTATGTCTCTTTGACTCTGCTTCATGTGATCTATTTCTTTTCTATATTGTTCTTTCAAGGATTCCATCATTGTTTTTATCTTCTCTATTTTTATCAATGTCTTCTTGAGAGACAGTTATTAATTCTTTCATTATAGTCATCCTTTCTTTTTTTACTTCAGAGATTATTTCTGATCTGATTTCCTCTATACATATCTGCAGTTGATTCTTTACTTCAGATGTTATTAGTTCAGAGATTTCTTTTTTTATTTAAGAGGTTATTTCTGATCTGAGTTCCTCTATACCTTTCTGCAGTTGTTTCTTCACTTCAGATACTATTAATTCAGATATTTCAGCTGTGTGATTCCTAATTTCTTCTGTGCTAGTGTCTTCTGCATTTGTTCTGGGTGGGCTCAGGGCCTGAGATTGCAGTTTGCCTCTTCTCTTTGTCATTTTGTATAGCACTGTCCTCTGACCTTTGGTGTAGAACTTTGGTGCAGTTATAGCCTCAGCACCTACTGAAATTTTTAACCAAGAGAGATTATATGATTAAGGCAGTTATAGTTTTGTATTTAGAGAACTACAATAGGGAACACTAATAATGAGTAATGACATTTAGCAGTTGAAAAACTTTTGTGAGTAATAGCTTTGTATTTTAGGCAGTAAGAGCAATCATTATGTCTGTATAGCTAAGCAGATATTAAATTGGGAATTTATATTTAAGTTAGTTCTGCTAAGTCCTGTCTGATCACCTCCCCTTGATGTACCTGGTATTTTCCAGGCAGACTAGTTCACCCCAGTTACCTTTGCCCTCTCTCTCAGTCAAGAGAGAAAGAAGGAGGATGCTATTATAGACTGGGTCTAGCAAAGTGTCTCAGTTTACCGGGTGCAGATCTAAAAAGTCTGAAGTCATCCAGTTGTGCCAGGCTTGGATCTGGCTGCTGTTCTCAGCTTCTTCCTGTTGCAGCCCTTGAAAGTGAACCTGCTGTGCCCTCTAGCAAGATGTTCTGCTCCTGGATTAGCTGGTAGTTCTGGCTCCCAGCCTCTATGCAGGGACTTCAGCTGCAAGATTTCACACTGGGCCTGCATGCCAGGCCTGGGCTGGGTCTGGAAGGGTCCAGAGAGCAGGACAGAAGGACTCACTTACAAGTGGGCCTGGGCTGGATCAGGAGGGATCCAGCAGGCAAAGGGGAGCGCTGAAGCTCTCCCACACACATGCTGGGCCTGGGCTTGGGCTGTGTCTGGAGCGGTCGGGAGAGCATAGTGGAAATTCTCACTCACATGCCTGGCCTGGGCTGATGCTGGAGGGGTTTGGAAGAGTCCCAAGAGCACGGCTGAAGGTCTCACTCACAAGCCGGGCTTGGGTTGGGTCTGGAGGGACTCAGCGGGTGCAGTGGAGCACAGAAGCTGTCCCACACAATTCAGAACCACTTATTAAAGAAGATATCCTTTTACTAGTGAAAGTGTTTGACATTTTTATCAAATATTAGGTAACAGAGTGTGCCTCAAGTTATTTCTACATCTTCTATTCTGTTTCATTGATCAACAGGTCAATTATTATTATTGGCAGTATCTTGCTACTTTTACCACTGTATCTTTATAGTATAATTTTACATCAAAGATTGTGATGTCACCTGCTTGCTCCTGTAGCCCAGGACTGTATTTAAATGGGCAGAATACAAGGTCTCTTATGGTTCCAATTGAATTTTAGGATCTTTTTTCTAGTTCTGTGAGCTATACTAAAGGTATTTTGATAAGGATTGCATTAAATCTATATAACATTTTGAAAATATGTAAATTTTCACTGCATTGGTTCTGCCTACCAAGAACAGAGGATATCATTGTAGTTTGTGATATCCTCTTTGATTTCCTTTTTTAGCATACTATAGTTTTCAATGTAAAGGACTTTTATTTCCTTCATTAGATTGAGTTCCAGCACTTTCATTCTTTTGGTGCTATTATGATAGTTGTTGTTTCCCTAATTTCTCTCTCAGTGAGTTTAATGTTCCTGTACCAGGATGCTATTGATATTTTGGTATTGACTTTGCCTCCTATAAGGCTGCTGAATCTGGTTCTTAAGTGTTGGAATCACTTGGTGGAGTTTTTAGGATCCTCTATGTAGAGTATCATGTCATCAACAAATAATGACAGTATAACTTCTTTTCTTGTCTATATTCTTTTTTCTTTCTCTTCTCTAATTGCTCTGGTTAATATTTCCAGAACTGTATTCAAAATGAATAGTGGTAGTGGGCATGCTTATCTTGTTCCATCTTTTGTAGTGAAAGATTTCTTTCTCTTTCTTTCTTTCTTTCTTTCTTTCTTTCTTTCTTTCTTTCTTTCTTTCTTCTTTCTTTCTTTCTTTCTTTCTTTCTTTCTTCCTTCCTTCCTTCCTTCTTTTCTTTCTTTCTCTTCTGTATATAGGACAAGGTGTATAGGGTGTACAGTGTCTCACTGTGTAAATCAGACTTGCAGTGATCCTCCTGTTTACAGCTTGCCAAGTGCTGGGATTACAGGCATGCACCACCAGGCCCAGTCTCAATCACCCTCTCAGCATGCCCCTGGGGCAGGGCTGGCACAGCAGCCCCAGGGATCAAACTCCCAGCCCCTGCATCTGCCTAAGCAGGCACTTTAATCTGCTGAGCTATTTGGCTGGTCCTACATGAAAGATTTCAATTTTGACCATTTAATATTATGTTGGCTATTGTTTTTCCATAGATAACTTTTGTCAGATTGAGATAAAGACTCTCTATTCCAAGTTTGTTTTTAATGTTTTTTTTTTTATCATGAATGCATATGGACCTTGTGAACTGCTTTTTCTGCCTCTATTGGGATGATCATGTGGTTTTTGTTCTGGTCCTGTTGATATGATGCATGACATGTTTTGATTTGTGTATGTTGAACCATCCCTGCATCCTTGGGATTAATTCAATTTTGATATGATGGATCATCTTATTTATTTATTTATTCATTCTTCATTCATTCATTTATGGTTGGCTCAGCCCACCCTTGGGGTGGGTCTGGCACAGCACGTGGTACTGGGGATTGAACCATGGTCCCTGTGCACTTGCCTAAGCTTGCCTAAGCAGGCACTTCAGACCTCTGAACTATCTCACCAGCCCCTGGATCATCTTTTTAATGATTTTCTGTCTTGTGTTTGACAATATCTCACTTAGAATTTTTGCATCTATGTTCATTAAAGTGATTAAGTTGTAGTCCTTTCTTGTGGCTGGGTCACTCAGATTATGCCACCAGTTAAATGCTTTCTTCCAGGAATGAACTTGGGAACATTGCTTTCCTTTTGATTTCATTAAAAAAAGAGTTTGAGGCATCATAGCATTAAATCTTCTCTAATGTTCTCATATAATTCAGCAGTGAATCCATTATG
The DNA here is from genome assembly GCF_000260255.1 of Octodon degus. NCBI lineage: Eukaryota > Metazoa > Chordata > Mammalia > Rodentia > Octodontidae > Octodon > Octodon degus. The sequence continues at coordinate 13,088,079 of NW_004524627.1, forward strand.
ACCTAGCCATTTCTTTGTTGGTAGCTTTTTGTATTACTGCTTCAATTTTATTGGCTAGTATTTGAATGTACAGAATTTTTATATCTTCTTGATTAAAGTTTGATAATTCATATGTATGTAAGAGTCAAACTATTTCTTCTAAATTTTCCATCTATTGGAGTACAAGTTTTCATAATAGGTATTGATGATCTTCTGAATTTCTAATGGATCCATTGTGATTTTACCCCTTTCATTCCTAATTACATGGACTTAGGTTCTCTCTCTCTCTCTCTCTCTCTCTCTCTCTCTCTCTCTCTCTCTCTCTCTTATAAGGTTGTTTAAGGGTTTGACTGTTTTATTTAAACTTTCAGAAAACTTATTTTGATCTGAGTAGTTTTCTTAGAATCTATTGCATTGATTTCTGCTCTGACTTTTATAATTTGCTTTCTCATATAAGCTTTGTGTTTAACTCCTCTAGAAACTTGAGTTTCAACATTAGGTTATTTATTTTAGTTCAACTGTTTTTCTGGTGTAAAATCACTATATATTTCCCTGACAGAACTGCTTTAATTTCATTTCATAGGTTCTTTTATGTCATGATGAAATTATCATTTAATTGTAGAATCTGTCTAATTTCTTCTTTAGTTTCATCTGTGACCCATTGGCTTTTTGGGGGGTGCTCTTTAACTTCCATGTGTTTATGAAGTTCTTGTGGTTTCTTTTGTCATTGATTTACAATTTCCTTGCTCTATGGTCTGATGATGTGCATGGGATAATTTCAATTTCTTTTCATTACTTAAGCAAGTTCTATGAGTTAGTATGTGGTCTATATTGGAGAATATCTCATGTGCAGCCAAGAAGAATGTGCATTCTGAAAAAGCAAAAGAATATGTATTCTGATGTTTTGGGTGTGATCTCTCTATAGAAATGGACTAAATCCATTTGTTCAAAGGTTTGGTCCACCCCTGATAATTCTTTGTTGTTTTTCTGGCTAGTTGATCTATCTATTTGTGACAGTGGAATATTGAGATCTCACATTAGTATTTATCTGTTTTTTTTTTATATTCATTAGTGCTTATATAGTTTGATGTGATGATATTTGGTTCATATATATTTATAATTGTTATCTCTTACCTTTCGATTATTTCCATAACAAATGTGTGACTTTTTGTCTCTTCTGATTCATATTGTCTTGAAATCCACTTTGTCTCCCAATGTAATAATTACCCCTGTTTTTTCTGAGTTCCTGGTATGGTATATTGTTTTCCATCTTTCAACTTTCAGTCTATGAATTATCTTTTGAATTAAATATGTATCTTATATGCAGTATATTGTTGGATCTTGTTTCTTGACCTATCAGCAAATCTGTCTCTTTTGATTGGTGAGTTAAGATGATTCACATTCATAGTTATAACTAATAGATACTGACTTATACTTGTTATTATATTGTTTTTATGTTGTTGGTTCACATTTTTTCTCCCCCCCTCTTTTGTTTGCCTCGCCTGGTAGAGTCATTGTATCATAATTTTTAAATTGTTGCCCTCATTGTCTCTTTCTGTAATATCCTTCAAAACTATTTGGAATGCTGGTTTGTGAGAATAAATTTCTTCAGATGTTCTTTACCACAGAAATATCTTTATCATAGAAGTGTTTATATCAATTTTGAAAGATAATTTTGCAGGAGATGACAATCTGTACTGAGGTTATTTTCTTTTAGAGATTGAAATATTTTACCCCATTCTTTTCTTAACTTAAGGATTTCTGTTAAGAAACTACTGCAATTACAATGATTCAAATCATTTTATAGATGATTTGTTTCATTTTGTTAACATATTTAGAATGCTTATGTTTAATTTCTGAAATCTTGACTATTATATTCCTTAGTGTATTTTTTATAATCATAGCTATTTGAATTTCTATATAGCTCACTTATCTTTGTCTCAATATTTTTCTATGCTTAGAAAGTTTTCTGCTATGTTCATGAACTAGATTTTACTTTAATATTTTATATGTAATTTATATTATCTTCTGATTTTTCATTGATCCAAATTCACATTATATTATGCTTCTTTACATCATCTAGTAGCTGTTGAATTGTTTTCATTGTCCCTTGCTTTGTGTGTGTGTGTGTGTGTGTGTGTGTGTGTGTGTGTGTGTGTATTTAGGACAAGGTGGACAGGGCTCACCGGGTCTCACTGTATAGATCAGACTCATAGTGATCCCCCTGTTTACAGCCTCCAAAGTGCTGGGATTACAGGTGCATACCACCATGCCCAGTCTCAATTGCTGTCTCAGTGCACCCCGGGGGCAGGGCTGGAACAGCAGGCCCAGAGATTGAATCCCTGGCAACTGCATCTGTCTAAGCAGGCTCTTTAATCCGCTAAACTATTTGGCCAGCCCTGTCCCCTGCTATTTTTAAGAAGTAATTTATTTGATAATAATCAACTGCAACCCTGTCTTCTAGATCTGATATTCTGTCATCACATTGGTTGATTATGCTGCATATACATTCGGTAGAATTTTTAATCCCTGGGATAATTGTTTGAATCTGTTTTATGGAATCTTGTTTTTTTCCCCATGTTGGGCATTTGCGGTTTTGTGTCTTTCACTGAGCTCCTCTGTCTTAAAAAATATTATCTGCCCTATATTCATTAACCATTTTCTTCATTATACTCATCCTCATTCAAACTATCTGTGTAATTATTTCTGTTTTGGTGTTATTTAGAGATTTATTGACCTATTTTCTTGCTTCTTCTTCTACTATTTCAGAAAATTCATCTGGGCAGCTTTTGATTTCTTCCAACTTAAATCCCTCTATACTTGCTTAGAGCACATTGAGTGGATTGCATCTTGCTTCTGTGCTTTCTCATTTTCTAATTCTTTGTTTGTTTGCGTATTTGTTTCTGCACCAAGATGTATAAATTACCTATGCCAGGTAGTTTCAGTGCTTGTATTGAGACCTCTTTATGTAATGATTACTTTTCAGAGATGTCTTCTAGGCATAGCTGGTTTATGACCTGTCCCAAAAATTATCTCCTCTGTTTGTTAGGGATGAAAGATTGCAGCTTGTTTGGCTTAGCAACCCATTTTTGGTACTAGGCTATAGTATTGTTTATTGTCTTTAGATTATCTAGGTACTGGCATACAAGGAAAATCAACTGATCACAACAGTTATATTTTTTTATAGCTGAGCAGTACTCCTTTGTATAAAATGACCACATTTTTTAATCCACTGTTCAGTTGATAGGCATGTGGGTTGTTTCCAAGATTTACCTATTAGAAATTATATTAATATAAACATGGGTGTACATATATTGCTGTGGTATGATGTTTTTAATTCTTCTGGAAGAAAAATCAAAAGAGAAATAGGTAAGCCAAATAGGATTTATAATCCCATTTGAGGAATCTCATACTGATTTCTACTATGGTGGCATCAGTCTACACTCCCACCAACCATGGAAAAGGACTCCTTTTCCCCACAACCAGCAAGCATTTGTTATTAATTCTTTGTAGTGTTTCCCATGTAATCTGTGTTTTGTTCATGAAATCTCTGCTCACACATGTGTCTTTAAGATTTCTACCTATTTTCTCTTCTGGCAGATTTAGTGATTCCATTTTAATATTTATATTTTTAGTCTATTTTGATTGTAGTTCAGATATGCATCTAGTTTTACCTTTGGTATGTAAGAATCCAGTTTTCCAACACCATTTATTAAAGAGGGTGCTTTTCTTCCAGTGAATACGTTTGATCCCTTTGTCAAAGGTAAAATGGCTGAGTGTGTTTGGAGTTGTGTCTGAACATTTTAATCAATTCCACTAATCCTCAGACTATTCTTTTTTATCAGTATGATGTTGATTTTATCAACATAGCTTTGTCATATAGTTTCAAGTCAGAGATTTTAATGCCCTCTGCCTTGCCTTTATTGACAATAATTGTGTTTGATATTCTAGGTCTCTTCTGGTTCCAAATGAATTTTACAATTGTTTTCACTGGTTCTATGGCATATGCCATTGGTATTTTAATATGGATTACATTAAATCTGTGTAACAATTTTGGGAGTATGGCCATTTTCACTGTGTTTGTTCTTTTGATCCATTTTCTGATGCATTTTCTGAGACAGAGTACTGCAATTTTCCATGTACAGACCTTTATGTCCTTTGTTATACCGATTCCTAAATACTTCATTTTTTTCAATGCTAATGTGATGGGCAGGGTTGCCCTAATTTTTTCCTAATGAGTTTGTTATTTGTGTACAGGAATGCTACTAACTTTTGAGTATTGATTTGTATCCAGGTGCACTATTTAATTTTGTCATTAAATTTACAAGTGTTTTGGCAGAGTTTTAGGGATCTTCTATGTAATCTGTCATATCATCTGCAAATAATGATAATTTAGTTTCTTCATTTCCTATCTTTATTCCTTTGATTTCACTCTCTTATCTAATTGCTCTGGTTAATATTCCCAGAACTATACTGAATAGGAGTGTAACTACCTATATTTTCATGAGGAAAAACAATATGGGTATGTTAGCATGAAGGAAAGTGAAGATTCAGGCTTCTGGGTGGTGTCTCATGAGCATCAGGAGTACTGGGAAGAATAAATAGGCCCTTAACACCTGACTCCTGCACAATCAGGCAGAGGACTGGACTATTGTGTCAGGTAGGGAGTATGTCCAGGACTCTGGCAAAATATGAGGTGGAGACCCTGCTGTGCCCCGAGTTGCAGCAGTTCATATTGTGCTACATGGGTGCTGCCACAGTCCAGGTGGATAAGGCAGAGATTTACATGGGAAATTTTCCTCCCGCAACAAGGAAAAGAAAATTCACTTCTATGATATGCTTTATCTAAAGTGAGAATGTCCTGTTGTACTTTCCTGCACCATTCATTCTAATTTTTCCTTTGTGTGTTAAATTTATGATTTAACTTCGCTTGCCATAATTATAAATTATTAAATAAATTTAAGAATTCTTTCTTTGAATGTGAGCCTTGGCTGTTTAAAATAATGGACTTTTACCTCATTCACTCACACACTACAAAGAGCTGATAAGTGTAGTAAGCCTGAGAGGCAAGCATAGGAGGGAAACGCTGCCAACATTTCCTCTGGGACCTGAGGGCAGTTTTAGGGGAGAATCTACCTACATAGGCCTGGATGCTTTGCTGCCTTTTCTGTGTAATTGTGAAATATCTGCTCTCCTTGCCATGCCAACAGCAGTGAGAATACTGTATTCTTTTCACTTCTAAGATACACCCTATTTTACTTATTTCTGAGGTCTGAAGGCTTTAGTAGCTTAGAAAATACAGTAGTCTTCTTCATACATGGATTTGTTTGCTGTGATTTCAATGAACCAAGACCTGAAGATAAGAAATTGAAGATTCCAGGAAAAGACAATTCCTATGCTTTAAAATGTGTTTTACTTTGTTTAACAGGATAAAATCTCATGCTGGGTCTCTCTCTCTCCCCACTTGGTAAGTGATTCATCCTTTTTTCTTTCTTTCTTTCTTTCTTTCTTTCTTTCTTTCTTTCTATGTATTTTGGTCATTGCAGGGTCTCACTACACAGCTCAGACTCATGGTAATCCGCTTGCTTTCAGTCTTCCAGCACTAGGATTACAGACCTGCACCACTATGTCTTGACTCAGCATGTGGTGTCAGGGATCAAATCGTGGTCCCTATACTTGCCTAAGCTTGCCTAAACAGGAGCTTTAGTCTGCTGAGCTAGCTTGCTGGCCCTTGATTCATCCTTTTCACATGATACTTACCATTTGTCACTTACCAGATACCTTGGATATTTGACAGACATTGTTGCAGCATCTGTATTGCTCACTTACTAATGATCCAAAAACATAAGAGTGTTTCAAAAGAGTCAATAGGGTATTATAAGAGGGAGGATAGACCTACTTTGGTATCACATTGAAACACTGATAACACATGGCAATAGTACAAGGTGATAGGAAAAACTTAGAAGATAGAGATGTTGGCTCTCTGTATGTCCACTGGGGGTCTTGGGTCATGCAGTCTATCCTGGGGATACAAAGCAGAGGACTATTCTGTTAAATAACCCATTCTTATTTTTGTGCCAGGTATCTGGCCCTTGGCCCATGTTGCAGCCCCCATATGACCTGCTTGTGATGAGTCTTTACTTTCCTGAGTAACTAAAGGCTTTACCCACTCACATCTCTGGAAAGAACTTATGTAGAAAAATATTACTGGTAAAGCTAAAGTCTAACTATGATCTCAATATATTTTTTCCTATGTTGTAGGAATCATATCATTAAGCTTCTCTTCTGGAGGGTTAACAACTTAAGTTTGCAAACCAAGAATTAGAGAAAAAGAAGAGACAGGAAAAGGAATGTTGTGGGACTGTCCTGCTTCAAGGTTGTATATGGTTAGATTTTTTGACTTATGTGTAAACATCATGTATATGATTCTTTATGCCTATTTCTTAAATATATTTTAATTTTTTAAATGTTTTTTCATCATATTCTGTAGGGACTTAAAGTTCAACATATCAATACTTGATGAAAAATACCTGTTCCATGTTATGCCTAAGATGTTTGATATTCAGACAGGTAGTGAGGTTAAGCTTAACAGCTAAGTTGTATGGTAATAACAATAAGCTTGTCTTCTGGAAGGTTAACAACCTAAGTTTGCAGACCAAAATTAGAGAAAAAGGAGGGCCAAAAGGAAAGCCAACATTTTGGCCCTGACCTTCCAAGGTCAATTAAGACTCAGGACATATGAGAACTTGTACTGTAACATCATGTAACTCAGTAGTGTCCCAAATTTTCTGATCAAGGAGATTATCGGGCCAAAGAGGAAAGTGATCGATGATGTAGAATGTACCTAAGGAGAGTTACATGGAGAGAAAACATTCTCTCAGGCTTTCACAGAAAGCATATTGGCCAAGCAATGGCCGTGACTCATCCACATGGCTGACACTGACAAAGGCTCTACAATCTGAGGTACAGGATCTCAGGATAAATCCTGAGGGGACTTCACTGACCTTATCAGACTTAAAAGCTACAACTCTTGTTGCATAGGTCCTGCTTTCCCTTGGTCTTAACCATCCAGCAGAAAAGTATAAAAACGAAGTGTAAGAAGTAAAGCCATGGTGTTATGTTGAGCTGTAGGAGACTCAGGTCAACAATTTCTGACATTGTCAGTGAAGCGGAGGACCCAATGCTATTATGGATTACTGTACTCTTTTAGAATATTTTGCTGATTTAACACACCTATAATACTCAAATAATGGAACTTAACAAACAAAGGGGATACAGATGAATGTCGATTTTGTATCTGTGTATTCAAAATGGTTAGGCTAGATATAGTTACATTCTCTTAATGAATAGAGTGATTTGTTTTGTTAGTGTTTGTAAATAGGATGTCATGTCCACATCTTGTAAAGCAATTAACCACTAGGAAGAATGTATGCAGTGTGTTAATTATTGAAACTGTCCTACCAATTTGATTTGAAACTGTCTCATGGCTGTTTGTTTCTCAATAAAATTATGGAAAAAAAAAAAAAGAAGAGCTGAAAGGACAGTCAACATTTTGGCCCTAGCATTTCAAGGTCAATGAGGACTCAGGACATAGGAGAACCTGTACTGTAACATCATGTAACTCAGTTGTGTCCCAAATTTTCTGATAAGGAGATTATGGAGCCACAGAGAAAACTGATCAACAATGTAGAATGTGCCTAAGAAGAGTCAAATGGAAAGAAAACATTCTCTCAGGCTTTTACAGGGAGCAAACTGGTCAAGCAATGGCAGTGACTCATTCACATGGCTGACACTGACAAAGGATCTACAAACTGCGGTACGGGGTTTCAGGGTAAATCCTGAAATACAATTTCAGATACAAAAGCTATATTTCTTGTTATAAGGTCTTGCTTTATCTTGGTGTTAACCATCCAGTAGAAAATTATAAAAATAAGGTATATAGGGCCGGGGATATGGCTCAGTAGAAAAAGTGCTTGCCTGGCAGGCGCAAGGGCCTAAGTTCAATCCCTGATTTCACAAAAAAAAAAAAAAAAAGTATATAAAGAAAAGCCACATTAATATGCTGAGCTGTAAAAGGCTCAAGTCAACAATTTCTGACATTGCCTGTCCTATGGATAACCCACTACTACTACGGACTACTAGATTGTATTGGATTATTTTTCTGAATTCACACACCTACAATAATTAAATGACAATGGATTATCCATCTCTGACAAAACTAAACAACAAAAAGGGATACAAATGAAGGACCATTTTATATCTGTATATACAAAATAGTTAGGATAGGGCTAGGGAGATAGCTCAGTTAAATAAGCACTTGCCTGGCAAGCTCAAGGTCCTGAGTTCAATCTCCAGTGCCAAAAAAAAAAAAAAAAAAAAAAGTTAGGATAGATATACAGCTACTTTCTCTTAATTCAATGAGAAGAAAGATTTGTACTAATAGTGTTTGGACAAGATACCATGTCTGCATCTTATACTATGAATAACCACTATGAAGACAACAATGTGCAATGTATTTGAAACTGTTCTACTAATCAGTTTTGAAACTGTCTCATTGCTATTTTTTTCTCAATAAAATTAATCAAAAAATCAATATATTTTTTTCTTGGAATCTTCATCTACTACTAAATAATTAGGTTTTTCTTGTGTAATCTGATGAATGCATGTACCAATCAATTTTTAAATTATTTTAATCTTCTTATATAGGCAAATAGTTGCTAAGAAAATAACATTTGATTGAGAAAATAAACAAACAACAAGTACGATAATAAATCTTCACCATCACACCTATAACAAAAAAAAATGAGATCCACATCAGGCCATGGCCTTTGAAAATTTTATTTTTGAATGTCTTTGTTCCTTTGTTAGAGATACAGTCTGAGGAAAGTATTGAAGTACATCCTCTGTAACATTTACTGTGTTCACCACAACATTCAATCTAGTCTTCAACATTTTGGGGAAGTTCTCAGCAGCAAAAGCTTCTTAGTGCAGTATGCTATGAGATAATGATAAGAGCCTATTTTGTTCCCACAAAAAGCATAAATAGGTCCTGAATTTTTCTTAGCATATCAAGGGCAACATCAGAACAAATCAATTCACATATGACAAGCATTAACTTATCCTTTCAAAAAGCACTTGTGGTGAGGACGAACTCATCCATCCCTTTGTAGTTGTTTGCAATGGTTCATAGAACAAGAATTCTTTGATCTGTTTCTCCTTTATGTACATCACAGGCACAGGGGCTCAGGACAGCTGTCAGCCCCTGAAGACTCAGCTGAAAACCCACGTGGAAGAGGCTAATGTGGCTACTTTCATAAATTGCTCCTTCATGAATTCTAGAGCAGATCACATCATTTTCTCAGAGACCTACTAATAGTACTTACATCTGCTTTCAATACTACTTTTTGAGAATCTCTTTCAATGTATAAATGTTCACTAATTTTTCAACTACTGTGTGAAATTTCTTTCCCTTGCCTTACAAGTATGAATAGGGCAGGAAACTTAGGATAAACATGAGATTCTCAGTTGCCAAACCCAAACACTGTAAGGCGGTTTTAGAAACCATCTCATATCCAGCTGCACAACCTTTCTTTGTTGAAAGGTTGGATATCTCTGATGGTTTAAATTTGAAGTTTGAAATTTAAAAAAATGCATAAATCATATTATAGTCTATATTACAAGGAAAACTTCTTCAGAGTCTCTTTCCTGATCTGTGTCTCTTTAATATAGTTCTTTCAAATGGTTTTGATAATTTGAGGTGGAAATTGGCTGGGTGAATAAGCCCTGGCACTGCCTATTTACTTAAATTGGTATTATGAGCAGCTGATGTTTACCAAGCAGTTTCTGTGATCTAGGCCCTGTGTTTTGCAACCATTATTGTGTATGAACCTCACAAAGACTCAGTTTGGATAAAGATTATTATTCTAACCATTGGTACAAAAGCAGAACTGATGTTTAAAAGAAATTAGAAGGACTGGAAAGATAGCTCAGCAGTCTAAAATGCCTGCTTAGGCAAGCATAGGAAGATGCAGGGTACTGCCATTCAATCCCTGGTACCACTTGCCACACCAGCACTGCCCTCAGGGCCAGCTGAGCAAGGAAAGAAAGAAGAAAGAAAGAAAGAAAGAAAGAAAGAAAGAAAGAAAGAAAGAAAGAAAGAAAGAAAGAAAGAAAGAAAGAA
>NW_004524627.1:13098337-13129212 GCF_000260255.1 Octodon degus
AAAGAAAGAAAGAAGAAAGAAAGAAGAAAGAAAGAAAGAAAGAAAGAAAGAAAGAAAGAAAGAAAGAAAGAAAGAAAGAAAGAAAGAAAGAAAAGAAATTAGAAGATTAAATCCCATCTTCCACTAAAAGGAACCAAGTGTTCATGAGGAAATAGCTAATTCCAAGTCTGAAATGGGACATATACACAATGAACTTAGAATGTCTCATCTTACCAGCTGTCAATGAAACTAGTAAGGACAGGTAAGGTTTGCAGTGATCATTTTATCCCTTTTTTCCCAGCATTTACCATGTTTTAAAACTCAAAGCCCTATTTTACAGAATACCTTCCTTCCAGGAAAATTGGCACAGTGCTCATGTTAATTAATTATGAAGTCATGTTAAAAGGACACAGGTGTCAACTTCCACAGGCTTCCATTGGATAAAAATAGGGTAATTTGAACATAAATAACAACAATGAATTGAAAAAAAATCTATCATTTAAATACAAACTTATGAGTGCATAATGATACTTGAAAACAAAAATACAACCAATTGTTCACCAATTAAGAGAGCTAACTCATTATTTTGAAAAATCAATCACTTATCTGGCCTTCCTTAAGTAAATGAATATCGCATTGTAAATGAAGAATATTTTCTTTTTATACAAGCTTTTCAGTTAATACATGAAGATAGATTAAATGAGAATATCTGTTTTGCAACCTCTAATGAATCTAGATACTGAACATAAACAAGTGCTACTTATACTAAAAGAGAGGCAATATGTAGTGTGTGCTACCTGTTGAATGAACTGATACCATTTAGTTTATGCAGAACTTTTGCCCCATCCTCCCAAACGAGACCTTGAATCTGCATGTGCTTCAAGCCTCTAGGTACAAACACAGGGGATCCATAGGACTAGGGGACATGCCTAACATTCAGGGATGCAATCAAAAAATAGACTGTGGGAAGGTCCACAGCACAAGGGTCAGTGTTTTTTTCAGGCAATAACTTCATGGAAAAGGGTGGCAGCAGAAAATGTAGGCTGAAAAAGATACAACAACTAATTGCAATGAATGTGCATAATATGGGAAATGCCTGAAGTAAACTATAAAAATAAATTTTAAGAAAATTTAAAAACTTAAGATAATTGTCAATTTAAACACCTATTGCATATTTGATGTTATTAAAGAATTTGTTTATTTTTTAAATGTGATAAACATTTTGTAGTTTTGTTTTAAAAGATTTCTTATGTTTTAAAGATATATACAAAATGTTCTAACACTGTTTAATGTGATACATGATATATTTTAAGATAATATAGTGTGGAGAAGAGAGTTACAATAGAAATAAAACAAGATTGTGTTAATAATTATTGAAGTTAAGTGATAGGTATATGAAGATCAGCTATTATACCTTCCCTGTACATTCCCAAATTAAGAGAGAAACAGAGATAGAGAGATTAGTGATTAGACTAAGTCTTTAATGTTAAATTCCTAGAAATAAGATGATCCAGTGTTGGAATAAAGGAATTTTTAGTCTATAACTTATTTTTTACTTCCTATGCTACTCAAGAGTAAGACAGCAAATGGACTTTGTGTAAACTGAAGGAATTCTTTTTATTTACTTTCCTGTAATTTGACTCTCTCTAAAATGAGGGATCTCATTTCTGTACAGGATACACACATTCCTGGTTAAAAAGAAAATACTGCTTACAAACTAAATACAAACTTTTCAAAGAAAGTCTGCCCAAGATTCTACTTTGCCTCAAAGATAGTGCTTCATCTCAGCCACTTTGTAGATCTGTCATTCATTTTAGGATTTTCCAAGTCAATTCAGAGTCAACTTGTTCACTGTCTTCCTGTTTCTCAGTAGAGTCATATGAGAATCAGAATATTCAGCCATCAGAGAATGAGGAAGATTCCAGAAGAGTGTCTAATCTTTGTTGCCATCTGTACAGGGACATCTGTTATAGCATTGCTGGTCATACTTGCACCCAGACATTGCCTGATATGCTCATGTAAAAAATCTGCTTTTCCATCTAGTCTCTAATGAAAAGTCCAGTGGGATCATTCTACCTCCCTTTTTGTCCCATAGTGAAGAACTTTCATGTAAACTGCCTCTGAAAAAGCTCATCTTTCTTCAATAATTTCTATCCTGGTACCTGCCTCAGGCTCATTTGGCTCAGTGCTTAGTCCAGCTGTCCAGTCCAGCTTAGTTTTGTTCTGCTTACCCAGTGTTAGTTGTGTCTAGTTGTCCCTCCAAAGCCTCATTCAGTCACTGGGGCAACTTCTAGAGTTTGTGATAAATTCATGATCCAATGCTGGTATTATGGATGTGAGTGCTATATTTTCCCTGTGATAGATGGCCTTAATACAAGATAGGGAAGGGATAGAGGTTTGCTAGCTGCCTCAACTGCTATAGCTCTTTGCTCTTTTCTGCCACCATGAACTGCTACTGTCTTTCATGTTCTATTCTGCCTTAGAGCCAACTGAGTATGGACTGAAACCTACACAAACTGTGAGCTAAGTGAATCTTTCCTTCCTTGATTTTGGCTGTTGGATACTTTGTCCCAGCAATGAGAGAAAAGTAACTGAGACAACTAGGTTGGGGAAGATAGCTTCTCTAGTTCAGCCTTTCCAGGCTTCACCTAGATGCCACCAAACTTGTTGCTCTTCTTTTCATGTTTGAACCCCAGCAGAAAGAAGAGTGAAATCCTTTCTCAGACTCCCTCAATATTATTTTCCTTTTACTTTCTTCCTCTACAAGTGTCTTAGTTTCTCTTCATAACGATGAGGCTATTTCCATTGAACAAATTATATTCAAGCACTGCAATTTGAAATAAGAGATCCATATTAACTCACAGTTTCAAAGCATCAGGAATGCAGGAGCTGTGTAGCTGGGTGATTCTGACTCAAGATCTCTGAAAAGGTCACATTCAAGAATTTGGTGAAGGATTTAAACATAGAAGCTAGCCTTCACCACATGGAAGGATTGATACAAAAGACTGAGAGATGGGTGACCTCCCACAGAACTATAGTCCTTCATAATTTAATCTTTAAAGTGTCATTCTATCGCTTCTCCTGTATTCTGTTTATTCACAGAAAGACATTAAAGCCCTTGGAAAGTTCATGGAAATACAAAAGGGAAACTACAAAAGGGCATAAATTCCAGGATGGGGTGTTGGAAGAATCACCTTCAAGTCTGCCTTCCATATGCAAATGTGCTCAGTACTATGCAGGCTGAGAAATGGCTGAGCCTCAAATGCCTCCTTCACAGCTGGGTTACTTGAGGAGTTACCTGGCTACATGTAGAGTGCCATTACAATTACAGCAGATTTTAAAGAACTCACAGTAGATGAACAAGATCTAGCACTATAAGATCAGTCTAGTATAGGTGATGAGCACTGGAGCTTGGAAAATAAGCTCATCTTAATGCCCCTGTTCAGAGAATCTCCTGCCTCTTAATTAAACTCACGAGGCACTCTCATAAATGGTCTAAGTTTTTGGTAAATAGTTCCTTCCCAAAAGACAAGGACTCACGTATTCTCAGACATGTCTTATGGATTTCTCTCAGAGGAATAAATATCACAGAAGATATTCAAAGGACCTTCATACCACCCTGGTTAGCCACCTTTCCATTCACTGGGAAATTTTTACTAAATATATGATAATGACTTCTTCTTTTAAACTTGTAGTCTTCTTGAAATATCTCAGTAGTGGGATCTGTATTTATTTATGTCCATTAACAGAAGACACACTGAAGATAACACTTGTTCTGCCAGCTCAGGTCTTTGAATTTATGACCAAGATCATCAGTGGAGAAAAAAGAAGCACACATGGCTGCATTGCGCTGGGCCCATGGACAGCTGGTCTGTACTTCCTGCAAGGGCCGTGGGAAGGAAGAGATGAAGAAGGGTTTCAGTTGGGAAAGAACAACAGAAGCCATAGGGGACAGGCACTCCCACACATTGCTGGTGAGAGAGAACATTTTTACAACCTCTGTGAGGTCAGTTTAGAAGTATACATCAAAATTACAACATGCTTGGACCTTTCGACCCCAAAATTCCACTTGCAGGAATTAAACTTAAAAATGCATTTGCACACATGTTATATCTATGAGGTTATGTACTGAAACACAATTTGTAGTGACAAAAGCCTGAGACTAATTTACAATGCTCACTAATGGTAGAAAAATTTATGGCATATCTTCATAACTTGAAAATATGTTCCTGTAAAAAGTATGAAACTGTCTATACAGAAACCTGCATACAGATGTTTATAGCAGCTTTAGTTGTAATTGTTGAAACTTGGAAGAATTAAGATGTCTTTCAGTGGGTGAGAAGATAAACTATGGTGCATCCAAATGAGAGACTATGATTCAGTGCTATAAAGAATTGAGTGATCAAGCCATAAAAAGAAATGGAGAAAACTTAAATGCATATTTCTAAGTGAAAGCTGTCAATCTGAAAAAGTTATCTGCTGCATGATTCCATGTGTATGACCTTTTGGAAAAGGCAAAACTACAGAAAGAGTATAAAGATCAGTGGTGGATAAACGGATAAATAGAGTAAAGATGATTTTTATAGCAATGTATAAATCAGATTTCTATAATGTTGACAAAATTTAGACAATAACTTAAAAGGAGCAAAAGTTTATTGTGGCTCATAGTTTAAGAGATTTCAGTTCATGGTCACTTGGCTCGACTTTGGAGCCTGTGCTAGCACAGCACATCATGGTGAGAATGTATGGCTGAAAGATTCTGTTCACCTCTTGGTTTCTGGGCAACAAAGAAAGGGAGAGGGAGGGAGGTTGGGGAGAGAGAGAGAGAGAGAGAGAGAGAGAGAGAGAGAGAGAGAGAGAGAGAGAGAAGAGTAGGGAAAGAGAGTGAAACAAGCAGAGGGAGAGAGAGAGTGACTGGGGCTCAATATTGCCTTTAATGGCACATATCTGTAACCTAACTTTCTATAGTAGGCCCCACCTCTTAAAGGTCCTATCATCTCCAGTAGTGTCATGGGCTCAGAAGCACATGTTCAACACATAAGCCTTTGAGCATTTCAGATCCAAACTTTATCAGGCAGTGAAACTATTCTGAATAGACCTGTAATAGTAGAAAAATGACATCATGCATTGTCCAAATCCATAGAATGTATAACAGTACAGTGAACTTTAATGAAACCTATGGTCTTTGAGTGGTGGTAATGCTAATATGATCACTGATTTAACAAATGCACCACTCTGCTGGGCTATGCTGATAAAGGTGGGGCAAAGGTAGCGCCTATGTGTTAGAAGGAGGTATATGAGAACTCATTGTATTTTCTGCCCAAGTCTCCCATAAACCTAAAAGTATTCTAAAAGTATAAAGTCTACTTCAAAAAAGTATAAGGAAGTTATTTGTGGAATAACATGGAACATCTTTGAGACCGGATAAGTGATAAAAACGAGGTCTTTCCTGTGAGCTTATTTGATAGAAAGTATACCAAGCTTATTAAAGTAGTTCCATGATATATCTGTGTAATTTTTCAGTATGACTAATATATTTCTTAATATGTAAAAGCATTTAGTGGGGAGGGGAAAAACTGAACCCGTATCTTTTTGATTTTTGAAATATTGTTGGGCTCCAAGGCATTGCAGTAGTATGAGCTAGTGAGGAGTAGAGGGTGCCACAACTTCAAAGGGCTTCTGTAGGTTGCTCAGCATCCAAATTGACCAGCTTATCTTGACGCAGAAGCAAACAGTTCATTAATCCTAGCCTAACCCCCTCTCACCCTGTCTTCCTATTGCCTGCCTGTAACAGAAGCTACAATTTATTTACTGAACAAAACAAAACTCTTACTTCTAACTAGTGGGAGAAAAGGTCAAATTTCCAAGTCATGAAGTAATCAGAGGGCTAATGGTAAATAATTTTGAGGTCATGTCTATGGTTGTAGAACTATTTGGATGAACAGTGGAGTGTTAGCAGTTAGAATGCCTTAGTGACACAGAAATGGAAAGAATGTGAGCTCACTGGTGAAATCCACTGTATAGGAACTGCTTCTGGCTATCACCTTGGAAGGAACAAACAGGCCTCGAACTAGGAGGAACTCAGATCTTATGCCCTTAGAAATGAAAAGAAAAAAAGGGAAAAAATAGAATAATGGATCTGTTGTTCCTGGGAAAAATGGGCATAAATTTCATCTAGTTCTAATGCTTTGTTTTAGGGGAAAAATAGAAAAAGCTGAAATGATCTAATTGAGAAAGCAAAATAAAAATAAAAATAAAAACTCCACTGGCTCTGATGCCCTAAGAATTTTTTTCTTAGACACATAACTTCACAGAAGGAGAGAAGAGGTGCCACAGAAGAAACGAGAAAGAAAAATAGATAGTAAATAGCAACTAGAAATCATAGTGGAGAAGCCCTATATATTTCCTCTAAGGAAATTTATATTTAGATTTAAATTATTCAGTCCTCATAGAAATTTTCTCCAGAAAAAAATTTTGTGAAACAATATATATTACTTTTTCTGGCAATAGTGCTAGGGATGGAATAGTGTCTTATAGCTCTGTAGGCAAGGACTCTAGCACTAAACTACACCTCTATCCTTATGCAACTTCTACTAATATGTAATTCTACTTTTATCAGAGCAGTGAAGATGATTCATACAGCATTCTGAGAGCCCCTCTGTGAGATGATTTCTAGACAGAGTATCTAGCAGTTAGTCCCCTGAAAGATATAATTTCTCTGAGTGTGCCCAAGATGGCCAGAGATGGTTCTGCCAATATTTTATTTATTCAAGGCCAGCACCAGCCATGAGAAACATAGGGACTACATGTAGCATGACCAACCCAGGTCAGAGTAGTAAGAAATTGCCTGGCCTCAAACCATACAGTACTGATCATGCTAATATTGATTTTTTAAATATTTATTTATTTATATTTCTATTACGGTACTGGGGATTGAACTCAGGACCTTGCACTTGGCAGGCAGGAGCTTATGCTGCTGAGGTATCTCCCCAGACCCTAATATTAAACCTTTTAAAAATCTACTAAGCTTTATCTTTTATCACATTAGGAAATGTTTGTTACCAAGAATATGCTTCAAGTACATGGCATGAAATATTGTATCATTTTGATGTGCTTAGTCAAGAGGTTTGCATTCTTATTAAAGGTTAAGGGTCCATGAAAATAAGAATGCAAAAATCTTTAAAAATGATTAAAACTATGCTCTAAAAATATTTTAAACTGTTATTTAAAAATTGTATGACTGCATTACTATAAAGATGAATGCATTAGTATTACATATTAGGGTTTTGGTTTTTTTAGACTAACAGCTTTTTTTTCTTTTTAAAAAAAATTAGGACATTTCAGAGGTCTGCTAAAGTATTGTGTGGTACTGAGCTTGCTTTGTGTCATGGCTACATTGATCCCACATACTAGCCAAAAGTTCACTGTCCAATGCATGCCTCTGATAGACAGGGCAAGGATGGGCCTAGTTCTGAAATCATCATGCCACAGGAACATAGACGGCCAGGCAGCTGGCATTGGAAATGCCGTTTTACTTTCATCATGTACACGTGTATTTATGTCAGAAGATTCTTCTTTATTGTAGCACCTCAGAGCATGCCAACTGTGTTTTGAATGCTTCTGCTTAGTTTATGTTCTGCCACGGTATTAAAAAAGACAAAAGCAAAAGTAATAGTATAAAAAACACACAACAAAATAATTCCAGCAACAGAGCAATTCTGAAACAAGGTGGGAGGAATTGTTCATGTTAATATTGATTAACATACTTTTCCCATGGATTTTATCAGAATCAAATGCAAATAGTAATTTATTCAATTCATAACAAGCATTGCTGGCTGAAAGAATCAACAAAGAATAAAACTGGTAAACTTGTACAAAGTGGAACTTGTTAATACTAAACATAAATAGGAAAAATAAAACCTCAGTGAACTTTGACACAGGAAAATTAGAATTTTGTAAAATAAAGGATACAGAGCAGAGTTCAGACTGGCAAAAATGTACGAAATATGATAAGTCAAAGTACAATGAAAGTAAGATATTTGTGAAGTGTAGTTTCCTGCAATAAGGTTTTAAATTTCTAACATAGATATCTCCATACACATACTATTGTAACTGCATGAAGAATGTTCTTGAAAGATAGCCTCTAACAGATACCAGTGGTTACCTCTGGGGAGAGATGTGAATTCATATATGACAAAGTTAAAGAAATGAGACTTTTTGCTTTCTATTCTGAATAAAAATTGCATTTGCCCAGCCAGCTAGATAGAGGTACATAGGGGTTTATTCTGTCTTTTAAATGGATCTCTTGTTTCCCTGTGTATTGTTGGTCTTCCTGCCAAGATCACATCTACTGTGTTCATTGCATCCATTCTATGCATATTCTACTCTTGTTCTTTTTCTGAAGTTGAAGCCAACTTCTGTCCTTTTGTGCTTTCCTTTCTCTCACACATATGAAGGCATCCATCTTGATTTAGGCCTAGAAAAATATTAATACCTCTGTGCGGTCAGTGGATCAGGTGTTATGATCCTATTTTACAGATGGGCAAGAGAAATGTTACCTGATAGGGTTAAGTCTCCTATTCCCAACTCAGAGATTTTCTTTGGAGCATTTAGTCCCAAAGATGTAACACATTCAATACATTTATTTTTAACTTTTATTTTTTAAAGAATACAAAATAGTAAAAAAAAAAAAATTAGAAAGAATACAAAATTTCATTAAATGAAGTAATAGGAATTCAGCAATGGTTGCTGTATTGAATGATGTTATCTACAGATTAGTTATTTAGGTTACCAGACATAAGCCTGCAAATTTGGTTATTAAATAGATAAAAAATAAAGTTATAAGAAAAAATTTTTTGTGGTACCGGCGATTGAACTCAGGACCCTGAGCTTGCCAGGCAAGTGCTTATTCTACTGAGCTATCTCCCCAGTCCCAAATTATAAGAAATTAAAAAGAAAAAATAAAAATAAAAGAATTTTAAGCATTGACTATTCCTTTTAATAGACCAGCAGAAATTCCTCTTCTTTCTTTCATCATTTTCTTCATCCAACTTTTCCTTCCTACTAAACAAATTCTTTCCCTTTCACAGTATCTATTGTACCTTTCAGATTTTATCTGCTATTTGAAGTTCTCATACTAGCAAGACAATACAGTGTCTGCACATGTGGATTTGATTTATTTTACTTACCAATACAGTCTCTATTGGCATCCATTCACTTATAAATGCCCTAAATTTATCTTTTTTATAGTTTAATAATACTCCATTCTGAAAAATACCATATCCTTTTTTATCCATTCTTCAGTTGATGGGCCTTTGGGTTGTTTCCAATATTTAGCTATAACAAATTGCACTGCTTTAAACATGGGTGCACATATATGGCTGTGGTGTGATGATCTGAGTTCTTTTGGAAAAGTACCTAGGTGAGGAGCAGTTGGCTTAAATGGGACCTCCAGTCCTAGCCCTTTTAAGGAATCACCACACTGAATTCCATAGTGGTTGTATCAATCTACACTTCCCCCAACAGTGGGGAAGTGTTTCTTTTTCCCCACAGCCCCTCCAGCATTTGTTATTCATTGAGTTCTTGATGTTACCCATTCTTCTCAGCATTATTTTAATTTGCATCTCTTGAATGACCAATGATGTTGAAATTTTTTTCATATATTTATTTTCCATCTGTATTTCTTCATCTGAGAAGTGTATATTCATCTCAGATGCCCATTTTTGGATTGGGTCTTTGAATTTTGGGGGCCTGATCCTTTTTTTAATTTTTTATATGTTCTAGATAGAAGTCCTTTGTCTAACGGACAATGGGCTATAATTTTTTTCCTAATGTGTGGGTTTTCTTTTTACCAACAGAGGTGATTTCTTTTGATGAATAAATGCATTGCTTAAAAAAAGACCGATTCTCAGTCCACTTTCTAAGTAAAACACCTTCAATTGTTCCTCACTGCCTAACAAAAACAAGTCACACTAGGGGAAATGGGATTTAGAATCAGAACAGAAATCGGAAAAAATTATTCATGTTGCATAAAAAGTTAGGTGACCCCCAAAGTACATTTTTTAATGAAGGTACTTCTTTTTTCTTTGGCTAGCTCAGCCCACTCTGAGGGTGGAGCTGGCAGGGCATGTGGTGCTGGGGATCTAACCATGGTCCCCTGCACTTGCCTAAGATTGCCTAAGCAGGCACTTTAGACTGCTGAGGTATATCTTGCCAGCCCCCCAATTTACAATTGACTTATGGCTTTTTCAACTTTATAGTGAAAACAAGAGGCTCACTACAAGTCTAATCTGCATAGTGAGACCCGGTACTAAATATATTTTTAAAAAAGAAAGAAAAGAGTATCTATAAAATAGTTCTGTTTTTCACTTTGTAGTATAGCATCCAATACATTATGAGCTATTAGATAATTTATTATAAATTGTCTTTCTTTGAGGTAACTTTGTTCAGCTGTGGGCTATAGGGCTCTGAGCCTGTGTAAAATATGGTAGGCTAAGATATGATATTTGGTTTGGTATGTTAGGTACTTTAAATGTATTTTATATTTATGACATTTTGAACTTATGATGGGTTTTTTGGATTTAATTCCATTATAATTTGAGCAACATTTGCACTTTCCTTTCCTATTATAAAGAATTGCTTTAAATTTTCAAATACGTATCTTGTCAAGTGGTTATTTTGTAATCTACTAAGTATAAGGGTCATAGAGATGACTAGGAGTGAGTGACCTTGCTCCTGTTTTGGGAGAGGGTAGATAGTCTGTACAGACACAGCCTCCGAAAAAATGTGACTCTGATCCTTCATGACAAGGTGCGAGGAAGTCTGACAGCTCTGCAGCTTGGTGACAGGGACTGGCCAGCACGTGCTGCCTCTTCCCGCCTTCTCTCCTCACCCAGCCCCTTCCCTGCACCCTCCCTCAGCACACTAGTCAGGCTGCAGATGACTGGCATGACTTGGCCTAGATTCATGTTTTGGCTAGGGAAGCTTCCAGGAGCTTTTCAGTCTAGGAAATGTCCAAAGTCACTTTACACTGGTCACTTCTTAGTTTGTGGGATCCCTGTAGTAGACCTTCTTAACTAAATCCATGCTTGCTGGCCATTTCCACGACCTACTTTGGGCTCTCGCTAGTATGCACAGCTCTGGGAAGAGGTACAGCAGTTTGCAGAAGAGTTCTGAGACCTTAGGGAGAAAAGAATTTGAGAATTCCCCAGCCTTTCTCTAAGACTAAAGTTTGGGAAACCTATCTGGGGCAGAGTTGTAACATCAGAGATTTTTATATATTTCAAAAAGAGTGTGGGGAGGGTATAGAAGAAGGTGTGAGGACTGACTATTTTGGGAAGTTAGTTTTACACCAAAAGATATAACGTCACAGCTCAGTTACTGTGAGTAGAGAGCATATCCCAGTTCCCTTTTGCACAGCTACCAGAATGGGAAAGGACCTTCAGAACTCAATTCCCATGAAAAACTAATGAGGAAAAATACAGAACTATGAACTAGGCTTTGATGTCCAAAAAAAAATATCTGCAATCCTATCTTCCCAAGTGCTCCTAGGGTTTGATTAGTTTATCATCTTTCAAAAGTCAAGTTGTCTTGAAATACCTGTGTCCTAGTTGGCTCCACAGGATCTCATCTGTGATTTTTTTCCTACTTACTGACATGTCTGTGAAAAGAGAATGTGAGATCAACACCATACCTTGAAGAGCTGCTTCAGGAACAACTGGAAACTTCTGAGTTCAAGGAGAACAGATTCCTCTTTCTGGGGCTTTCCTTCTGTGCTGAGTTGTTCTTTCTTTAATAAGAGAACCCGTTTTCAGATGTCTTTTCATGCAATTCAATAACGAGTCTTCATGTAACAGGACTCATGCTCTGAAAAGATCCATAGTCTTTCAATTTCACCCTGTTCACTTTACAAAAAAAAATTAGAAGATAGAAAGATAAGAGAAAATGAGATGAAGAATCCACCTTTCTTCACTTTAAGGCAAAACATTAGACAAAACTTAGGGCAATGAGTAGACTCTTTAGCGATGTGATAGTCTAAAAAGAAAATTGCATGGGCTGTCTGACTTGCCCATTGCTCTGTCTTTGGCTCCTCCCTCATGCTAGAACCTGAACACATTTTCTGCTATGAATGAATGACAAACTTTTAAAGTAAATTACCTACATAGATATCTAATTGTGAGGACAAACAGAAAGGACACATAACTGAACCTTCCCTAGGAGCTTTCTCTGGGTGGTCAGGCTCAAGGCAACAGATCTGACAACTTTTGCCCAGAAGGAAGGGCTATAAGTTCTTATGGTTCTGGTACATTTTTTTCTCCACAGAGATGAGGTGTCTAACATCCAACCTCCCACAGTTTTAGGACTCCTAGGCCTTTAAGTACTGGGCCACTGGCATTTCCCTACTGTCCCCCAAAGAAGGAGAACCTGGCAATTTGCAGCACAGTACAAAATATTGCTTTGCATAAAAGCTGAATGCTTTCACAGTAAAAGGCTATATCAGGGCAGAGAGAGAGAGAGAGAGAGAGAGAGAGAGAGAGAGAGAGAGAGAGAGAGAGAGAGATTGCCCAATCCACAAAAATGAAGAACATCAGGAGATGGCTATTACCACCGACCTGGAGTCACCACCTTCAGTTCTCTGTTGTGCCTCTTTTCTACCCATAGCCTGCTGCTTTGGGAATGCCAAAGGTAGAGAAAACATAGTGCTTGCAGCCCCATCTGTGACTTTCAGCCTGCTAGCTGCTGATTGCCTGACCCAAATTCACAATACCATGAGTTAGAATCAAATCATTTTCTTCTTAGAACCAGAAGCTGTATTCATTTTACCCATTTGGGAACTGATGACCAAAGAAATTGAGTGCTGGTCATAAGTCATGCTGAGTAATGACAGGGTCAGGAGTGCAACCTGCTCCTTTTGGGTGCAGAGCTCCTGTTTCATCAAATCATTTGTATGATCACTTAGGGTGCTGACAAGTGATTGATACATGTGTTAGGGTTCATAGGATAGAAAAACCTTAACATATGCTTTTGGAACTGTAGTATCCTTCCCACTGAACATGGGAAATCCAATCTTCTTCCAAAGCTTTTTTTTCAAATTCCTTAGGGCCTGTATTCACTGAGTTGTCTTCAGCAACCATTTTTCCTGATTAAATCTGTTTCTGCTGATTTTAAAACTCAGTCTTGAAATTTACAGACTTCAAAAAATAAATCTTAAAATTTGGATTATTTGCAATGGTATTAAGATAAGATCTGCATATGATGATTAGCTGGTATGTTTCTTAAGTTTCTACTAATATATAAGCTGTCTTATATATTAATGAGACTTCTGTGTCTCATTACACATTCTTTTTTAATTTATCTAGTAGGAAAACAAGATTTTCCTATAGTTTCCAAGCTTGGATTTTGCTAATTGAGTCCTTGTAGCATCAATAACCATGTTTAAGTTTTAGGGATTTGTGGTGGATTGCCAATTGGCAGGCAATTTGTAACACTAAGCTGAACTGAACCAACGAGGTGCTGGATGTGGAAGGCCCACATGAGGACTGGTACCAGCAGCATAAGAGGCAGAACTAGAGAAGTTGTTGGGAGGCTGTTAGGGAAGCTGTTTGTTGTAGCTGTTGGAAGCTGCTAGTTTTCTTGGGCTATTCTGCTGGGTATCTTGTCATAGTGGCTTTCCTGGTGAACCTAGTTGTTCTCATTAGAGAAAGAGCTTGGGATCACATTGCTGCTGAAAATGGCTGGGGTTCACTGTGGAGAAGCTCTGGTCCTCACCTTGGGCCCCGCTTCCTGGCTCTGGAGTGGAAGTTGATGAACAGTTGTCTCCTGGAGAAGCTTGTCACATTGGCTTTCCTAGCAGGAACTCAGCTTTGCTCATTCTAGAAGGAACTCAGAACATTACTGTTGCTGAAGATGGCTGTGGTACTTTTCAAAGGAGCCCTAGTATTTTTAGAGTACTACTTCCTGGCTCCATTTCATAACCCTCTGCCTGCTTGCACAGATCCTTCATCCCACTGGCGCAGACTTTCTAGCTACCACCACTGATCCTTGAGCCTTCCCAGTGCAGATCTGCGAAGCGAGCCTGTATAAGATATTGTTGTGGGCTCCAGGCCCCCACGTGGACTTGTGGAAGGCATTGTTTTGGGCTGTACATCCTCAGCTGGATTCATGCAGGATATTAGGGTCCAGACCCTCAGTTGAAATGTGTGGTCTTCAGTGTGTGGACAGATATCTTGTACTCTTTGTATATGATTCTTTGGTTGACTAATATAAATAAACTTTTAAAACTGTGTCTTGTATTACATTGTTCCCCTTGCAAAACCCCAAACTATGACAGGATTTTAAAAATGGTGATAGTCTAATTGTAATGGTACTTCTGCAATTATAAGCTAAAATACAGCATTATAGAGAAAGTTCCCCTCTTGAACTATTTTCCTATTCAGAGTTATATTTCACACTGGCAAGGCAGGAAAGATACTTGATTCTCTCTTAATATCTCAACTTTTAGAAATTATAAATTTGTGAAGACTGAGGGTTTTTTTAATTATTATAAAGTCATGAATTTCAACATATTTCATATGTTTGATTCTTTATTCTTTTAAGTGCATACATTCTCATATCTGTCCAGGTAAAAGCTCTCTGAGTTAGCTCTTAAATAGTTAGGTTCACCTTACTCATTTCAGATTCAGAATCATTATGTCTTTAGAGAATCTTGATTTTTTTTAATGTATTTAGTATGGGGGTCTACAGGGTCTCATTAAGTAGATCAGACTCATAGTGATCCTCCTATATTCAGCCTCTCAAGTGCTGGGATTACAGGTGCGTGCCACCATACCCAGTCTCATTTGCTGTCTCAGGACCCCCCAGGGGTGGGGCCAGCAAGGCACACCAGGGAGCTAATCCTGGTGCCTGAGTCTGTCTAAGCAGTTGTTTAATCTGCTGAGCTATCTAGCTGGCCTGAGAATCTTGATATCTTGTACCAAAAAGTGGTATCCAGAGATCACAACCTGAGAAAAAAAAAGTGTGCATGGTTGCTAAGTTGCTTATTGCTTTTATTATTAACATTGTATTAATCACTTTCCCATCACCAGGACAAAATTCCTGAGATCTGCAATATAAGGGAGGCTCAGTTCTCAGTGGGATCAGTCCAAAGCAGGCTGGCTTCAAGAAGGATCCAGCAAAGGGCAAGTGTTCATTCAGTGGCAGCCAGAAAAAAAGAAAGAGAAGAGAGAAGTTGGGGACAGAAAATATACCTGTCCAGCTCCCAGCCCCTGCAAGCCACCTCCAGCCAGGCTGCACTTTGGAACAACAGAGTCAGCAGCCAACTCAGGCTCACATGGACACACTGATGAGCACAGTAACCCACAATCCAGTCACCTTCCAGACACAAGGCACAACACAAAACACATCTGTTTCAGAGGGAAGCAGGCAGCAAAGCCCCTTTAAGCACCTCAACAACCACGTTTTCCATGCACCGAAAGGAAAACATGACATAAAAACCTCCAGTTAAAAGAAAATCTGACATATCCAGGAAAATTAGGCTATGTATTTAACAGGTTCCTCTGTACTATTCAATTGGTCTCTTGCACATCATGATCACATATCCAGGTTAAGTCTTGTGAATTTGAGATGTGGGATTAAAAATTCATTGTATTCAATCCCCAGTCTGCTGTGTCAGCCCCACCCCTGGGGCTCACTGAGACAACAAATGAGACTGGGCATGGTGGCATGCACCTGTAATCCCAGAGTTTGGGAGGCTGAAAACACGAAGGTCACTATGAGTCTGATCTGTGGAGTGAGACCCTGTAGACCTTGTACTAAATACCTTTAAATAATAATAATAATAATAATAATAATAATTCATTGCATTGCTTGGGACTAGTAAATGCAGGCATGTTTTAAGCAATCTGATGTTTTGTGACTAAATGAAAAAGAACAAAATATTCTGCCAAAAAAAAATACATGTTTCAGTGACAGCTCTTACTGATTCTTCTGCTTCAAACTTTATTCTGTGGAGTTTTATCTTTTTGATATTCCATCTGCATCTGCTTTCTCTATGCTAAGAATCAAACTTCTCCAAGATGCAGGGATTGATAAAATTAGAACATTGTATAATTATTTATTCTCTCTGTCCTACCACACACACACAACAGCTTTGTAATAATAATGCCAAATCTACCAGCACCAAAAGTTTCCAAAGGAATTTAAGATCTAATTTATTACTATTTGTAAAGTTGTTTTAGTATATGCCTATTATTAGATTTTAAAGTCACTTGAAGGGGCTGGGGAGATAGCTCAGTAGACTAAGCCCTTGCCTGGCAAGTGCAGGGTCTTGAGTTCAATCCCCGGAACAGTAAAAAATAAAAATAAAAAATAAAGACACTTGAAGTAATTATATTTTTTGTGATCAAGCCACTCACTGAGTACACATTTAGATTTTAAGCTCATTTGATCCATTTTTTAAGGCTTACAAACTGCTTTTTCTAGAGTTTTGGTTTTGCCTTACAGACTTCTCAAAATTAAAAGGTAAAAATCTTTACAACAAGAAGTACTAAGCTACTTCTGTGATATCCAGATGTCTGAGAATACCTAATAGGAGGATTACATGTTAAAAATTATTGTGAATTGGGAAGAAACTGTTCAAAACAGAAGACAAACTGTAATAGGAAAAAGGGGAAAGGAAGAAAAGGAGAAAGAAAAAAAGATATATTTATACACAAAATAATTAAGATAGTTTCACAGCTAAATTCTCTCAGTTTATTGAAAAGAAAGATTTATGCTAGTATTGTTTGGACAAGATATCATGCCTGTATCTTGTACTCTGACTAACTACTAGGAAGACAACAATGCACAATATTTTAAACTTTGTAACTCTCTTACTAAACTGTTTTGACACTTTAATTTTTTTCTCTTTAAAATGAAATTGTAAAAAAAAAAAATTCACATCCTGAGAATACATGTTAAAATCTGATGGATGCAAAGATCTTATTCATTATTTCCCTTTGTATATGAAATGTTGCCTTGATTGGTCTTAACATTATTATGATTATTATTATTATTATTATTATTATTGTTGTTGTTGTTGTTGCTATTATTATCATTATTTGCCTGAGAAAGATTTACTTTCTATCACCAGCCATCCCAGAATTCTTAAAGAAGTGGCATGTTCTTGACGTTGTACAGTTAAAAGACGTATCTTTTTTGGGGAAGAGCATTGAATGACTACACCTAATAGTGCGTACCTGTAATATATGCTAGATATCACAAACCCCTTGGACTTGAATCTAGTTTTAAAAAGATACATTTAATGTTCTTCTCCATGAGACAGATAAAAATTATTTTTAAATAACTGAGCATCACCAAAGGTGGCGCTATAGGAAGCAAGTAATTTCTTGATGTCCCCATTGTGAGAGAGATGCTGGAACTGTCAGGCCTGCTTCCTTACACAGTGGCCTCAAATATTCCTGGAATAAGTTGAACATATTTCTGATTAAATTAAGTTATCTTCTGTCTGCTATTGTTTTTCAGAAATATCTTGAATTTGGAACTTCACATTCTAGTTTCCTGGGGTGGAAAGAGGAAGAGAGACAAAAGGAAGAGTGTTTTTTTTCTTGGAACTTTTCTTGTTCTGCCATAAAACTCAAGCAGCTGTGTCCGTGCAAATGTAGCAAGATTCGGCAACTTTGGTTCCCTGTACTGTCATTTCTTTTGGCAGAACTATAGCATAACTTGGCTCTATAATTTACTGGTAATTTCTACCCACTTCTATTTACTTTTCAAAATTTTATCTACTTTCTTTTATCCTCAATTTACAGCTTTCTTTCCTGATTTTTTTATTCTTCATCTTAGTTACTTTTTCATTGGTAGCACAAGATATCCAACACCCACAAGTTAAAGGCTTATGTCAGCATAGAGTTTAGAGAGGATTTAGTTCATAGTAGTGTGGCTCCAAGTCAGGATAGCAGGGTAGAGAGGCTTCACAGAGGAGAAGCAGTCCTGGCCAGAGCAGAAGGAGGAAAAAAGCAGCACCTACCAGCCTGGCTTTCCCTTTTACCCTATCAGGGCTGCAAGCCTGTTGGGTGGTGTCACGAACACCTAGCTGGGGCTTCTCTTCAGCAAATCCTTTCAGCCATACTCAGAACTGTGCTACTTCCAATCAGTGGTCTAATTTAATGCAGCACACCTTACCACCAGTATCACACACCCTAGATCCAGCATTTTCCAGAAAGCTTCATGCAGGAACATGTGAGACTTGGGGGGCAAACCTAGATACCAGCCCTAACACCTCCAAATTAATTTTTTCTGTTGAAATTAAAATATATTTTTGTAAGTACTTTACTTTTCATTTATTTTAGATGCAATTAAAGAATTGGATATGATAAAGCTCCTTAGTCTACAGGACCTATGCCCCTGGGTGCTCTAATGGGAAGGAACAAAAACCAAAAACAACACATAGCATGTTTCTATGATATGCACTTTTAAAATACTTAAACTTTCATGAATACATTATGGCATATAGTGAAAAAACTACATAGATAAAACTAAGACAGCAGTTTTCCCAAAGAAAACCCTCAGTTGGGGTCGGGAGCTGGCTCAGTGGAATAAGTGCTTCCCTGGCAAGTGCAAGGGGCTGAGTTCAATCCCTGGTTCTGAAAAAAAAGGAGAAGAAAAGAAAACCCTCAGTTATGAGTGGGCTATTATGGTGTCTAGTTTTTCATCTCATTACCACTTACAGAAACACATCACAGTGTTCCTTTTAGGAGGGTTTCATTCCAAGTAGCTCAGTTTCTGTAAAAGAACAAGAAATTCAAAACGTGCAAGCTAATGATGGTCAGAACCCAAAAACTAGTCATGTACTTTCCCTCCTCTCATATTACATATTAAAATAATTCATTCATTTTATTGTTAAAGGAGGAGAGAAGCAGAAGGTGGGGTATGTTAAAGACAAGGACTCCCTCTTGACCAGAAGCGTGGGAGCAGCCAGTATAGTTATAGTGAGGAAGGAGATACAGCAGGGCAGTGGTGACAAATCTTTTTGAGCTCTCAGTGATGACAAGCAGCCAGCTGGAGCATCCATGCCACAAGTATGCCACCTCTGCAGTAGGGGATGCTGTTGCATGGGTTCCAGACCAATCCAAACCTAACAGGGGGGTGGAAGGGCAGGACCTAGACATGGAAGTTATCTAACTTTCCTTAGATGACTTGCATGCCCATTTGGAGATGTGAGCCACTGATGTGGGGCCTTCTTGGCTTTGACTCTGAGTAACATGGAAGGCCATCATTAACATTGGAATAGAACACCTCTCTAGAGGGCTAGAAACTACTTTGGATTTATGTTGAGAGTTGACTCTAAGGAGGCAGGGAAACCTGACAAGGTTTCCACTAATCCAAGTAAGGCATGGGACATGTTGAGCCACCACAGGGTTGGAGAGGTGGTTGGAATCTGGGTATATTTTTTGAAGGCAGAGCCACCAGGATTTTTCTGCTGTGCAAGAGAAAAACTTTTATTAAAAAAAATGAATAGAGAAAAATTCTATTTTGACATTTTAAAAAATTCTCTGAAATACCTGAAGAAGTGACAGGGAGCATTGGCCTTTGACCACGTACTCTGAGGTTTCCTAACTTTTTTGATAAGGACTCTTACCACCATTTCCAGCCATGGTCCCTGGTGTTGCAAACACAGCCCTTTCACTCTGCTGAGCTGCACTGGCAGCACTTGGTTTTGAAGTGTTTTCTCACAGGGGCTTCCTGGGGACTACCAATTTCAGTGGACCTGAAAACCTACATTTTGGCTCCACAGATCAAAGTCTATTTGCTGTTTTGAAAGAAGGGACTCCCTCTGATGTTAGCCAATTAAAAAATAAAAAGATGGCTTTATTGAAACACAGACAAAACTAATTGCTCTTAAAGTTTTCTGCTAGTATCAGAATTTTCAACATTTTAGAAAGAATTTTAGTGTTTAAATTGTGTTATTGTAAAATGAGTATGCTTCCAAAAAGGATTTGGTCTACACACTTCAAGACTGTGGCAGTGAAAGTCTCTCAACTGTTTCTCCCCATCTCTAGTTCTTTCTCCGAGGACTCTTTAGCTGTCATCTTTTAGAACCAGGAAATATCCAATACCCTTGAGGTCCTTTGAATCAATGATGAGAACTGATGGGGGAGCAAGGATTCTTCTCAGGAGACAGATGTTTTAGGGAATATAGTTATAATTAATCGTGTGTTCAGACTCCTGAAAGTCAAGCTTAGCAAACAAGATGAATCACGGAATTCTCCTGTTGGCCATTCCCCTCTCAAGGGTGTTAAATGTCTAGCTTGGCACTGTGTTTTATTTGACTAACTTTTCAGCCTGTTTTAACACGTGGAACCTTCAGAAACCTGAGCCAGGGAGCCTACAGATCTAGCTCTGTTTTGTTCTGGTCTGTCACTTTGGTGTTAGCATTTTCCTCACTCTTGTTTCCAGTTTGAGTTATGAAACCATTTCAGTTCAGTTTTAATAACCTCCCTGGCATGGCAAGCTCTACAAGAGCTGCCAAACTTAATACGTTGACTCCCTGTGACGAGGGCAGCAGCTCTGCCCAGGGAGTGGGGAGGTGGATTTTCTATAAACGCATCCGTTTTCCATTACAACCCGTTCTGATTTGGTAGCAGACTGCCAGGTGCAGCTGGCTTCCTCTTCTGCACGAAATCACTTTGGCTTCTCTTTCTGAGATTCCTTGTCTCCTGATTCACTCATGATCCTCTGACTAAATAAACTACCTCGTGATCGATCTTCCTGCAGGAGGAATGTAGCCCAGTGCTCAGCAGCCATTAGAGGACCTCGCCACACTTTCAAGGACAAAACTTTGGCGGGTGACTTTCCCATGTGTCCGTCGAGACTTTTGTGACCACCAGAGAAACAGCTGCTTTGCTACAGAAAGCAGTTCTGTGGGGGTTGGAGCAGAATTCTGTTCTTCAAGTGGGTTTGTATCTGAGCTGCAGGCATGCTGCTAGAGGTGTCAAGGCTATCTAAATTAACACCAGTGATGACTTTCCCTAGCCACTTCACTGCCACAGAACAAAGGCTGGGGCAGGAGTTCAGGGCCCTATTGTTCAGCTTCCTCCTTTCCTAAGAATCTGTGTTTATTTAAGACACTGACACTCATGGTATTGAATAAAGAATACAAAACATTTCATTCTCTGTGAATAGACTATAGATTTCATGAGCTGGTTTACAATATAAAAGCATCCTGCTTTAAGCCAGTAAAACACATGAAATTCCAAATTTGCAAGCAAATGAAAGGGTTAAGGCAGTATACTATTACTAGCTTTACAAAAGAGTGGCCATAAAAACTTTATCTACACTCTAGTACAACAATATCATACTACATTTTACTCAAGAAGTGAACTGTTCCCATATCAAGAAGAATTAATAGAAAAATTGGTCATCAACATAGGTAAAAAGTCACCTGAAACAGGTGTATACATTCTCATTCAGAATGTGGCCCTCTATAATTTCCCCTGGAACCTTAATTTTGTTGAATTTTAACAAAAACTCTCTAAGGAAAGTCAATAACGGGGCTCAGAGGGAGGTGAAGTTTCCTTGGGTTCCAGCTGCTTCTTACTGTACATGCGTCCATGGCCTCTGGAAGGAGAGAAGCAGAGCAGAAAGCCCAGCAATTGCAAACTGTGTGGAGAAAGAGGATAACCAGCTGGTGCCTGGAGTCTCAGCACCTTGCAGTTCCTGTCTTACATGGTGTGTGACACTGCCTGGATGACACAGACTGCAGCATGCCAAGCAGATAAAATAAAGGGGTGGGATGCAATTCTACAAGTGCAGGCTGAAGCTCACCACCTTCTCCCTTGTTCAGGAAAGTGCATTAGAGTGCAAGTAAACAGAAAGTGTGTTAACACAGGGATATATTTATATATGTATAAATGAATACATATATCTATTCTTAAAATATAAGGTGAACATTTAAGAAAATTTATACAGTAAACGACACATTGTTATTAATTCCACTCAAAATTCTTCCCCGTTTTGAATACCCTTATCACATCATTCTTGTCACTTTCTGAAGCAGTTCTGGAAATCCTCTATAGCGTTTCTATGCAGTGTGATCAAAAAATATACTGAATGGTGCTGCCAAGTGGCATCAAAAGGAAAGGCAGGCTCTGAAAAATGTTATGTCACTGAGGCAGATTTCTCTCTGAACAATTCTAGAACCATGCAGGATTCTACAGGCAATGACCTTACAGAAGGGACATGAGGGTAAAACTATTGAAGAGTCTTGGGACATGCTTTTTGCTTTGTGTGTTTCTGATCTAAATTCTTCAGATGTATTTGTGCCATCAGGTAGATATCCATGGATTTGACTGGAAGCATTTGTTTTCTAATGAGGATTCCTTGATTTTACTTATTTTTTTTGTCAATGGTCTTCAAAGGGCTTTGCATATTTCTGAAGCTTCATAGAAATTTCAAATTATCAACCTTTGGCTAAGAGCAGTTATAATTTGTTCTATGTGTTCCCAATTAGCTAGACCTTTACAAATTTTAAAAGGCCAAAGTATAATAAGAGGAGAGCTGAAATTAAATTGTACCAAGTTACAATGAACAAAAATTCTTTTGCAATATTGAAAATTATTTTTAAATTTGCTAAAATTGTCACTGAACCATACCTTCCCCTTACAAGGAAAGGAAAATATTATAGTAAAAATGAGTCTTAAAAGATGAAAAATTTACAGATGTTCCAAGTTCTCCACACTAATTCTCTGACAACTGGGACCACCTACAAAATTCTGAATGGGAAGTATTCTGGAGAGTGGGCTGAGGACTGTTATGGCAAAAAAAAAAAACAAATGCTGTAAGTATTTCTGAACAAAGAAAAGAAGAAAATGACCTCATTAGCTAGGAAGTGTGTTTAAAAAAAGAAGAATCTTGGGTAGGAGTTTCCTATCTTGGTTGTGCAGAGTGCTCTTAGAAGACAAGAAGCAGGGAGGAATAAAGGAAAGAGGGTGAGATGGAGAGAAGGTTGACTGGACCAGGGCACCTTCTATGTCCTTCCTCCAGCCAAGGAGGATCCACATCCAAAAAAGCATTTATCATCTTTTACTCCAGCTCCAATGTGCACAGGCATTTTTCAGGCTCACTCTTTAGGCACATTCTTTGACAGCAAGGTACTAAGTAATGTCATTTAATGCTAAATGCAAATTTAAATTGTGGGGGTTTGTATATATTTCTAAGAAACCGACAAGAGCACAATCCTCCTGTTTCTTAATATTACTGCTATAGATATCCTGTAACTCAGTATTGTCCAAAATTTTCTGATCAAGGAGATTATGGAGCCACAGAGGAAAGTGATCAATGATGTGGAGTGTGCCTAAGGAGAGTCACATGGAAAGGAAACATTCTTTCAGACTTTCATGGAAAGCAAATTGGTCAAGCAATGACCATGACTTATCTACATGGCTGACACTGACAAAGGATCTACAAACTGCTGTACAGGGTTTCGGGATAAATTCTGAGGGGATTTGACTGACCTTGTCAAATACAAAAGTTACATTTCTTGTTATATAGGTCTTGCTTTATCTTTGTCTTTAACCATCCAGTAGAAAAGTATAAAAATGAGGTATGAAAAGCAAAACCATATTAATATGCTGAGCTATCGAAGCCCCAAGTCAACAATTTCTGACATTGTCAGTCCTATGTATAACCCACTACTACTTTGGACTACTGAACTATATTGGATTATTTTGCTGAATTCATGCACCTATAATATTTAAATGGCAATGGAATACCCATCTCTGACAAAACTAAACAAAAAAGGGGGATATATATTAAGGACCCTTTTGTATCTGTATATACAAAATAGGATTTACTAACCATCTAAATAGTTAGAAAGCTATTTCTCTTAATTCAATGAGAAGAAAGATTTGTACTAATAGTGTTTGAACAGGATATCATATCTGCATCTTTTACTATGAATAACCACTATGAAGACAACAATATGCAACATATTAATTATTGAAACTTTCCTACTAATCAGTTTTAAAATTCATTTCTATTTGTTTCTCAATAAAATTAATAAAAAATAAAAAATAATGAAAAAGTATTACCATTATAGAGAAGGAAAGTAAAAGGCTAGAATCAAACAAAATGGTCAGTAGTGAAAAAAAAAGTTTTGCTTTGTTTTATTTTGTTTGTACTTGTTATGAGGTCAAATGATGTCTACCACCACGAACACCAGCAAGAGCTACTCAGTGAGCAGAAATTCACCATTAGCCTATTTGGATCTCACATGCTTTTTTGAACCAGATGCAAAGGATCATCTATAGCATGAAAACTCAAAAGCAGAAAGATCAATGAATACATTTAGAAATGTGTGTTAAAAATTATCTTGTACTACCCCTATGAATAAAAATCTATGACAAGTATCCTGGCAAAATATACATAGAAGATATAGAGAGGAGAAGTAACAACCAGGCCAGGAAGAAATTAGGGAGATGAAATTACCAGGCAAGGGATGTGAATAGCCACCAAAAGGCAGAGAAAGCAAAGAACAGAATCTTTCCAAGAACATTTAGAGGTAATAATGTGCCTTTGCTGGGTCTTGCAATTTTACCCTCCAGAACTGTGGACAAATAGTTTCATTATTTTAAACCTTGAAAAAGAATAAAAGAAATTTTTATTCCTCTCTTGCTCAACAATCTCCCTGTAAATGAATGACACCTGTGTGCTTGATTTGAGTAACTCCTTTTCCTAATCAAAGACAGGCTAACATATCAGTTGCTATCCTGACTTGTCATAGAATGGAAAGGGATGCTTTTGAAAGGTTATTAGTGAATCACATTAATTTCTTTTAAATACAAATAGTGTTGTATGTAACCATTAATTCAAATCCCAGTAGCATGATGTGCTGTTCTTTAAAAAAGAGGAAATTAAGCTGGGGAATTCCATTTCCTTTGACAGTCACTGTATGAAAAAACACCTACCACGAGTTGAGCCCTTCAAAGTACCTATAGTACACTAAGTGGGAAGTGGATCTTATAATAATCATTTTCATAAATGTACCTTGTGATATAAAACTTGTGCCTAATAGACTATTCCTTTGGTGATTATAATCAAATGTCATCAGCCTTAAGAGGTGAGGTCATGTGACATGCAAGGACTATGGCTTTAAAATGTTCTGAGACTACATTCAAATCCTAACATTTAATTGAGTGATCTGAGAAAATTATGAAGCCACTCTGAATCTTGCCTTCCTTATTGATAAAAGAAAAAAACATTGTGTCAGAAAACCAAACAAAATATAAAAACCATCTAGTATATGATGCCTACTCACAGCAGACACTCAAGACACACAAACATATTAGCTTTTTTCCCTTTCTTTTCTTCTTATCGGTGGTGTTTTAAAAGTTGCATTATCAAGTACTCAAGGAAAAGAATCTTGAGCAATTCAACTTGCTCCCCTTTTTGATATTTTTCTGTATGGCACCAAACCCAAGGCCAGTATCTAGAGAATGCTTGGACATGGCAAAGTAGAATGTTATTTGTAGAGGCTCCATGGGGTTGCTCCAAATTTCTCCTGTTTGCTAGCAACCTTTTGGGTTTTCTGCCTTCTGGTCTCGCTGAAGTCCATGAGGTCCCTGAGTGTTAGAATTTAATGAGTGATGGTCCTTTCCACCAGCAGTGATACAGATGTCAGTAGAAGAAGCTTGAAGAAGGCCGTTGAGGTTCATTTCAATTTTTAAATTTTATAGAGAAACAAATAGCAATGAGACAGTTTCAAAGCTGATTAGTAGGAAAGTTTCGATAAATTAATAAATTGTTGTCTTCTTAATGGTTATTCATAGTACAAGATGCAGACATGATATCCTGTCCAAACACTATTAGTACAAATCTTTCTTCTCATTGAATTATATACTTTTTGTGTAGTTTGTCAGAGATGGGTATTCCATTGCCATTTAAATGTAGGTGAATGAATTCAGAAAAATAATCTAATATAGTACAGTAGTCCATAATAGTAGTGGGTTATTCATAGGACTGGCAATGTCAGAAATTGTTGACTTGAGGCTTTTACAGTTCAGCATATTAATATGGTTTTGCTTTTTATACCTTGTTTTTATACTTTTCTGCTGGATGGTTAAAGACCAAGGTAAAGCAAGACCTATATAATAAGAAATATAATTTTTATATTTGACAAGTCCAGTCAAATCTTCTCAGGATTTACCCTGAATCTTTTTAGATTTGAGGTTGGTAGAATCAGTTCTCTGCCATCTATCAAATATTAGGAAAATTAAAGAAAACATTGAATTTGGCTTGGAATTAACAAATATCTCCACAGTGTTTTCTTTATTTCATTTTTTGAATTTAGAATTTGTGTTTAATTCATAAGCTTGTATAGCTTAAAAAACAAAAACAGTGAAATCAAGACAATATTTCATGTCCAGATTCCAGACACAAGAGCTCTGAATATTATATATTCCAACTGGAAGTATAAGAAAAATATAAATGGAACCATGACATTGCAGAAAACAGAGATATAATATAACTGAAGGATTGATCAATCCTTTCTTAGAAGAGTTAATTGCCTTTTCAAGAAGGAGGAGAGGAGGGAAGGGAGAAAAAGAAAATGAAAGAAAGAAACCCAGAGAAGAGTGGAATCTAATTCCAAGGTTTTGAATCAACTTGCTACACATCCATATAAACCCAATGTACTAGAAAACATGCTTTCACTTTTGTATCTCAACCTGGAGCTCAAATCCTGATTCATTTCAACAGCGATTCCACTGGCAACAGGAAAGATTGTGGCATTAGAACATTTGGTTATGCCTTTTTGTTTTAAATGTATCTGGTACAGGGTCTCACCCACATCTCAGACTCGTAGTGATCTTATTTTCAGCCTCCCAGCACTGGGATCACAGGCATGCACCCAGTCTTGGTGGCCAGCACAGTGTGCTTGGGGTGGGGCCAGTGCAGCATGTGGTGCCAGGGATTGAACCCCAGTCCCTGGTCTTAGCCGCTGAGCTATCTCACCATCCTTGTATTTATACTTTTGAGGTACTTCAACAGTGGTCTGATTCTGAACAAGCTTATATTCATAGTGTTTTAAATATTAGCTTACGTCATGAGATTTCATTAAAAAAAAGAAAAAAAATATTTCTATGGCTCCAAAGAAGTTATAAATGACTAACCTAATACAAGAGATCTGCATGCAGTCTGAGGTGAAGAGCCCCAGGCTAGCAAGGGTCCTGCTACTAATGTGTTGTGGGTACTCTACTGTTTTGTGTCACATTCTCAGCTTTAGAATAGGCAATAACAGCATATCTCAAGGCCCTGGAGGAGATGTATGAAGGTTAAAAGCAGTAGCATATACGTAAAAATCATCTGAATTCCTCAAGTTAAATTTGTACTTAATAGAGTGATTTTTTAAAGTTATGAAAAAAAAAATTTCCCTCATTCCAACTAATCAGTGTTTCCTGTGAGTTCCTCAATCCAGTTTAATCAAAGGTGAAAACTGCTTCTGTGTCCTTGGAGAAGTGGGTACTGTTTCAATTTGCATGTTTTTCTAGAAAACATTGTAGAGACGTTACACAAGACAAGCATTGCAAGCCTATGCTATGGAAACATGTATTTAAATATTCTCACAAGAAAGAAGTACTTTATAATCAATTATGATGTATATGAATTCTTTTTGCAGTACCAGGGATTGAACTTAGGACCCTGCACTTGCCAGGCAAGTGCTTAGTCTACTGAGCTATCTCCCCAGCCCCATATGAATATTCATATGAGAAAATTGCAATTAATATAATAAATATTTGACTACTTAATAAATATAATATGAAATACATGTAACCAAAAATGATTAATTTCTGCTACCAATGACATTAATTGGTGACAGAAACTTAATCATGAACTATTAATTTACCATCTGAGAGTCCTGTTTAAATTTCAATAATCTGCAGGATCATAGCTGGTTGCACTCATTTTGATGATTTCAATTATAACCTGTGTCTTGTTCAAAAGCATAGCTCTTATAAAGTGCAACATGACATGGTATGACTTTATTTTTGAAAAGTAGGAGGTAAATTACAATTCACAGCAGGTTTCTGTGATGGCTTCCAATTATACATGTATGATAAAATACAATATGTGGCAGTAATGCATTTCTTGAAATGAAGACTTAGTTTGAAAAAAAAAAAAGATTTGACCACTTGGTTTGAAGAATCGAGTCATAAAGTGCTCAAATATTTGTTGGTAAGAAAAAATAAGGAGGAAAATTAACTTTCTCTATCCTTCTTGCCCCACCAACCTATGAAGGAGTCTTGTTCCACTTGGTTACTCCCTTAATCCTTTCTGGGGCAGAAAAATCACCATCTGATTGGTTAGTTCGACATTTACTGGACCACAGTTGTAGGAGACAGGTATCTTCATAAAGACCATTCCTGTGCTGCTTTACCTTTGCCCAGGTGGGTCCTGGGCCTCCAGTTTCACTGTAAGCACATACATGGCTCTGCCAGCTGCTTCCCTATGACACTTTCCACTGATGGCCTCAGATTTACTGTCAAGAAGAACAGCCTTGAATTTGTCTTACTTAGGTCTAAGGCATGTTCTCCTGCCCAGGTGACCTAAGGACCTTATTTTTTTAATTTTCAGCTACATACCTAGATTAACAAATTGATACTTAATTTTCATTTATACATTTAACACTGTTTTCTCTATTAAAACTTAAGTATAAAAGTGGGAAAATAGTGAGGATGCATGTGAGGAAGAAAGGGAACAGAGGTATTTAAAAAGAAGTCTTCTTCGATCCTCAAAGTAAATATGTAGAGAATAAGACAGACTGTGCCAAGAAGAGATATTTATGATCTTCTCCCTCATCCTATTTTCCTGATCTGGTTGTAGATGACACTTTCTGGGTGACAATGGGCAGAATCAGAGTGGCCTCTGCTACGAGCCTGAAAATTACATTTTGATCGCAAAATAAAAATACATAACCAAGAAATGAATATCTGAGAAAACTACAATGAATACAATCTTAGTCCATTTTCTGTCTATATAACAGGATATCTGAGACTGTGTAATTTATAAAGGAAAGAAGTTTATGTAGCTTATGAGTCTAGAGTCTGAAAGTCTTCACAGGAATATATACTTGACTCCTGGTGAGGGCCTCATGCTGCTGCATGGGAGGCCAGGCTTTACATAACCCACTTTATGGTATCAAATCTAATCCTGCGGCAAAAATATTACTCTTTCTTAATGATCTGATCATCTCATCAAGGCCTTAATTGTCATGAGTAACACAAAGGCAAACAAATTTCTTTTTTTTTAAAGCAAAATCTTTCTTTGGTTATTCATTGAAATAAATGAAAAAATACACTTTGTATATAATGATTATAGCCAGATGGGAAAAATATTCTTTTTGTCTGAGAGAGGGATTGGATCTAACACTTTTTTTCCTTTCGCATAATTTTATTGATAAACAAATAGCAACGAGACAGTTTCAAATCAAATTCATAGGACAGTTTCAACAATTCACATATTGCATACATTCTTCCTACTGGTTAATTGCTGCACAAGATGCAGATATGATATTCTATTTACAAACACCATTAGAACAAATCCCTCTATTCATTAAGAGAATGTAACTATATATCTATCCTAACCAATTTGAATACACAGATACAAAATGGACATTCATCTGTATGCACTTCTTTTGTTTAGTTCCGTTATTTGAATATTATAGGTGTGTAAACTCAGCAAAATATTCTAAAAGAGTCCAGTAGACCATAATAGTATTGGGTCTTCCACTTCACTGTCAATGTCAGAAATTGTTGATCTGAGTCCCTTACAGAAAACATAACAGCATGGCTTTACTTCTGATATTTCGATTTTATACTTTTCAGCTGCATGGTTAAGACCAAGGTAAAGCAGGACCTATGAAACAAGAGTTGTAGCTTTTGGGTCTGATAACATCAGTGAAATCCCCTCAGGATTTATCCTGAGACCCTCTATCTCAGATTGTAGAACCTTTGTCAGTGTCAGCCATGTGGATGAGTCACTGCCATTGCTTGGCCAAAGAGCTCTCTATGAAAGGCTGAATGTTTTCTCTCCATGTGACTGTCCTTAGGCACACTCTACATCATCGATCACTTTCCTCTTTGGTCCCATAATCTCCTTGATCAGAAAATTTGGGACTCTACTGAGTTACATGATGTTACAGTACAGGTTCTCATATGTCGTGAGTCTTAATTGACCTTAGAAGGCAAGGGCCTAAATGTTGGCTTTCTTTGCAGCCCTCCTTTTTGTCTAATTTTGGTCTGCAAACATAGGTTGTTAACCATCCAGAAGACAAGCTTATTGCTATTACCATACAACTTAGGATGTTAAGTTTAACCTCACTACTTGTCTGCATATCAAACATCTTAGGCATAACATGGAACAGGTATTTTTCATCGAGTATTGATATGTTGAACTTTAAGTCCCTACATAATATGATAAAAAAATTAAAAAAATAGAATATATTTTAAAAATAGGCATAAAGAATTATATACTTCTTACGCTTACACATAAGTCCAAAAATTTCACCACATACAACCTTGAAGCAAGACAGTCCCACATTATCCCATTTCCTGTCTCATGCTTTCATTCATCAACCCCTTCTTTTTGAACAACCATCTACATGAGAGACATCATAGCAGCAACTGTAATGTCATGACAAGCAGCCCATATACAGAAGACAAGAATGACAGGCACACCAAGAATGAAGTTACTATCACAAATAACCATCTGCAGTGCAGTAGCTTAGTTACAGGTATCAGTATATATAGTTGGTTAAGGTGAGAATCTTTCCAATTTACTGCTAGATTAAAAAATCTTCTGAAGATTCTCAGGATCATTGCCTTGCCCATCTTCTACATATAACT
>NW_004524627.1:13133557-13144656 GCF_000260255.1 Octodon degus
CTTAAGCATGACCTATGGACCAGTATGTGGTCTATTTTAGAAAATGACCCATGTGCAGCTGAGAAAAATGTGTATTCAGCTGTGTTTGCATGAAACACTCTGTATATGTCCACCAAGTCCATTTGTTTGAAGCTCTGGTGGAGTTCTGTTATTTCTTTGCTAAGTTTTTGTCTGGTTGACCTATATTTTGGAGATAAGGGAGTGTTAAGGTCTCCTGTTAAAATTGTGTAATTGGATATTAGATTTTTCATGTCTACTAAGATTTTCTTTATATAGTTGTGTGCTCCCGTGTTTGGTGCATACATATTTATGAGTGTTACCTCTTCCTCTTGAATTTGTCCCCTAACTACTATATAGTGGCCTTTTTTATTTCGCTTGATCATTGTTGGTGTGAAGTTGAGACTGTCTGAGAAAAGGATTGCTATACTAGCTTTTTGCTGAGTTGCTAGGGCATGTAGTATTATGTTCCATCCTTTGACTTTCAGCCTATGAATATCTTTATGAGTTAAATGTGTTTCTTGTATAGAGCATATTGTTGGATTTTCTGTCCTAATCTACTGTGATAGTCTATTTCTCTTAATTGGTGAATTGAGTCCATTTACATTGATGGTTAGAATTGAGATGTATTGACTTACGGTTGACATGTTATTTACCTGTTGTCATTTACTCCTTTTTCCTCTGTTTTTAATTGCTTTCCATATTTAGTTGGTTATTCTGATCTCATTCGTGGACTTCTGATCGTTTTCATCCCTCTCTAGAACATCTTTCAGTAGCCTGTGTAGGGTTGGCTTTGTCATCACAAAATTCTTTACCTGTTCTTTGTCATGAAAGTATTTCACTTCTCCATCAAATTTTAAAGAGAGTTTTGCAGGGTATAGTAGTCTGGGCAGGAATTTGTTTTCATAGAGGACTTGAAGTACTCCGCTCCATGCTCTTCTTGCCTTCATGGTTTGTGAAGAGAATTCGGCCATAATTCTGATGGGTTTTCCTTTGAATGTGATCTGCTTCTTTTCTCTAGCTGCTTTCAGTATATTAATCTTGTGCTGAATTTCTGGGATCTTGACTATTAT
Organism: Octodon degus; assembly: GCF_000260255.1. Classification (NCBI taxonomy): domain Eukaryota; kingdom Metazoa; phylum Chordata; class Mammalia; order Rodentia; family Octodontidae; genus Octodon; species Octodon degus. Next base: position 13,134,628 of record NW_004524627.1, read on the forward strand.
ATGTCTCGGTGTGTTTTTCATTGGGTTGAGGTTACTTGGTGTTCTGTATGCTTCGGTTACCTGAGTGTCAGATTGTTTCCTCATATTTGGGAAATTTTCTGCTATTACTTCTGCCCTATTTTTTTAATGTCATTTGTATTGACTCCTTTTTTCTCATGGATGCCTATTAGTCTCACATTGTTCATCTTTGCATCATCTTGCAGGTGATAGATTATTCTTTCCTGCATCCTCGTTGTTTTTAAGAGATCCTTTCTTACCTTTTCAGTAGCTGCACCAGCACCTTCAAGATCTGAAACTCTGTGTTCACTTTCACTTAAACAGTTTTGCAAGCTTGGAATTGAGATTTTAATTTCCTCTATATCTCCTTGACTCTGCTTCACGCGATCTCTTTCTTTCCTGTATTGCTCATTCAAGGAATCCATCATTTTTCTAATCTCATCTATTTTTTTATTAATGTCTTCTTTAGAAGCAGTTTTAAATTCTTTTAATGTAGTTTTTTTTCAGATTGAGTTTCCTCCCTATGTTTCTGTAGTTGCTTCTTTACTTCAGATGCTATGAGTTCTGAGAATTGTTTTTTTTATTTCAGAAAAGAATTGTGCTCTGAGTTCCTCTATAACTCTCTGCTGCTGCTTATTTACTATGAACGCTCTTAATTATTGCTTTTGAGCCGAGCTAGCGTCCTCTGTATTTGTTGTGGGTGGGCATTGTGTTTCTTCCATGTTTCTGCATTTGATTCTCTACTGCAGATGTTATTAATTCAGGGATTTCTTTTTTTATTTCCAATCTGAGTTCTTCTATACCTTTCTGCAGCTCTTTCTTTATTTCAGAAGATGTTGATTCATTGCTTTCAACTGTGTGATTCCCAATTTGTTCTGTGTTAGTGTCCTCTGCACTTGTTATGGGTGGGCTTGGGTTCTGAGGTTGCATTTTGTTCCTTCTCATCATTTTGTGTATCACTGTCTTCTGACCTTTGGTGTAGATCTTCATTGTAGTTATAACCTTAGGACATACTGAAGTTCAGGTGCAGATCTACATAGTTTGGATTTATCCAGCTGCCTGGCTTGGGTCTGGCTGCTGTGCTTAGCTCCTTCCTGTTGCTGCCCTTGAGGGTACACCTGTTGTGCCCCTCTGGCAGATTTTCTACTCTTGGACTAGCTAGGCGGTTCTATCCTCTACACTCTCTGCAGGGATTGCAGCTGCAGGGTTACACCCCAGGCGTGTATGCCAGGCCTGAGCTGAACCTGGAGGAGACAAGGTGGAGTAGGTGGGAGAAGCAGCTCTTCCACACACTCACTTGGTCTGGGCTAGGACTGGGTCTGGGGGTTCCTCGAACACGGCAGAAATTCCTACTCGGTGTGAGGGGTGGGGAAGGTGCTGAGGAGTGTTGGGGGGCATCCCAAGGTGGTGGAAGAGGGTCTCACCCACGCTCGCCTGCACTGGGACCAGTAGTCTGTCCAGTCGGCTCAGGGTAGCAGGAAGCTCTCCCACACACTCACTGGACCTGGTTTAGGACTGGGTCTGGGGCTTCCCTGAATGTGGCAGAAATTCCTACTCAGCGGGTGGGGTGGGGGAAGTGCTGTGGAGTGGTGGGGGGCATTCCAAGGGGGTGGAAATGGTCTCACCCATTCTGCTCCTGCGCTGGGACCAGTAGTCAGTGCCAATGGCACAGGCTAGCTGGAAGCTCTCCCACATTTCTTTTTTTGTTATTAACTTTATTGAGAAACAAATAGCAATGAGACAGTTTCAAAACTGATTAGTTGGGCAGTTTCAATAATTGACACATTGTATATCACTGTCCTCTTTTTTTCCATAATTTTATTGAGAAACAAACAGCAATGAGACAGTTTCAAATGTAATTGGTAGGACAGTGCCAATAATTTACACATTGCATGCTGCCATCCTAGTGGTTGTTTGTTGTAAGAGATGCAGAAATGATATCCTATTTATAGACACTATTAGAACAAATCCCTTCATTCCTTGAATTAAGAGAATGTAGCTATATATCTATCCTAACCATTTTGAATACACATACACCAAGTGGACATTCATCTATATTCCCTTTTTTCTTTAGTTCCATCACATGAATATTACAGGTGTGTGAACTCAGTGAAATATTCCAAAATAGTCCAGTAATTCATAATAGAATTGAGTCTTCCACTTGACTGGCAATATCAGAAGTGTTGACCTGAGTCCCTGAAGCTCAATGCTACTTGGCTTTATTTCTTGTACTTCATTTTTATACTTTTCTGCTGGATGGTTAAGATCAAGATAAAGAAGACTATGTAACAAGAACTGCAGCTTTTGTATCTGATGAGGTCAGTCAAATCCCCTCAGGATTTATCCTGAGACCCTCTATCTCAGATTGTAGATCCTTTGTCAGTGTCAGCCATGTGGATGAGTCATGGCAATTGCTTAGCCAATCTGCTCTCTGTGAAAGCCTGATAAAATATTTTCTCTCCATGTGACTCTCGTTAGGCACACTCCACATCACTGGTCACCCTCCTTCTTGGTCCCATAATCTCTCTGATCAGAAAATTTGGTATACAATTTAGTTACATCATGTTATAGTACAAGTTCTCATATGTCCTGAGTCTTAATTGACCTTAGAAGGCTAGGGCCAAAATGTTGGCCTTCCTTGCCACCCTTCTTCCTCTCCAATTCTAGGTCTGCAAACCTAGGTTTTTAACCCTCTAGAAGAGAAGCCAATTGTTATTCCTACACAACCTAGGCTGTTCTGCTTAACCTAAGTGTCAGTCTGAATATCAAACCTCTTAGGCATAACATGGAACAAGTATTTTTCATCAAGTATTGATATGTTAAACTTTATGTCACTACAAAATATGAAGAAAAAATAAAATACATTTAAAAAATGGGAATAAAGAATTATATATGTTTACACATAAGTCCAGAAATCTAACTATATAAAACATTGTTGCAGGACATTCCCACAACACTCTTTTTCCTGTCTCCTGCCTTCCTTCACCACCCCCTTTCTTTCTAATCAATCATCTACCTGAGAGACAGCATGGCAGCAACTGGCATGTCATGACAAGCAGCCCATATTCAGAAGATCAAAATGACAGGCACTTCACCCATGAACCTACTATTACAAATTGCTGTCTTCAGTGCAGTTGCTTAGTTCACAGGTGTCAGTATATATAGTTGGTCAGTTTGAGAATCCTGCCAATTAACTGCAAGATTCAAAAATCTTCTGAGGATTCTCAGGATCATTGCCTTACCCATCCTGTACATATACCTGTATGGCTTGCTTCTGTCATGTTTCCTACCTCTTCTACTTGCACTCTCTTCATTGTCTGGCCCTCAAGTTCTTGCTTTCTTTTCTTTTTTTTCACTTTGTCAAAACCAAGAAACTTATATTCATATAATTAGAATTCTCAAAGTAGAAAGGAGTAGTATGCAATAAATGTTTAAAGATCTAAAATTTCTGAATTTAGTTCAACTTATAATACCACATTTCCAAGAAAAATGAACCTTTTGCAAAGACATTTAAATAAAATCATACTAAGATTCACAAAAATGAAATTGTCCAAAACTTCTTGTAAAGAAAAAAATCATTAAAGCATATACATAAAAATATTAGCTATGGAAAAACAAAATTAAATGGCATCTTATTCCACACATGAATAAGAAAAATAAGGACCAAGTGTGTAATAAGCTAGATTAAAGGACTAGAAGAAAAGATCTGTCCTCTTCGAATTTAATGCTTAGCAAACACCTTTGAAAACTAAAAGTAAGATTTTCTAGTTATGCAGACTTGAAATATTCTAATACCTCCGGAAGTAGCATATAGCAAATAACAAAGAGCATAATTCAAAAGGTAAGAAAAGTTGCAGTATGTTCCTGGATGAACAATAAAGAGCTTCCAATATGATAGTTATGCAGGACTATATAAAATATATTAGATGAACCCTTATTAAAAGATCATTGCAGATTTCTATGAAACAGTACCAATCTTATGTTGGGTTATACACATACTTTTTTTCTATATGTGTGTGTGTGTGTGTGTGTGTGTGTGTGTGTGTAAAAGACAGGAAAGAAGTAATATAAAGTCAACAGAAAATGGAAATATACATTTTAAAGTTTCTAATACTAGGAAAAGATATCATACAATGTCTTTTAAATAAATTGTAAGTCAAAGATATAGTATAAATCTTAGAACAAAAATTAAAATTAAGCAATATTCAAAAAATTAAACATTATTAATTAAGAATTAAATGTTTCAAAACATGTAAACTAAGAAAAAGTTTTCATGATAGCAAAGAAGTACTACTGGTAAAACATAAGATAAATACTGGAATGGCAAATAAATGACCAGCACTTCTAACAGTTTGAGGATAGGATATCGCACAAAATTCTAGTGTGCTGTGGACATGCATAATGACCATGACAGTTACTGGTGGCTAGGCGTCACTTGTGGAACTGAGCTACAGCTATTTCTTTGAAATCCACCCTGTAGACTCAGATGGAATCATGTCCCCTAGGGTGGAAGAGAAGTCCATTTGTAGAGTGTGCTGATGGAAATATTTTGCTGCTGAACACAAAAGAATAACTGAAAGACTACTATTGTATACCTCTTATTCTCCTGTGTTTAATTGTTTGCCCTATTTGGTGGGTTCTTTCCATTCTCATTCATGGGGCTCTGATCAACTTGCTGCCTCTCTAGAACATCATTTAGTAGTCTGTGTAGGCTTGGCTTTGTCATCATGAAATTCTTCAGTTGTTCTTTATCATGGAAGTATTTCACTTCTCCATTATACTTGAAAGAGAGTTTTGCAGGATATATCAGTCTGGGTTGGAATTTGTTTTCTTGCAACACTTGAAGTACTGTGCTCCATGCTCTTTTGACTTGATGGTTTGTGAAGAGAAATCTGCCATTATTCTGATGGGTTTTCCTTTAAATGTGATCTGTTTCTTTTCTTTAGCGGTTTTTAGTATACTGTTCTTGTGCTGAACTTCTGGGATTTTAATTATTATATGTCTGGGTGTGGTTTTCATTGGGTTGATGTTATTTGGCGTTCTATATGCTTCAGTTAGTGAATGTCAGATTGTTGCTCCATATTTGGGAAGTTTTCTGCTATTACTTCTGCCCATATTCTTTTTATTTCATTTGTATTGACTCCTCCTTCTCATTAATGCCTATTAGTCTCACATTGTTCATCTTTTCATCATCTTACAGGCATTGAATTATTTTTCCCTGAAAAATAACTTTTTGGGGAATTTTTAGGGAAAAATTATTTCCTAGGTGTTTTAAAGAGATCTTTTCTTACTTCTTTATGCTGCAATGGTGTCTAAGATCAGAAAATGTATTTGCACTTTCACTCAAATGGTTTTGCCAGCTTGTGATTGAGGTTTTAATTTACTGTATATCACTTTGAACCTGTTTCATACATTCTATTTCTTTCCTAAATTACTTATTCAGGAGTTCCATCATTTTTATATTCTACTCTAATTTTTTATCAGTGTATTCGTTAGAAGCACTTAGTACTTCTTTGATTATAGTTATCACTAAATTTTTTAGTTCCGAAATTATTTCTGATCTAATTTCTTCTATACATTTCTGCAGTTGCTTCTTTACTGCCAACGCTATTATTTCAGAGATGTCAAGGGTGTGATTTCCAGTTTCCTCAGTGCTAGTGTCCTCTGCAAATGTACTGGGTGGACTTGGGGCCTGAGACCGCATTTTGTTCGTTCTCTTTGCCATTTTGTATACCACTGTCTTCTGACCTTTGGGGAAGAGCTTAGACAAAGTTATTACCTTAGCACCAGGTCCGGACCCATGAAGTTCAGATTCCTCCAGGTGGGTGTTGTTTGGATCTGGCTGCTGTGCTCCACTTCTTTCTGCTGCAGGCGTTAGAGTTGAACCCTTTGTGTCTCTCTGGCAAGATGTTCTGCTCCTGAATCAGCTGGGTGGGTCTTGCCTCTACCCTCTTTGCAGGGAGTTCTGCTGAAGGATTCTGTGCTGGGCCTGCACTTAGTTGAATGAGGATCCATGGTCTCTGGGCGGTCTCACTTAGTCACTGGTCCTGATTCTGGGATTATTCAGGATCCGCGGGTACCAGGTGGTCTCACTCACTCAATGGGCCTGGCTCTGCATCTATTTAGGATCCCATGGTCCCAGGTCATCTCACTCACTCGCCAGGCCTGAGCTCTGGGTTAATTCAGGATCCGCGGACCTCAGGTCATCTCACTCACTCACTGGGCATGGCTCTGGGTCTATTCAGGACCGGGGGGGGGGGGGGCCCGGGTTGTCTCCTTGCTTTCCTTTCAATTCCATTATACCTTTCTATTTGCATTTCTTCTTTTGAGTTCTTATACTAGGGAAATTATAAGATATTTACACATGTGCATATGGTTTATTTCATGTATGAGTATATCTTCAAGTGGCATCCACTTAAATATAAAGCCTTTGAGTTTCTCATTCTTTATAACTGAGTAATACTCCTTTGTATAAAAGTCCCACAACTTTTGCATCCAGGCCTCACGTTATGGGCATCTTGGTTGTTTCCAAGATTTGGCTATCACAAATTGTGCTGCTATAAGCATAGGTACACATATATCACTATCGTTTGATGTTTTCAGATCCTCTGGGAAAATTCCCAGTAAGGGAATAGCTGTTTGGAATGGGTTTTCCAGTCCTACTTTTCTAAGGAGTCTCCACACTGATTTCCATGATGGTTGTACCAGTCTACAGTCCTACCAGCAATGGAGAAGGGTTCCTTTTTCCACACAGCCTGTCCAACATTTGTTGTTGGTTGATTTCTTTATGATAACCATTCTTTCTGGGATGAGATGATATCTCAATGTTGTATTAATTTGCATTTCATGGATGGCTAGTGATGTGGAGCATTTTTTTTTTCATAGATTTTTTTAGTTCTTTAGTTTCATCCTCTACGAAGTGTGTGTTTATCTCAGATGCCCATTCCTGGACTGAGTCTTTAAATTTTGGTGTCCTAGTGTTTTTTAGTTCTTTATAAATTCTAGAGAGCAGACTTTTGTCTGAGTAATTATTTGTCATGATTTTTCCAACTTTTTGGGTTGTCTTTTCACTTTGTTGTTAATTTCTTTTGATGTGAAAAAATTTCTCAATTAGGGCAGTTCCCAGTTGTTAATTCTTTCAAGTGTTTTCCATGCGATTTGATTTTTGTTCATAAACACTTTGCTTACCCCTATGTCTTCAAGAGTTTCTCCAACTTTCTCTTCAAGGAGATATAGTGTTTCTCTTTAATGTTTAGATCTTTAATCCATTTTGACTTCAGCTTACTACATAAGGATAGACCTGGGTCAAGTTTAATTTTTGGCATGTAGAGAACCAGTTTTTCCAGCACCATATTTAAAAGAGGCTGTCGTTTTTCCAGTGAGTATGTTTGACCCTTTTGACAAATATAAAGTGGATGAATGTGTTCTTAGGGGCTTCAGCATCTTCTAATCTATTCCATTGATCCTCAGGTCTATTTTGTTGCCAGTACAACGCTGATTTGATCACAGTAGGCTTGTAGTATAATTTCAACTCAGGAATTGTAATTTCTACTGCCTTGTCTTTGTTGGCCAGGATTGCCTTTGCTATTCTAGGTCTTTTCTGGTTCCAGATAAATTTTAGAAATGATTTCCCTAGGTCTGTGAGGTATGTTGGTCGGAGTTTGATAGGTATTACATTAAATCTGTACAGCAACTTTGGGAGTATGGCCATCTTCACAATGTTGGTTCTTCCTATCCAGGAGCATGGAATATCTTTCCATTTTCTGAAATCTTCAATGATCTCTTCTTTAAGAGTACTGTAATCTTCCTTGAAAAGATCTCTGATTTCTTTAGTTAGATTAGTTCCAAGACACTTCATTCTCTGCAGTGCTATTATAAAAGGTACTGTTTCTATAATTTCCCTCTCAGTGTGTTTGTTATTGGTGTAGAGGAATGCTATTGATTTTTGGGTATTGACATTGTATCCTGCTATGCTACTGAATTTCTGTATTAATTCTACTAGCTTCTTGATGGAGTTTTTTTTGGTGGGGGGTCCTCCAAGTAAAGTATCATGTCATCTGCAAATAAAGATAATTTAACTTCTTCTTTACCTATTCTTATTCCTTTCCTTCTTTCTCTTGTCTAATGGCTCTAGCTAATGATTCCAGAACGATATTGAATAGGAGTGGTGATAGAAGACATTCTTGTCTTGTACCAGATCTAAGAGTAATAGATTTCAGTTTTAAATTATGTTAGCCATTGGGTTTTCATAAATGGCTTTATCATATTGAAGTATAGGCCAACTATTGCAATTTTCTGTATGCCTTTGAACATGAATGAGCGTTGGACTTGGTCAAAAGCCTTTTCTGCATCAATGGAGATGATAATGTGGTTTTTAGTTTTAGCTCTATTGATACAGTGTATTACATTTATAGATTTTTGAATATTGAATCATGCTTGCATCTCTGGGAAGAATCCTACCTGGTCATGGCGCATGAACTTCTTAATGATTTGCTGTCTTCTATTGCTAGGATTTTCTTGAGGAGTTTTGCATCTATGTTAATGAGGGAGATTGGCCTCTAGTACTGTTTCTTAGTTGCATCATTCACTGGTTTTAGTATCAATATAATACTTGCCTCCAGGAATGGTTTGGGAAGATTACTTCCTTTTCAATTTCATTGAAAAGTTTGAGGAGTATAGGGACTACATCTTTAAATTTCTTGTAGAATTCAGCTGTGAATGCATCTGGACCTGGACTTTCTTTGTCGGTAGGTTTTTTATTACATCTCATTTTTCATTGGCTGTTACTGGGCTATTGAGAGTGGTTATATCTTGTCAATTCAGTTTTGGTAATTTGTACCTTTCTCGGAATCTGTCCATTTTGTCGGTGTCTTCTATTCTGTGAGAGTAAATATTCTCAAAGTAAATATTGATAATCTTTTGTATCTCCACTGGGTCTGTGGTAATTACACCCTTTTCATTCCTTATTACTTGTATTTGAATTTTTTCTTTCCTCTTTTTGATGAGGATAGCTAGGCACTTATCAATTTTATTTAATCTTTCAAAGAATGAGCTTTTTGTTTTGCTAATTCTTTGAACTGTTTTCTTCATCTCAATTGAATTAATTTCTGCTCTAATCTTTATGATTTCTTCCCATCTTTGGGCTCTGAGATTGGTTTGCTCTTCCTTTTCTAGTTGTTGGAGGTGCAGCATTAGGGTATTTATTTGTTCCCGTTCTGTTTTCCTAATGTGTGAGTTCACAGCTATGAATTTCCCTCTGAGAACTGCTTTCATCATATCCCACAAATTTCGATAATTTGTGCTTGAATTTTCATTGAATTGTAGATATTGTTGAATTTCTTGTTTAATTTCATCTGTAACCCATTGGTTGCTGAGTAGTGTGTCCTTTAATTTCCATGTATTTAGGGTGTTTTTCTGGTTTCCTTTCTCACTTATTTCCAGTTTCATTACACTGTGGTCAGATAATATGCATGAGATAATTTGTTTTCTTGCATATACTTAAGCATGACCTATGGACCAGTATGTGGTTGATTTTAGAAAATAACCCATGTGCAGCTGAGAAAAATATGTATTCAGCTGTGTTTGGGTGGAAAACTCTGTATATGTCTAACAAGTCCATTTGTTTCAAGCTCTGGTTCACTTCTGTTATTTCTTTGCTAATTTTTTGTCTCATTGACTTATCTTTTGGGGATAAGGGGGTGTTAAGGTCTCCTGTTAAGATTGTGGTATTGAGTATTTGATTTTTCATTTCCATTAGGATTTGTTTTATATAGTTGGGTGCTCCCATGTTTGATGCATACATATTTATGAGTGTTATCTCTTCCTCTCGAATTTTTCCCCTGTGCAGTATATAGTGACCTTCTTTGTCTTGTTTGATCATTCTTGGTTTGAATTTGAGACTGTCTGAGAATAAGATTGCTAACCCTGCTTTCTTATGAGGTGCTGGGGCACGTAGTATTGTGTTCCATCCTTTGACTTTCAGCCTATGAATGTCTTTATGAGTTAAATGTGTTTCTTGTATACAGCATATTG
>NW_004524627.1:13144756-13145494 GCF_000260255.1 Octodon degus
TCCTCTGAGAAGTGTGTGTTCATCTTGGATGCCCATTTCTGGATTGGGTCTTTAAATTTTGGTGCCCTAATGTTTTTTAGTTCTTTATACATTCTAGAGAGCAGACCTTTGTCTGAGTACTTATTTGTCATGATTTTTTGCAAATTTTTGGGTTGACTTTTCACTTTGTTGGTAATTTATTTTAATGTTAAAAAACTTCTCAGTAAGAGCAGGTCCCAGTTGTTAATTCTTTCACCTGTTTCCAATGCAATTTGATTTCTGTTCATGAAGACTTTGCCTACCCTATGTCTTCAAGTGTTCCTCCCACTATCTCTTCCAGGAGATTTAGTGGTTCTGCTTTAATGTTTACATCTTTAATCCATTTCACTTTAGTTTGGTGCATGGTCATAGACCTGGGTCAAGTTTTAGTTTTTGGCATGTAGAGAGCCAGTTTACACAGCACCATTTCTTAAAGAGGCTATCTTTCTTCCGTTGAGTAAGTTTGCCCCCTTTGTCAAAGATAAGGTGACTGAGTGTGTTTGGAGGGGCTTTAGCATTTTCTAATCTGTTCCACTGATCCTCAGGTCTATTTTCTTGCCAGTACCATGCTGATTTTATCACAGGAGCTTTGTAGTATAATTGCAAGTCAGGAATTGTAATGCCTCCTGCCTTGTCCTTATTGCCCAGAATTGCCTTTGCTATTCTAGGAATTTCCTGGTTCCAGATAAATTTTAGGAATGATTTCTCTAGGTCTGTGAG
>NW_004524627.1:13149537-13151952 GCF_000260255.1 Octodon degus
TTTACCTTGGTCTTAACCATCCAGAAGAAAAGTATAAAAATGAAATATAAGAAGTAAAGCCATGTTGTTATGTTGAGCTGTAAGGGACTCAGGTCAACAATTTCTGACTTTGCCTGTCAAGTGAAATACCCAATACTATTATGGGCTACTGGACTCTTTTAGAGTATTTTGCTGAGCTTACACACCTATAATATTCAAATAATGGAACTTAACAAAGAAAGGGTATATAGATGAATGTCCATTTTGTATCTGTGTATTCAAAGTGGTTGGGATAGATATATAGTTACATTCTCTTAATGAATAGAGTGGTTTGTTCTAATGGTGTTTGTAAATAGTATACCATGTCTGCATCTTGTGCAGCAATTAACCACTAGGAAGAATGTATGCAATGTGTTAATCATTGAAACTGTACTACCAATTTGATTTGAACACACACAAAAAAAGACAACTCATTTTCCAAGCTACACAGGATATTTTTCCCTCCAAGGTTCATTTTTGGCCTCTTTTTCAAAGATGAAATAGTTGAATTGTCTGAGGATTTCCCAATTCTTATTCTGTTCCATTGATCTACATGTCAGCTGATGTGTCATTACCATGCCATTTGTACCACTGTAGCTTTTTAGTAGTATAATTTAAAGTCAAGTATTGTGGTGACTCCTACTATGCTCTTTTTTTTCTTTTTCAGCACCGGGGATTGAATTCAGGACCCTGCCCTTACCAGCCAAGCACTTATCCTACTGAGCTATCTCCCCAGCCCAAGCGCGATTTTTTTTTTTTTTTTTTTTTTTTTGTATTTTTAGTACAGGGTCTACAGGGTCTCACTACATAGATCGTCCAGACTCGTAGTGATCCACCTGTTCACAGCCTCCCAAGAGCTAGGATTACAGGTGCACACCACCATGCCCAGTCTCAGTCACTGTCTCAGCATGCCCCATGGGCCAGGCTGGCACAGCAGGCCTGGGGATCGAACCCTAGCCACTGCATCTGCCTAAGTAGGCACTTTAATCTGCTGAGCTATTTGGCTGGCCCACTATACTTTTGATGCCCAGGACACTTCTCTGGGTCTCTTCCAGTTCCATGTGAATTTTAAGATTGTTTTCTGTAGTTCTGTGAGGAATGTAGATATCTTAGGATTCTGTGAAATTTATATGTTGGTTGGGAGTATGACCATTTTGCAATATTGGTTCTGCATATCAAGGAATCTCCTTGATGTCTTTTCATTTTCTGATATCCTCTTCAATGTCCTTTTTTTAGAATACTTTGATTTTTGTTGTAGAAGTCTTTCACTTCCTTGATTAGGTTAATTCCTAAGTATATCACTTTTTTGACATTATTGTAGATTACATTTTCTTCCTAATTTATTTTTCAGTGAGTTCATTGCTAATATACAGGAGTGCTAGTGATTTTTATGTATTTTATCCTGCTACATTTCTAACATTATTATGAATTCTCAGAGTCTTTGATAAAATTTTTTGGTCTTTTCTGTAGAGGATGAGGTCATCTAAAATAAATTAGCATTTGACTTCTTTATTTTCTTTTATTTGCATCTCTTGACTAATTGCTATGGCTAATGTTTTAGTACTATGTCAAATGCAAGTGATATAGTGAGAATTCTTGTCTTGTTCCTATCTTAGAAGCAGAGCTTTCAAGTTTTCACCATTGAAGATAGTGATAGCCATTGGTTTTTCACAAGTGGCTTTTATCATATGCAGGTAAGATCTTTCTGTCCCTATTTTCTTCAGGATTTTATCATGGATTTTGACAAAATATTGAGACATTTTAGGGCCTGAGTGATAGCTCAACAGACTAAGCACCTGCTCAGGCAAGCACAGGAAATGGAAGTTCAGTCTCCACACACTGCACTGGCTCTGTCCCCAGGTGTGCTGAGCTGGCCACCAAGACCTGGCATAGTAGTGCACACCTGCAATCCCAGAGCTGCAAAGGCTTAAAACAGGAAGATCACTGAGTCCAAGATGCATAGTGAAACACTGTACCAAATACATTTTTTTTACATTTTTTCTTTTTCTTATTAATTTTATTGAGAAACAAATAGCAATGAGACAGTTTCAAAACTGATTATTAGGACAGTTTCAATAATTAATACATTGCATATTGTTGTCTTCATAGTGGTTATTCATAGTACAAGATGTAGACATGATATCCTGTCCAAACACTATTAATACAAATCTTTCTTCTCATTGAATTAAGAGAATATAGCTGTATATCTATCCTAACTATTCTATATATACAGATACAAAATGGTTCCTCATTTATAATCCTTTTTTTGCTTAGTTTTATCAGAGATGGATATTCTATTGTCATTTAATATTGTAGGAGTGTGGGGCCAGGGAGATAGTTCAGTAGAATAAGCACTTTCCTAGCAAGAGTCTGAGTTCAATCCCCGGTTCCGCAAAA
>NW_004524627.1:13152052-13160620 GCF_000260255.1 Octodon degus
CTGGAATTTGTTTTCATAGAGGACTTGAAGTACTCTGCTCAATGCTCTTCTTGCCTTCATGGTTTATGAAGAGAAGTCGGCCGTAAATCTGATGGTTTTTCCTTTGAACGTGAGCTGCTTCTTTTCTCTAGTGGCTTTCAATATATTATTCTTATGCTGAATTTCTGGGAACTTGACTATTATATGTCTTGGTGTGTTTTTAATTGGGTGGAGGTTATTTTTCATTCTGTATGCTTCAGTTACCTGAGTGTCAGATTGTTTCCTCATATTTGGAAGTTTTCTGCTATTACTTCTGCCCACATTTTTTTTAATGTCATTTGTATTGACTCCTTTCTCATTGATGCCTATTAGTCTCACATTGTTCATCTTTGCATCATCTTGCAGGTGATGGATTATTTTTTCCTGCATCCTAAGAGATCCTTTCTTACCTTTTCACTAGCTGCACCAGCGTCTTCAAGATCTGAAACTCTGTCTTCACTTTCACTCAAACGGTTTTGTAAACTTGTGATTGAGATTTTAAGTCCCTCTATATGTCTTTGACTCTGCTTCTTGCAATCTATTTCTACCCTGTATTGCTCATTCAAGGAATTTGTCATTTTTCTAATCTCCTCTATTTTTTAAATTGATATCTTCTTTAGAAGCAATTATTAATTCTTTTACTGCAGAGCTTTTTTCAGATTGGGTTTCCTCCCTATATTTCTGTATTTGATTCTTTACTTCAGATGCTATGAGTTCAGTGAATTCTGTTTTATTTCAAAAAATAATTCCACTCTGAGGTCTTCTATAACTTTCTGCTGTTGCTTATTTACTTTTGACGCTATTAATTCATAAATTTCAGCTGAGCAAGTTTCCTTTGCACTTGTTCTGGATGGGCACTGGGTTTCATCCATATGTTTCTACATTTGATTCTTTACTGCAGATGCTATTGATTCAGCTTTCTTTTTTCATTTCCAATCTGAGTTCCTCTATACCTTTCTGCAGTTTTTTCTTTATTTCAGAATCTATTGATTCATTGATTTCAGCTGTGTGATTCCCACTCTGTTCTGTGTTAGTGTCCTCTACACTTGTTATAGGTGGGCTTGGGGTCTGAGATTTGCATTTTGCTCCTTCTCACTGTCATTTTGTATAGCACTGTCTTCTGACCTTTGTTGTAGAGCTTTGGTGCAGTTATAACCTTAGCATCTACTGAAATTCAGGTACAGATCTACAAGGTTTGAATTTATCCTGCTGTGCCTGGCTTGGAGCTGGCTGCTGTGCTCAGCTCCTTCCTGCTGTGTCCCTTGAGAGTGAACCTGTTGTGCCCCTATGGCAAGATGTTCTGCTCCTGGACTAGCTGGGCGGTTCTGTACCCTACTGTCTCTGCAGGAACTGCTGCTACAGAGTTTTATCCCAGGACTGTATGCCAGACCTTTGCTGATTCTGATAGGGACAAGGTGGAGTAGGGGGGAGAGGAAGCTCTCCCACACACTCACCGGGCCTGGGTTAGGCCATGTCTGGGGTATCCTGAGAATGCAGCAGAAGTTTTCACTCACTGGGCGGGAGTGTGGAGAGACTCCGGAGTGGTGGAGGGTGTCCCAAGGTGGTGGAAGAGGGTCTCACCCATGCTGTGCCTGTGCTTAGACCAAACTGGTCCCACTGGCCCAGGGTAGCTGGAAGCTCTTTCACACACTCACAGGGCCTGGGCTAGGGTTGGATCTGGGGACCCTGAGAGTGTGGCAGAAGTTCTCACTTACTGGGTGGGAGTGGGGGTACTGTGGAGTGGTAGGGGATTCCCAAGGGGGTGGAAGAGGGTCTCACCCATGCTGCACCTGGGCTTGGACTGGCATATATTGCTGTCTTCATAGTATTTATTCATAGTACAAGATGCAGATGATATCCTGTCCAAACACTATTAGTATAGATCTTTCTTCTCATTGAATTAAAAGAAAGTAGCTGTATCTATCCTATTTTGTATATATAGATGCAAAATGGTTCTTCATTTGCATGCCCTTTTTTTGTTTAGTTTTGTCAGTGATACGTATTCCATTGCCATTCAAATGGAAGTGCATGAATCCAGAAAAATAATCTAATATAGTCCAGTAGTCCATCATAGTAGTGGGTTATCCATAGAACTGGCAATGTCAGAAGTTTTTGACTTGAGACTTTTACAGCTCATTATATTAATATGGCTTTGCTTTTTATACCTTATTTTTATACTTTTCTGCTGGATGGTTAAAGACAAAGATAAAGCACGACCTATATACAAGCAATGTATCTTTTTTATCTGACAGGGTCAGTCAAATCCCCTCAGGATTTACCCTGTAACCCTGTACTGCAGTTTGTAGATCCTTTGTCAGTGTCAACCATATGGAGGAGTGACAGCCATTGCTTGACCAATTTGCTTTCTGTGAAAGCCTGAGAATGTTTTCTCCCCATGTGACTCTCCTTAGGCACACTCTACATAGTCAATCACTTTCCTCTGTGGCCCCATAATCTCCTTGATATGAAAATTTTTTACATACCTGAGTTACAGTACATTACTATACAAGTTCTCCTCTGTCCTGAGTCCTCACTGACCTTGAAGGCCTAGGGCCAAAATGTTGACTGTCCTTGCAGGACCAACACATTTCAACATGAGTTTCAGTCAACACAAATTATATCCAAACCATAGTACAATCCTTTGACTTTTTGCATTTTTCTTTTGTTCCATTTGTTTTGTGCCAGGAATCTAACTCAGGACCTTGTACTTGCCAGACAGTTGTTTGTGCTGCTGAGCTATAACCCCAGCCCTAATTCTTTGTTTTTAAACTAACATTTTTAATGAGTAAGTGTGCAATGATATGTGAGAAATAAGGAAAATAGAGAACTTCATGAATAGGAAAACAAATATCATCTCCCAGGGAGTGGTAGTGGATCCTCTTTCTATTTCTGAATGCTTTCTGGCCATCTCCAGGAGGCTGGCAGGCTCCACCTGCTCCTGCCTAGGCTCAGTTCCTGGCTGGAACACCAGCGTTAGAAGGTGAATTAGCACCATTGTTTTGCTGCTCACTTGAATATCTAAATACTCTCAAGAGACTCTTAAGTTCTCCCAACACAATCTTTTTCTCCAGATGGCTTGAAAAGTTAGTGTGTTGCTGTTACCCTCTTTCTGATTTGCATTTTAAGAAAGACATCCACAATTTGGCTAGGTTCAGTCATGCCTGCATTCTAACTCCAGCTTCTATCTGTGCAACTCATTACCTCTTTCCTTTTATTTATGGGGCAAGGAAGTGTCACTATTATTTTCTCACTTTCCCACACTCAAATGCAAAACCAAAGTGAATAAAAACAACTAAATAAACTTATTTCTTCACAACACCATCTCAAGTTGTCCTAGGCAAGTAAGTGCTCACAAAACTGAGAGTTGGGGCCCGGGAGGTGGGTCAGTAGAATAAGAGCTTGCCTGGCAAGTGCAAGGACCTGAGTTCAATCCCCACTTCCACCAAAAAAATAAAAATAAAAATAAAAATAAACAAAATTACATTGAGAGTTGTTTAATTTATTATTCCATATTGCTCACTGATATGTTTATAGGGAACACAGTATTTCTAATTACTGAATATTAGAATTTACTCTTAAGAGTAAATTTACTCTTAAATTTAATCTTAAGCATGTCATTGGACCCCATGTGTTCCAACATACATGTGCACACAGATGAGGCAATCAGGTTTTTTTCTCAAAAGTTCAGGATAAATTCTGAATAACCATTTAGAGAGATACAGTTATTTTCTTTCCCCAAAATATATTCTGCTTCACATTTAAGCAATAGCTCATACTAAGCTATATAGTTTCTTCCTGGTGATTACTTTTCAGCTTTCTTTCCAGCCTCTTCTTTCTCTTCCTACCCTAAGGATTCACAATGCCAGGGTTCTATCTGTGATTCTTTCTCTTTTAAAAACTTCCCCTTAGTGATATTTTATTTAACCTTGACTTCAGTTACCACTTCTCTGCTAAGACTTCCTAGACCTTCCTGAATTTTCCTAAAAGATTAGCAAAGCCATTAAGAGTGCTTTTTTCAAGTCTTAGAGCTACATGTCATGCTGTGTGCCTTTGGGTACAAAATATTTCTCTGGGCTTCATTTTTCATCTAAAGAGTGATAAACAATTTGTAAGACAGTTACTAAAGACTTCAAAATATTAGTGAAGATATATTAATTATAAATTATCTTAGATTTTTGTTTGAAACTATCTTATCTTGTTTTATTCCAATCAATTTATTCTTCCTTTGCCTATTGAATAAGGAATATATATACCTGTAAAATTTCAAAGTATATAATGACATGTGAATATAAAGTAAACCTCTCCTTATCTCTATCCCTCAGTAAAGCTACCAGTGTGAACCACTGCCTGAATTGTCACTCCTTCTAATTGCTAACTAGTATTCTACACCATGGAAGTACAATAATTTATTTAGGCATTCTGTTTATTTTTATTTTATTCTTATTTATATTCTTATTTTATCATTAGTTAACATATTTGCATATAATTAGAATAGATTTCTGGGATTAACATTGGTGGGACCTGATACATGTTTTCTAGCTAGATTTTTGAAATTATAACCTACATAAAGTGAAATTAAACTTTTTCAGTGTAGAAATTTGTAGACTTGACAAATACATAAAGTTATATAACACCACTGCAAACAAAATGTGGAACATTTCCAAAATCTCAAACATTTCCCTTGTGTTTGGAGATACACTGTAGCCAGTATTTACTAGTTTGGGAAAGATGATTTTCAAAACATTTGGAATTTTCTAAGTCTTTTGTTTAAAAAGCTATTAATTAAAATAAAAATAAGTAAATATACATCAATATGTTCTATCGAAATAAACATGATAAGTGCTAAAGCTTCCTAGCTTTCTATTTATTTTTATAATTTACTGTTATCTATCAATATCATGTTATTTGTACTATTGTATCTTCAGGGTATTCCTCACCTTTTCCCGACTTCATATTCAATGTCCTCACACTAGTAGCTTGACATTGGTCGCAGGAAATATTTTCAGTTTAATAATTAGAAATAGTACAAGTCAGAGCTATTTTCAGAACTTCGTGTTAAACATTTAGCAGCATGCCATTGATTATACCCCTGTATACTCAACCCTTGGACCTACCCTTAGCTTCTGGAAATAACTGACCCATTTTCTATGCATATGGCATTGACTTTTCTAGGATGAATGAAATCATACAGAATGTGGCCCTCTGAGTCTGGGGGCATCTAACATGCAACCATGTTCTTGTATCAGTAGTTATTCATTTTTTTATTTCTAAATAATACTCTATTATATATAATGCCAGAGTTTATTTATCCATTCAGTTCTTTTTTTGTTGTTTGTTTATTTTGTATTTTTAGGGAAGGGTCATTTTCAATTGCCCTCTCAGCTCACCCTGGGGGCAGGGCTGAGAGGGCAGGCCTGGGGATCGAACCCCCAACCCCTGCGTCTGCTTACAGGTGCTTTAACCTGCTGAGCTATTTGGCCAGCTCTATATCCATTCATTTGTTGACTGACTCTTAGATTATTTCACAAGTTTGGTGATTATGCATAAATCATTATAAATATTAACATATATATGTTTACATAAATATTGGTTTTTATCTGTCTTAGTTTAACACCTAGGAATGTGACTTGGGGTTCTATAAGTACATGTTTTATTTTATTTTATTCTTTTTAAATTTATGCATTTGGTGCAGGGTCACTACCAGATCCAACTCATAGTGATCTTCCTGTTGATCCTCCTATTTTCAGCCTCCCCAGAGATGGGATTACAGTCCTGTGCCACCACAGGGTTGGGGCCAGTGTGGCATGTAGTGCCAGGCATTGAACCTGATCACTGCACTTGCCTAATCAGGCACTTAGTCCACTGAGTTACCTCACTGGCCCTATAAGTGTATGTTTAACTTTGCTATAAATTGTCAAAACTGTTTTCCAAAGTGACTATCCCATCATCTCCATTAAGTTTTTCTCATTGCTGGAATAAAATACCCAACACTCAAAATTAAGAAAGGAGAAGTTTATTTAGCTCACAGTTACTGGAGGTTTCAGTCCATATTCAGCTGGCTCTAAGGCAGCTTGGCACATGACAGAGAGCACCAGTTCATTGGGGTAAAAAACAGCAAGAGCAAAAAGGAAGAGTAGCAACATGTGTTTATTTGGTGGTGCTTTTCTATAGAATTTTGTACTATTTTCCATATTTTATATATCCCTCCAATCTTTTATTTTTTTTCTTTTTTTTATTTTAGGGAAGGGTCTGCAGGGTTGTCAGGGTCTCACTCCTAGATTGGACTCATAGTATCAACCTGTTTACAACCTTCTAAGAGCTGGGATTACAGGGGTACGCCACCATGCCCAGTCTCAATTGCTGTCTCAGTGTGCCCTGGGGGTGGGGCTCGCACACCAGCCCAATCTCATTTGAAGTAAGAGAAGCCCAATCTCATTTCTTTGCTTTCTTTTTTCCTCCTCTGAAGATGAGATATCCTCCTCCATCTTCATTTCTTCTCCTTGTCCTCCTGCTCTTGCTTTCTGGAGAGAGAGAGGGAGAGAAGGAGAGAGAGAAAGAGAGAGAGACAGAGACAGAGACAGAGAGAGACAGAGACAGAGAGACAGAGACAGAGACACAGAGAGACAGAGAGAGACAGACAGACAGAGAAAGACACAGACAGACAGAGAGACAGAGACAGAGAGACAGAGAGAGAGCACAACAATTGCCTTAGTTGTACTCATGTGACATTGGCATCATGTACTACTCATATTTCAAGAACGTTGCTCATTTATCAAGTTAAATTTTCTTACAAATATTTGCTTATCTTGCAGAACACTCATAGAACAAGTTACTGACAACGCAAGGTTTTAATGTACTCTCATTTGCTGATCCTTGCTGTTATTTCTTATATAGTTGCTTACACCTATTTCTTCAAGAATTTTACCTATTTTTATATTCCAATAGATAAAGTGTTTCTTTTTTAATGTAGATGTTTGATCCACTTACATTTTAGTTTAGTACATGGAGAATGACAGGACTGCGACTTCAAACTTCTCCATATACATAATTCATTTTGGAGTGTGTGGGAGAGCTTCCAGCTACCCTGAACTGGTGGGACCTACTACTGGTCCCAGCACAGGTGCAGCGTGGGTGAGACCCTTTTTCACCCACTTGGGATACCCCCAAAAACTCCGCAGCACCTCCCCCATCCCAACCATCGAGCAGGAATTTCTGCGGCATTCTGGGAACCCCTAGACCCAGGCCTAGCCCAGGCCCGGTGAGTGTGTGGGACAGCTTCCTACTACCCTATGCCAGCTGGACCTACTACTGGTCCGAGGCCAGGAGCAGCATGGGTGAGACCCTCTTCCACCCCATTGGGATGCCCCCCAACACTCCACTGCACCTCCTCCACGCAGCCCACCAAGTACGAATGTCTACCGTGTTCTGGGAACCCCCAGACCCAGTCCTAGCCCAGGCCCTGTGAGTGTGTGGGAGAGATGCCTCTCCCCACTACTCCACCTTGTCCCCTCCAGGCTCAGCTCAGGCCTGGAATACATGCCTCAGGTAAAACCCTGCAGCTACAATCCCTGCAAAGAGTGTAGAGGATAGAATCACCCAGCTAGTCCAGGAGCAGAAAATCTTGCCAGAGGGGGATGACAGGTTCACCATCAAGGGCAGCAGCAGGAAGGAGCTGAGCACAGCAGTCAGACACAAGCCAGGCACAGCTGGATAAATCCAAATTTTGTAGATCTGAACCTGAACTTCAGTACATGCTAAGGTTATAACTGCAACAAATATCTACAACAATGTTCAGAAGACAGTGCTACATAAAATGACAAGAAGAAAGAAAATGCAATCTCAGAACCCAAGTCCACCCATAACAAATGAAGAGGACACTAACACAGAACAAATAGGGACTCACACAGTTTAAAGCAATGAATTAACAGTTTCTGAAATAAAGAAACAGCTGCAGAAAGGTATACAGGAACTCAGATTGGAAATAAAAGAAGAAATCCCCGAATTAATAACATCTGCAGTAAAGAATCAAATACAGAAACAAATGGATGAAATCCAATGACCACCCAGAACAAGTGCACAGGACACTAGCTTGGCTCAAATGTATGACTTAATAGCATTGATAGTAAATAAGCAGCAGCAGAAAGTTACAGAGGAACTCAGAGCACAATTCTTTTCTGAAATAAAAAAGAATTCTCAGAACTCACAGCATCTGAAGTAAAGAAGCAACTACAAAAACATAGGGAGCAAACCCAATCTGAAAAAAACACTGCACTAAAAGAATTTAAAACTGCTTCTAAAGAAGACATTAATAAAAAAAATAGAGGAGATTAGAAAAATGACGGATTCCTTGAATGAGCAATACAGGAAAGAAAGAGATCGCATGAAACAGAGTCAAGGAGAGATAGAGGAAATTAAAATCTCAATTGCAAGCTTGCAAAACCGTTTAAGTGAAAGTGAAGACAGAGTTTCAGATCTTGAAGATGCTGGTGCAGCTAGTGAAAAGTTAAGAAAGGACCTCTTAAAAACAACGAGGATGCAGGAAAGAATAAT
>NW_004524627.1:13168552-13173176 GCF_000260255.1 Octodon degus
TTTACTTTTTATACCTTGTTTTTATACTTTTCTGCTGGGTTGTTAAGATCAAGATAAAGCAAGACCTGTATAACAAGAAATGTATTTTTCTGTATCTGATAAGTTCACTCAAGTCCCCTCAGGATTTATCCTATTACCCTGTACCGCAGTTTGCAGATCCTTTGTCAGTGTCAGCCATGTGGATGAGTCACTGCCATTGTTTGATGAATTTGCTCTGTGTGAAATCCTGAGAGAATGTTTTCTCTCAATGTGACTCTCCTTAGGCACACTCTACATCATCAATCACTTTCTTCTGTGTCCCCATAATCTCCTTGATCAGAAAATTTGGGACACAACTGAGTTACATGATGTTATAGCACAGGTTCTCCTATGTCCTGAGTCCTCATTGACCTTGAGAGATTAGGGCCAAAATCTTGGCTTTTCTTGCAGCCCTTCTTTTTCTCTAATTTTTGGTCTGCAGAGTTAGGTTGTTAACCCTCCAGAAGAGAAGCTTAATGACATTATTACCCTATAACATAGGCAGTTGAACTTAATTAACCTCACTATCTGCCAGAATATCAAACATCTGATCATAATATGGAACAGGTATTTTCCATTGAGTATCGATAGTTTAAACTTTAAATCCCTATAGAATGTGAAGGAAAAAAAATTAAAAATAGTAATAAACAATTACATATTTCACACAGAAATTTAGAAATCTAATCATATACAGCATTGTAGCAGGACAGTCCTATGACATTGTTTATCTTTTCTGTTTGTTTTCATTTATTACTCTTTTTTTAAAACAAACATTTACTTGAGAGACAGTATAGAAGTAATTGGTATGACATGACAAGCAGTACATATTTAGAAGATCAGAATGACAAGCATTCCAAGCACAATCAGAGTATTACGCATTACTATCTTCAGTGCTATTGCTTAATTCACAAGTATTAGCATATATAGTTAGTCAGGGTGAGAATCCTACCAATTAACTGCTAGTTTCAAAAGCATGCTGATGTTTCTCAGGATCATTGTCTTAACCATCTTGTACGTATAAATGTATGGCTTTGCCCCTGTCATGTTTCCTAGGTTTCCTCCTTGCCCTCTCTTTGTTGTTTAGTCCTTATGTTCTTGCTTTCCTTTTAATTTCATTATGCCTTTCTATTTTTATTTCTTCTTTTGAGTTCTTACACTAGGGAGATTATATGATATTTACACATGTGGGTCTTGTACCAAATACATTTTTAAAAATTAGACATTTTCTAAGATATCAGATAAGTATGTAATGCAGCATACAAACTAAGGCATATGTAACCCTAAAACCCAAGCTTATGTGACATGAAATGATAACAAAATCATTGCTTTAGGATCATCTGTTCCTGGATTCAGATCTCAGCTCCATCACTAATTATGGATATGCAGGAGGCAATCTATTCCACCTTTCAGAGTCTTAGTTTCTTCATATATAATACACATTAATTTAACATCTCAAAACCTAAAGCGTTCTAAGGAAAGTATCCAGAATGTCAAGTGTGTTATAGATGTTTAATCACACACACACACACACACACACACACACACACACACTTTGCCCATGACTTTCTTTTTTTACTTTTACCTTTTTCACAGCATCTGTTATTTGACTATATCTACTTTATTTATTTAAGCATTCTTATGCTACACTCTAGGAACTGCTAGTATGGTTTTAATTAACTTTGTATGAATTAATTACTTAGCAGTAGTGACATATTTATTATCAATTGCATAATTGCTTTATGTAGTTCTAGTAAAACATTACTTCAAGTGTAAAATATGTCTAGTTAAGAACAAATTACACATGCTAAAAATAAATCTGACACGAGCCATTATTTACCGAGCTTCAATCTGGTATTTGTTGAAAAGCCTCAAGTCATTTCATTTTTGCTGAAGATTCATATTTAAGTAATTGTGTAATATGGTCATTCATTACTGTCAATCCACATTTCTGTCTGCCTATATGACAAAAAAAAGCCCAGGAAAGTATGTGTTCCTGAGTTATTTCTCATTAAAAAACAAAAAGGTAAAGAGATTTTTGAGAATCTTAAACTAAAGGAAAAATTAGTGTATTGATAATCTCATAATCTAGCCCAAAAAGTAGTCAAATTGTAGCACTTTTAATTTTACCCTGTTCCTTTAGTTTTGTCTTATTACTTTGACAAGAGTGTACAGGTATCAATTTTCTTGATAGTTTTAATACTAAGGCCTAATTAACTGTGGTGCCATGTTCATCCATGTAGTGGGGATGTGGATGAAGTTTCCTACAAGACATTTGTAAGACTTGTTGTCTTAAAACAGGCAGAGAAAGAGCTACAATGGAGAGGTTGGTTTCCTAACTTCACTGATAAAAATCATCTTGAACACTTGTTAATCATACAGTTTCACTTGAGTAGTTGGCCTTCTAGTAAGGTACTTTTTACAAGTTTGAATAGTTATAAAGGTAATGGGCTTTCAAATGATATATTTTTATTCTTGAAAATTAATACAATTTATCTTCTTTTGCTCCTTTTGAAAACCAGTTCCTAGTACATCCCTGGAACTTGGCTAAGGAGCATCACATGATCATCTGGTCAGAGCTGCCATCTGTAAGATTTGTCAAGTCATGTGGTTGGGTAACAAAGTCATCTATTGTCAGACGGAAGTGGTACAGAAGATTGGACACAAATGATTTGCACTATTGGGAGACCCTAGTACCCACCCTAACTATTGCTTTGCACTGGTATTTTTTCCAGAGTACTTGTGACCACATGGTGAGGCCCTTTTTATCAGCTGATAGAGAAAAAAAAATTAACTTGCATCCACAGATGTCACTGTCTAGGACAAAACATGCTGCAAATCAATAATTATATGCTATTGTGGCCCTCAACAGATGGAATGCATACACCTAAAAAATAAGAATTAGAAGTAAGTGTAGCCCAACTTAAAGCATCCCCAGTGATCCCACTTAGGGGAATTTGTGATTCCTGACCTGGTAACTTTAGTTGCTTTATGAGTCACAATGCTAAATGCCTAGCATTTAAGGAAGATAATCATACATAGGTAGAAATAATGGACTCTGGTAACCAGGAAAATTTAAAGGGCATGCTACACAAAAGATGCTAACAACTGAAAGTCTGGCATACTGGTGTTTCGCTAAGTCATCTTTTATTACTGTGAAATTTTAACAATGAATGTATAAGTGCATTAGCACATATTGAGAAGTTTGGCCTTTTAAAGATAAGGGTTTGGTCATCTCATCAGCAGTCTGGTAGAGGCAGAAGTGATAGCTAAGAGTAAGATGAACCTAAGTTGGACAGTGGAAAGGAGAGGCTGTGAGTGTGGACTGCAGCCTTCACCTCAAATACCTCACTGGAAGCTGAAGTTTATCTACTATCTTCTGTTTTATAAATTTTCTGAAAAGAGAGAACCAAAATGTTGGAGAAGTTGTTTGCAAGTGGATTACTATACGATAAGCAGAAAGCCTGAGGAACATAGTGGATACTCATGAATGGGCTCAGGTGTATGTGGAAAGTCATGCACATTCATCCTCAGGATTCAGGCGCTCATTATCCCAGCTCCTGAGGAAGTTAACTGTTGATAGCTGTGCCCATATCTAGGAATTTCCCTTAACTGATAGGAGCTGCCTTGTACAAAATACGTTCTGTCTCTGGGGATAGCCCACATTCAGTAACTAACAGTTGCAAGATTTGATATAACGGTACCCTTGGCCTTGATTTGAGACAGTTTGAATGGCCCTCCTAGTTCTACAGCTTTCAAAGGGGATTGATTGAGGTTTCCCTTATTGCAATTATATTGAAGTTCATCCTTTCCTCTGTTTAATCCTACTCCAATGTTTCCTTCTGCTTATTGCTCTTGAGGGCAATTCCTCCTAAACCTTCTCTATGAAACTCTTTGTTTCAGAATCTGTTTCATAGTACTTACCTAAGACAGTATGTAACTTGACTTCAAATCTTTTCAAGTAGTGCATCTGATTATTGCTATCTATATCATATATGAGACATTAATCATAAGGAGTCTGGAAAAATTTAGCATTTCGCCTTGCAAATTGTAAATTACTAGAATATATGTTAGAATAGGGATGGACTATGTGCAAAGAGAATCAAACTAGACCATGTAGATCCATCTAAGAAGCCCCTACAGAGAGATATTAATCTGCCTTTTGTATTAGGAAAATCTAGCTGCTAATTGCTGTCTCTAGGGGTGAGAATATCTGTCTTTATCTCAACTCCTTTGCTTCCCCCATTGTTAGCACAGAGTAGTTGCTTTCTTAGGGTCAGCTAATCATGGCCACATTGTTCAAACATGTGCCCTCAATGAATCTCTATCATGTGTATTTATGAAAGAGATTGAAATTCATCAGTGATTTTCTATATGCTAGGCATAATGTGAAATTGCTATCTAATGAATTCTCATAACAACTATGTTTTGATTATTACCAAAAATAAAAACAGAAGTTGTTGACTTGAGCCTTTGACAGCTCAGCATATTAATATAGCTTTACTTTTTATACCTCGTGATTACACTTTTCTGCTGGATGGTTAAGACCAAGTTAAAGCAAGACCTATATAACTAAAAATGTAACTTTTGCTATAAAAGTTCAGTCAAA
>NW_004524627.1:13173276-13173748 GCF_000260255.1 Octodon degus
AGTACTTCAAGTCCTCTATGAAAACAAATTCCAGCCTTGACTACTATACCAGGCAAAACTCTCTTTCAAGTTTGATGGAGAAGTGAAATACTTTCATGACAAAGAACAGGTAAACAATTTTGTGATGTCAAAGCCAACCCTACACAGGCTACTGAAAGATGTTCTAGAGAAATACCAAAATGATTCACTCCATGAATGAGATCAGAAGCAACTAACTAAATAGGACAAGCAATTAAACACAGGAGAAAAAGGAGTAAACGACAACAGGTAAATAACATGTCAATCATAAGTCAATACAGCTCAAATCTAAACATCAATGTAAATGGACTCAATTCGCCAATTAAGAGAAATAGAGTGGCACAGTGGATTAGGAAACAAAATCCAACAATATGCTGTATACAAGAAACATATTTAACTCATAGAGACATTCATAGGCTGAAAGTCAAAGGATGGAACACAATACTACATGCCC
>NW_004524627.1:13173848-13215181 GCF_000260255.1 Octodon degus
TATGATAGATATACAGCTACTTTCTCTTCATTCAATGAGAAAAAAGGTTTGTACTAATATTGTTCAGACAAGATATCATGTCTACATTTTGTCTACTGAATAACTACTAAGAAGACAACAGTATGCAATGTATTAATTATTGTAACTGTTCTACTAACCTGTTTTGAAACTGTTTCATGGCTATTTTATGGTTTTTTCTCATTAAAATGAATAAAAAGTTTTTAAAAAATGAAAACAAAAACTCAGGTCTTTTCCTTCTCCCTTCTCCTCCTCCTTCCATCCCAGTGAAAGCTTTATAATTTGAACTTGCTTCTGACTGCTACTCCAATTCCCTTTCTATGACACTGTGATGTTCCTTAAAAGCAGAAAGCAAACCTTGCTTTTCTAATAGTCTAGTTGGGCTGATGGTTTTATTGGGGCTGGTGAAGCAAAGGGCCTTTGATTCACATATTCTCCCAAGGATTTTTCTTTCCATCATGTGGAGCATACCTTAGGCAGCACTCCATCCTATGTGCCACTGGACATAGTGGAGACCAGTGTAGATAAATGTGGAGAGTTGGACACAGCTCCAACACCATTCCCAAGTATATTGTTTGGCATCAAGAGCCTGCTGAAAGAAACATATGAAGAGTAGCTCTGCATCTTAGAAATAGTGTGCAGCCTTTCCAGGGTTATGGAGAAGGTGAGCTCAAAGCCAACTTGTGCAGCTGCAATGTCTTAAGCAACTTCATCATGCCAAAGGACAGGAGGTCAAAACCTCTGTTGGCAAATTAGAAGGCAATTTGAACCTTGTCAATTATTTACCTGAACATATGGAAAGAATTTTTCCTTCTCTGTTTAATCTCATCCAAGAATTGCATGTAAGGAACAGGAACTAACGTTAACTCAGTACCTCCTATGCACCAGACATGGAGTGAGGCAACTCTACAAATGAATTATCTTCATCTTTCTGTGAGTTGGGCTTTGTTAGTATTTATGGGTAAGAAAATCTGGCCTTGGAGTAAATCATGCAGTTGCCATAGTAAGAAATGCCAAGCTGAATTTCTAAGTCAATTTGCCTGTTCTGAAGAAAATGTTTCATATAATACACCATTTAGGGAGAAGGGCAAAACAAGGTATGAGTAGTGCTGAACTAGTGTCCTTTCCTGATCTTGAATTTTCTGGGAGCTCCTCTTCTGAAATGGACTTGCTCTGCCTAGCATAGGAATCAAGGGTGGCTTATAGCATGTCTATTGAAAGGGTGTGTTTACAGATGGTGCATAGATTTCTCAGCCAAGGGCTCTTAAATATTATATGAATATATTCTCCTGAGGAATTCATGAAGCACATGGGATCTTCATGCTTTAATCTCAGTGGACACCTGCACACACAAAACTCACACTCTGCTTATATGTTGTCACACACAGATGTGCATTTTCTCCAATCCTCTCATAACACACCTGTGGCTGTCTCTCAACAAAGGCAGTCTTGTGCTGTAAAAGCAGCAATTCAGAAGGAGAACATAAACCATATGGGGGGGATGGCAGAAGGGAAGTTCTTAGGCAAGTAAATAACATAATATGTCTCATGAATTTTCCCATTTTCCCCCAGGGTGAAGATGAAGTAAAGGAGGAGTATAGACCACCTGCCCCAGTCCTGTTGCCAAATGCAACTTACTTCCAACTTTACTAGAGGAAAGTGGCCTTGTTCTAGGATTGTCAAGTTAGTGACAGGAGGAGATTTCTGAAAATATCAGTTGCTAAATGGAATCAATTAAATATAGCAGACCCCAAAATATTGAAGAAAATTAGGACATTCTTTTCCTGGAATTACCTATATATCCCCAACAATAAATGAAAAATATAAGCTTGGTACCAATTCACATATTTTTTCTATTATAATCCTTACTAAACTTTATGTATCTGTTAGTGCACAAACTGCCAATTCAACAAAACATTTTTTAAGCAATTATCTCACTGACTAGTAAATGTCATGATGATGTCCTACAGGGAGTTTTCTAGTTGTTGTTAATTGAAATGTCCTGAAAATCTTAGATATTATAAACTGAGTTGGCTTTTAACTTCAATTTTTATTTATTCCAAGGAGAAGGGTTGGCTTGTACCTCAGTGGTAAAGCACTTGTCTGGAAAGTGTGGTATTTGATCCCTAACACTATAGCAAAAGAATTAAAAGGATAGGAGACTTAGAGGGAGAAGGAGGAAAAAGAAAATGTCAAACATGGAGGCACACACATGTAATCTCAAGTACTCAGGAGATTGAAGTTCAAAGCTATCCTGGACAAGTTAGGACGATGAAAAGAAAGAAGAGGAAGAAGAGAAGAGTGAAAGGAAGGAGAAGGAGGAGTAGGAAGGAAAAAAAGAAGGAGAGAAGGAGGGAAGAGGAGGAGGAGGGGAAGGAGAAAAAAAGAAGGAGAAAGAATGAGGACAAAGGCAAAGAGAAGAGAGGTAAAAGGGATGAGGAAAAAAGAGGAAGGAGGAGGAGGGCACAGATGGAGGAGGAAGAAGGGGAAGAAAGGGGTGGAGAAGGTGAGGAAGGGATGGGACAGCAGGGAGAGGAAAGATCACAGTGGAATCATTAAGAACAGAAGTGAGTTTATCTAGTTGTAGGAGATGAATTCTTAGCAATTGCTTATTAGTTTCTTCATTTCACCCATAATGACACAACAGGCTCAGAAAAGGTACCCAATATAGCCACAGGATCAGCTGCTGGTCATGTACAAGTATTGCAGGCCTCCAACTTAAGTCTTCTGACCCTCTTTGCAGCTATTTTTCAGAACATTGCTTTGATCGGGGGAGACTCTTACATAGGACAGAAAGCATGTCTGGAACATCTCCTGACGGAGGAATGTATCCATGAGACAATATTCAAAACAATGATTGTGCTGACAGTATCTTCCACATGGTCCCTGCTGCCTGAGTTTCATGTCATAGTGACCATTTTGGAGTAAAATGAGAAATATTAATTCATTCTCTGCATCACCTTGAAATAGTTTGAGTGGTGCGACACTTTGCACCATGTGGCTCCCAGCACAATTCTGGGGAGTATCTTAAGCATGAGGGGGCTGGATGCCAGCACTGAGCATTTCTCCTCAAGTTACATTTGTGGGGTCCATGAGCAATTCATTTTCTAATTCTATTTCTCACAGAAGAAGCCAACATCTGCCTTTTGTTATTTCTAACCCCCATTGTTTGGGGAACATTTGTAGTACATTTTGAGTAAAACTACAAAAACTGCCTGGCAGAGTCTGGGCACAATTGACCCCCTGGTGACAAGCTCACACACTTCCCTTCCCTTACCCAAACTCCTATGGGCTGCTTCAAGGAAGCAGAAGGAAGCAAGGAGAGAGAAAGCAGCGGGAAGGAAGGGTCCAGTCTACTTTGGTCAAATGCAAATGGAAGTAGACTTAGGAGATGATGAAGAAGACATCCAGCCGTGAGTCTTCACTATGAGCTTGGTGAAATTTCCTAGTATGAAATAATAGAGTTCTGTATATAAAGGATTTCCTGTTGGTCATTTAAATTTTTGTTCACTGAAATCAATCCACATTCTTTTGAAATAAGTAAGTTGCAGCTGCTTGTTGGAGTCACAGGAAAATCGCTTTTGGGGGTATAACTGACATAAGCAACCGTGCCCCCATTATGAACTGTATCTAGTTTATCTTCACAAGTTGTACTGTTATTTCATAGGTCCAACCTTATTCAGGTCACGTGAGGATAAGGATAGAGTATTTAATAGAAAATGAGAACTCACATTCTGAGTGTAAATATCAAAACTAAAACACGATGGTCTTTTCTGAGGGGCCGGAACACTCTGAGGTTGTTTCCTCATCCATAAATGAGACAAAACTTGTGGAAATTTGGTTTTGAATTGAATACTACCAGGGGAAAGCACAGTGAGGATGCTGAGTGACTCTGTGGACAGTTCCCCAAGAGTGGTCCTCACTGATGCCTCTCTGGTGGTTGCCACTCCTCAGAGATTAGTCAGGGACAACCAGGGAGTCCCCACATTGGCTTTTAAAATTTTTTATGAAATATGATTTCATTATGAAAGCTTGAACAAACAGAAGCTTTTTCACTCTCTTAGTTGAAAACACTGCTAAACCATTGGTTTGGCCCATTTTCTTGTCTAAGTAGAGCATAAAAAACTGGCAGCGTCTTGACTGCAACTCTTATTACAGATCAGCACTAGGAACACAAATACACAAGATGAGATTTCAGAAGGAAGAAGGAAGGGAAGAGACTTTGGTGAGCAAAGGTCAAGCTCCACCCTCAGGCTCCCTGACCCAGAACTGAACTGAGCACTTGATCTTCTGCATCCCTTCCCCATGCCCGTGCCTCTGAGAGCCATCTGAGATTTAATAAGTGGCAGCTCACTCTCCCTTTGGCTCCAGTCAAAGCCTCTGGAGTAGTCCCTGGCTCCCCTCTCACACATCCCCACATTCGCTCCAACAGCAAGTCCTTGAGTGTCACCTTCTTGTCACATTGAGAGTCCCACTACTCTACTCCCTCCGCATCATCCTTCCATCCAAACTGCCATCTTTCCTGCACAGATCGCTTGTGTAGAATGGTGTCCCTTGTTTCTGCCCCACCCACTCAGCTTATTTGCATCATGGTAACCACAGAAATGCCATTATAGGATAACTCAGATGGAGTCACTCTTCCCTTCAAACTGGTTCTCCAACCTGACCCAGAACAGAAAAGGTCCTTATGGCAATCCGAAAGATCCTCTATATTACTGTCCTTCATTTTCTCTGTCTCATCTCAGTAGAGTTTTATTGACTCTTTTCTTGGCTCTTTACTCTTCTTTACTTGTACTAGTTACCTTCTTGTCTCAGGACCTTTACATTTGACATTCTCTTTTCAGGGATATTTTCAATGAGTTGTCTGCAAAACCAGCTCCCTCAGTTTCTTTTGGTCTGTATTCAAAGGCCACTCTTTCAATGATGACCCCTCAGCCACCCTTTTTAAAATAGTAAACTCTTCATTCCCACTCATGAAGTATATTTTTATAACTTTTAAATTTTTTCTTATTATTGATTATGATTATCTAATACTGTATGTACTTGAATTGTTCTATTTTCTTTCTCCACTAAAATGTAGGCTCATGGCCTGGGGAGATAGCTCAGTGGTCTAAGTGCCTACCCTACAAGTTCAAGGTCCTGGGTTCAGTCTCCACTACTGCATGCCATGCTGCTGTGCCAGCCACTGAAACTGGGCATAGTGATACATGCCTGTAGTACCAGTGTTGGGGAGGCTAAGACAGGAGGATAACTATGAGTCCAAGCTATGTAGCAAGACCCTGTATCAATAAATAAATTTTAAAATGTTTAAAATAATAATAATAAAATTTAGGCTTGGTAAGGAATTTACATTTTATCTAGAACAGTGATATAATACAAAATAAGTACTTTATAAAAATTTTCTGAATAGATGAATGATTAAGTTAACCAAAACCTTCCTAAAAGAATGAAGGAAAAAAATGACCAGTCATTTAAAGAGAATAAAAATCTAATAATTATAATTTCTAGATTAGGTAATCTATAGCTCTGCTAAAATAATATCAAGGATGCATTTCTTCCCATCTTTCCCTTTGACCTATAGATCTTAATCTGCAAACATTTTGCCTTATGAAGGCAAAACAGCTGATGTACCACCAGACAGTTCATTGTCTTCCAAAGCAAGGAAAAGATGAAATGGAAAATAGGAAATCACATTGATGTTAGGAAAACAAGAGTTTTTCCAGAACCCTTCATGTTAGGCATCGTTAAGCAAAACTTCGTTGCTTGGCCACCCTTAAGTGTAGCACCAAACAAAGCCTATAACTGTGTTAGTGAGGGAGAAATGGAATAGACTCAGGGCAGGTGACTTGCAGAGTCTGCCACAGCACCCATCTGTCACCCTCCAAAAATGGCTCATGTTTCTCTGCCAAAACAGAATGGGGAAGCAAGAGCTCATGAGATTCTATGGCCAGGAGAGAGGTAAGGGACACCTTATATCAACCTGTTGCTGGAGAAAACTCTTCAGCCCTGTAGAAGCTGTGGGATTCAACACTTGCTGTGATTTGACAGCTGTGATCCTAAGCTGACCTGAGGGAATGATGGGCATGTAGGGAAAGAAAGAGGCACATCTGATGGAGAGAGGCAATCCCAGTAGCCTTCCAGGTCTTGGATTCCAGGAGTTATGGAAACCTCACTGCCAGGCTTTCTAGATCTGGGGATGAGATTTTATTGCTGAGCTTGTTAAGTGGTCTAAATCAGCAGCTTTCAGCAGGGAGAAGTCAACTGGGAGATTCAGCCCCTGCCACCTACCCTACTGCACTTATGCTTACGGAGTACAGGGAGTCTTAGTGCAAAACTTACTCTTGCTCCCCACGAGGAATATGTTCCAATGTCTTCACAGATGAGTCTGATATCCAGCCCTCTACAAGGGGAGAGTTGTGCTCTAAACCTCAGGCATAGCTTCTAGTGCAGAGGAGCAATGTGATGTCTGTGAACAATAAAATGAGGTCACTATCCTTGCAGCCATGCAGCTTCCCTGTGCAAGGGAGCTTTGCAGGACTCGGGTGCTGACTCTCTCTGAGGCTGTGTGAGCTGCCACATGGGCCAGGATTCAAAGGAGTAGGAAACGAGAAGGTGAGAGGATGTCCGACCTGTTCCTTCTTCTAGGAACACAAGAATCATTGCTGTGCCGCATAGTGTGAGCATTCACTCTCAGTTTGTACCCCCAACCCGTCATGCTGTCCAATCTTGGAAGCAGATGCCTATGTCTTTCAGCTGCTTTCAAGTCCCAGAAGCCATTAGGGATTTGGCTGTCTGAAGACGTAAAAAGTTTCTATCAGAAGCACAAATACTCATTGCCAAGCCTCGAGAAAAGCAATCACTAGACTTACTCATTTTGCTTTTCTTTCTTTTCTGAATGGACAGAATCTAAGAAATAAAAAAAGTCTGGCACTTTTTGGCACACTTGGAAGAAAACTGACAATCTATGCTCAGGTGAAGAGAGCATATATGACTGCTACAAGAGGCATCAAGAACATTAGCCTCCTGCCCCCAAAGTGTCATCAGTAATCTGAGAATGGGGGATAGGTCCCTAGTTTCCCCAGAGGCCATTTTCTGAGCTGCCCTGAGAGACCTCCTTGTCTTTGAAACCATGAACCAGTTATAGGAGAGAGAAACCTGTGTGCCCATGTAGTTTGGTGGGAAGGGAAAGGAAGGGGGACCAAATGCTGTGATTAAAAAGAACTACAGTATCTAAAAACCTTAAGAAAAATCTCAAATCTTATCATAGAGGAGTTCATAAAAGCCTTAGAAGGTTGAGAAAAGATTTGGGGGTCTCAATAAGTGACCTCAAATAATAGAAGGAAAATTGATCCTGTTCTCCAAAGTATCTACAGGAAGAACAAGGGAGATGTTATGAGAAGTTACATGAGATGGTTCTTTCCTGCCCTCCCCCCATTTCTTCAGTATCAGGTATTGAATGAGGATCTTTGTAAAGAACTATAGGCCCAGTTCTTTTTTGTTTTTGTTTTTATTTTTATATAGATACCTACT
This sequence comes from Octodon degus, assembly GCF_000260255.1. Lineage (NCBI taxonomy): Eukaryota > Metazoa > Chordata > Mammalia > Rodentia > Octodontidae > Octodon > Octodon degus. Next base: position 13,181,397 of record NW_004524627.1, read on the forward strand.
AAGTTGCATATGCTGGGCTCAAACTTGTGATTCTTTGCCTCAGTTTCCCAAAATGCTGGGATTGCAAGCAGGTGCCACCATGTTCAGCTCTATTTCTCTTTTAACTGCTAAGAGCTGTGGTTCTCCATAGCTCCTGGAAGATGAGGCTTCCTGACTCTGGATCAATTTCAATAAAAACTGAGGGTCCTCCAGCAGGCATGTTGTTGAGGGAACTCATACTGAATGGAGGCGAAGTCAAGACAGCCTCTTCTGGCTTCTACATTTTTCAGAGCTCTGATGCTCCTTCTCTGGAGGCTGTGCCTACACTTCCACCATTACAGATGGCACCCCTGCCTCTTTCTTTCCAAAATGCTCTGGGGAGCAGTCTCCAACAGCTTTCACTGGAGTGCTTAATGCCCCAACAGGTTTTTTCCTATGACAGCAGCCATGACTTGGGGATCTTGGCAAGGCTTCAGGTCTTAGAGATCATCAAAGAGGCTCAGACAAGCCAGTGTGGTTTCTGTGCAGGCACCTTCATGGAGCATCCATAGCATTTCCAAAACACATTCCCAAGATTTCTGATGCACAAAAAATAAGCACATCTGAGTTGGATTATTAAAATGTATCTAGGTGATTCTGAGAGTTAGGTTTGGGGACCCTCTCTAGGTTTTGTCTCAACCAAGTTCTCAGGGAGCTCCTGGAAGGCTCCTGGATGATGCATTTCAACTGGTACCAGTGAATCTTCATTTGGGATTCAAATCTGATGTCCACGTCTCATCGTACAGTTCTTGAGCATTTATTTCTTATTCCACTACCCCACCCTTCACCTTCTTCTAGCTCCCCAAGAGCTGGAACTACTTTCTTCTTGGAATTTCCTTTACCTAACACGGAACTGGGCACAAGCATGAAGCTCAATATTTAGTGAAGAAAGGAAAGGATAGAGGGGAGAAGGGACAAGAAGGGAGGAAGGAAGGAAGGAAGGAAGGAAGGAAGGAAGGAAGGAAGGAAGGAAGGAAGGAAGGAAGGAAAGAAATAAAAGAGAGCAGGGAAGAAAGGGAGGCAAGGTATATTTTGTCCATAGAGGTATGTCCAGTTGCAACAAAGATTTGCTGCCTGAGTCTTATGCAAAGATGCCAGAGGCAGTCAGCATAAGGAGATGGGCTGTGCATGCACATTACTTTTTTTCTGCATCTCATTAAATTCATAAGGCCTCACTATGATGAGAGCACAAACTGCCTTTCTCGCTGTCCCCAGCCTCCACAACCCATGTGTAATTTTTATCATGCTCCTCATACAGACAACAACAATCCTGTCTGCAGATTTTTCTGAAGTCATTCACTTACTTTTTTTTTAAAGTAAAAACCATGAGTACCTTGAGATGAATCCATTAGGGAGACAACTGTCATCATGACCACATGTGGTATTATTTACTCATGTCAGTTTGAATGATTAATGTGGAAACATGGCTGGGCAGCTAAGGGGGTGGAGTCTGGGTATGACAATTTTGGTGTGCCTCAAACAATGCCCACACTGTGCACAGTGAGTCCCAGCAGCTTAAATAGCTGACACCTTGGCCTCCTCTCCCCGCTGACTCTTTTGGAGACTTTCTCCTCCACATGCTCCACTTCTAAAGACTTTGAATCTCCCATCCAAGACCAAGGAAGAGAAAAGGGGGACCATTTAAACTTTAGCCACCCAAAGGTTGTGGATGGTAGCAGCCCTGTGGTTGATGTCACTGTTGACACCTTGGGCAGTCAGGAGTCAGATGGAGCCCTTCCAAGGGAATCGAGGATTGTTGGATGAGTTTTTGCTCCTCTTAATAAGTGGTTATGTAGATAATGTTTTAAGGCAAGTGATAGTTTATTCTTCAGAGAAACACCATTGAAATGGAAGAGTTTGTAAGAGAAAAAGGTGGTACAAATAAATCAGGTATATGTTTTGTAGGCTTGTCAGGTCTACAAATATCCAGAATCCCACTTAGCATCTATTGGCTTACCATCCAACTCCAAGTATTAAGAACTTTTGTGATTTTCTTGTGGAAAGCCGGACAGACTACATGGTAGAATCTCCATTGTCACCACTGTCCTGATATTTTTATAGTCTCCATTTTAATAAGAATTTAATATTAAGAATTTAGTAGAGGGCTGGGGAGATAGCCTCACAGTCTAAGCACCTGCCTGCTAAGTGCAAGGGTCCAGGTTTAATCCCCAGTACTACATGCTGTGCTGGCCTCAGAACCCTGGGTGCACTGTGCCGGCCACCAAAACTGAGGCTGGTGGAACACACCTACAATCCCAGCACTGGGGAGGCTGCAACAGGAGGATCACTAAGAGTCTGAGCTGTGTAGCAAAACCCTGTACCAAATAAATAATTAAATAAATAAATTAGTAGAACACTGCTAAATGCCTTAAATGCATTGCTTCATTCAAGGCTTAAAGTGAATGGGGAAACTGAGGTTGAAAAGGTTGAAATGAGCTGCTGAAAATCATGTGGTGGTGAGTGAGCCATGGGACTGGAATCTGGGGCCATCTGGCTCAGAATGTAAGCTGGCCACTTATCTATGCCATGTATCATCTGCTTTCATTCCATTCCTTTGGTTTTACAGTGTGTGGGGGAGGATGGGATTAGTGTCCCAAGAGGAAAGTAAAGGCAGTGACAGACCCCAGCCCCTCGGGCCCCCTACCACAGGCTGACTGTCAGCCCATGAGGGTCTGTGGCTTTGGGACAGTGTGGGAGAAAGAAGGGAATGGTAGGCAGGCACATTGCCAGACAGAAAAGACAGTGAGAACAGACTGTGGCTTTCTCCTTCTGGATTAAAAATCCTGGCATAATCTCAGCAATTTTGGTTGAGGAGTATTTTTTTCCATGATATCACCTTAGCTCTGAAGCAAGAATTCTCTAGAGCACAATAAGTAGAGTGGGAGGTTCAGCAAAAAGTGAAAATCATGAATGTCTTTCAGAAAACTTTCTGCTCAGATCCTCTTTGAGAAGTTTCCCAGCACGTTAAAAAGGGCTTCCTGTGAACTTGGGGCCCTCTAGTGCATTTGTCTTCGTGGGTGGTTGTGTCACAGCAGAGGACTGCCTGGCTCTTTTTAGTCTATGGATTGTCCTTATGTATGTGACACTTGGGGACATGATGAGAGTTTGTTTGCAGAGTGCTAACTCCACCAGCCCTGCATAGTATTTTAGGATACTATGTTAGACATGACCTTGAATCACATTTAGTAGCTTATTTTTCCCTATTTTTTTAAAGCTCTACGTTTTGACAAAGCAAAAACAAAAAAAAAGGCTGATTCTAACTGAGAAGTCCACAGAAATGTCCAGGCACAGATGCAACAGAAAGCCAGAATGGAGTGACGGTGTTAAACATAGGCCCTTCAACTCTTTCTTATTAGTGCTGCTAATTTCCATTATTAATCTCATTTTTGAATTGTTTATTCTTAAATCCTGTTTCCATCTTGTTCTGATCCAGCAATATTAGTATGTGACCCCAAATAATCACACAACACATTGCATTACTGTTTTCCTATTTTTGTCCTACTTTTGCATAAGGGCATATACCTTACAATATGAAAATTCCTAATTATTTAAGTTGATTAAAATGCCCTGACTAAATATACCTAATTTGTGATTTTTGTCTCCATTTCCTCTCTCTCCCTCTCCCTCTCCCTCTCCCTCTCCTTCTCCCTCTCCCTCCTTCTCTCTTCCCTTTCTTCCTTTTCTCTTTTTTTTTCCTTCTCTTTCTCCCAGGAGTGCTCTATCACTGAGCAATACCTCTAGCCCTTTTTTAAAAAAAACTTTGGGGGGTATTGGTTTTGCTAAGTTGTCCATGTTGGCCTCAAATTTGTGATCTTCCTGCCTCAACTTCCCAGGTAGCTAGAATCAAAGACATACACCACTGTATTTGACTGCTTTACATTCTTTTTAATATCATGAATTTGAAAAGAGCCCCAATGACATGGACTAGATGTTTAATGATGGAAGCATAGGTGTCCACTGAAACTTCCAAAGAAGCCATCCTAACATTAACTACCCATCCTCCCAGCCTCTTTACCCTTGGTGATATTTATGACAAAAGTTTAATTAGTAATGTGACCACATTTATTAATACCAGTGATCCATTTGGATTGATAGTGGAGATCCTTTCAAATAAAATTCTTCATGATGTCTAGTACCCATGATGTGAAGGCCACATTTCCCCTAGATATGGACCTGATACATATCCTGTAGGTGAATCTTGAGCACAGAGAACTTGAAAACTAGTTTAGAATTAAAGTGACTTGAGTAACACTGTGGTAGTTCTATATGGACAGCCTTAGTCAATGGTATTGGTTCAGAGGAATTAACCCAGATCTGTGAGAAGATATTGATTACAAGGCCCTGCCTCTCTACATGCAATGGTAAGCACATTTCCATGTTAGTTTCAGAGAAACTAAAACATATTTAAACCATAAGACCATCTCTTCCTTATTTGATTTTTATCCAGCAAGCCTTTGTTGAATACCTCTGACCTCTAATCTTTGAGAAGACAAGAACGAATTCTATAAAGGCTCTTCTCCCATATCTTTGGGCTAGAAATGTGGGTCTAGAGTAGTGGTTCTCAAACATGTGGAACATCATAAGGAACTTGATAAAAATAAATAGTCTATGCGCACACACACACACACACACACACACACACTGTGTAGGGTAAGTAACAGGGAAGTCAGAATTTGAATAATCGGATAGCTGTACTATGGATTTCTGCTAGTCTATGGAAAGCAGTAGCTAATGCTTAATTTTTTTTCTCTTCTTAATTTGTTACAACTTTTTTGTCTTTCCAATTTTGCATGCATATATGTGGCAATCTAAACTAATTTGAAGACAACACTGTGCAATACAATAAATACTGTCAAGTTTGTATTATTTTACTATGCATCATTTCTAATTTTTTATCATCATTTTTCATTCTTTTTAAAAAATAAAAAATAGTCTATACACACACACACACACACACACACACACACACACACACACACTATGCCTCCAGTAAATAACAGGGAAGTCAATTGAAATGATGATTCTCATATCATTCCGATATTCTAGTTAGCATGGAGAAAACACTTTATTAGCAAACTGTCTGTGTACCCAAATACCAAATGCACAGTTTATTATAAAGAAAGACTTTTCTATAATTATAGAAAAAACTTGTGGCACGTGAGTGCATCATGAGCAAAAGCAATGATAGCTTACTTCTAGATGATAATGCTCTTAAACAAAACCTTGAGAGTTGTCATTATAAATCAAGGTTACTCCTCTTTTTGACTCTTCCACACATGCCTGCTTTTCCTTCCACTTTCTTCCAAGAACTGAAGCAGCACAAGGCCTTCCTCAAAACCTTGGTAGCTTCTAGCATCACACTCTTAGGCCTTCCAGTCTCCAGAACCATGCCCTAAAGTAAACCTGCATCCCTTTTTTTTTTTTTTTTTTTTTTTCTGCTATGGGGATTAAACTCAGGACCCTGTGCTTGCCAGGCAAACACTTATTCTACTGAGCTGTCTCCCCAGCCTACACCTGCATCCTTTATACATTATTCAGCCTCAGTTATTCTTTTATAGCAGTGGAAAACAAACAAAAACAGGTGCCAGTAGTGAGAATGTGGATGAGTCATTTCAAGAGAGGTCACCAGGAACCACAACCCCCCAAAGGGCCTATCAATACATGATTGAAATACGGTAGAAATATCTGTTTAGTTAGAAGCCAGAGATACACCTTGCCCCATTTTGGTTGGTATAAATATATCACTCTTCTCACAATTTAAATACTCAATATACCACTGGCACTGGGTACTTTCACAAAGTGGAAATAATCACAGCATATATAGTGGTAGCAAAGGTTACTCGAACTTCTAAATGGAACTACGAATTCTAAGAAGCTTAAAAATCTCAAACTTGTTTTTTAGGAACTCTGGAAAACATACAGAAAAAAATATGTATATAGTCTTATCATCCAAAAATAGCCATAATTAGCATTTTCATATGTAATCTTTTCTCAACTGATGTTATAGTATGATCATTGTTTGTTTCCTTTAAAATGATGTTTTAAAATTACCTTTAAATGGTTCAACAACAAGAATGTGATAAAGCAACTTCAAAGTAATTATTTTAATAATTGGTAAGTCAAGATGAAAATTATGCATTATCTCCAACTTCTTGCTAAATTAAAAATGTTGAAAATAAAAAGTACACAGAAAATGCTTTAGGAAGTATGGAAGCAACAAGATAGATTCTTGCAAACATCATGTTCTTACGGGATATAGGTGATCTCTTTTCTTAAAATACTAAGAAAATAAAAGATCATACTATATTAAGACTTAGCAGGATAATGAACTGTAGGAATTATGATTATATTTCTTCCATTATTCTTAATGTAATAAGTCTAGATATTTTTATTTGTGTCTATCATCCTGCTTACCCTTTTCAGTAAACAGAACCATTGCTTCAAATAAACATCATTGAATCATGGTACCTAAGTGAACAAAGGACAAAATACTTCTAAATAAAAGGACCATCTAACAGCAAACCCAAAACCAGTGGAACACCTGCATATGCACCTACACCCATTGTACAAAGGAAATGGGTACACATACACATTTTACAGAAATGTGATTTTTCTTCCCAATGTTCAAACTTTAAATCTTTTCTAGGCTACTATAGAATGTAAGCAGATAGACCATAATGTAATGAATCACCCTACTACTGTTGTTGAAATTAAATGATTTCGATGCTTTTGTTTTATTAAAAATATCATTTTTTTATTTCAGCTTTTCCTTAGGAGAGATATTTAGAAATGAATACTGCATGTGGTAATTTCCCTGAAAGCTGGCATAGGGTCTGCTTTTCCTCCTCTCAATTCCAATGATAAAGGGTGAGTCCAGGAAATTCCATACTAGGAAAGCATGTATGTAATTTCAGACCAGATTCTGACTCTAAATCATTAAATAGTTTCTGCAGGGGTAAGCTGCTATGACAAAAAACCCATGGTACAGTGGCTTAGTCAGACGGGCATTCATACATACACACCTCCCTCCCTTTACCACTTGGTTGTGAATAGCTTGAGGGTGGCTGAAAGGCACTGACATCTCAATATATGGCTTCCATTTCTGAGTCCAAAGTGACTACTATTGTTCATGTTGTTTTACAGGTACTTCAAAGGTAAATGATCAGGAGAGTATACATACACCAACTATTTTAAAATCATTTCAGATCACTTCCCATTAGTTGAAATCAAGTCACTGTTTTCACCTAGTTGCAGCAAAGATAAGAGATAAAAGTAGTTACCTGGACAGCCAAGCACTCGCTAGAACTGGGAGAAAGATCTGGAGGTACAAGCAGTAGTCTCCCCTGCTCCCAACCCTGGTTCTGGAACCCAGAAGGTGAGTGGCTAGAGCAGTACATGCCTTTCTCTGATGCCGGTCTCATTCAGTTTTGAGCCTTTGAGATGTAAGCATTAGAAACTTTACAGTCAGAGAGTGAAAACTTTGCTAATCTGACAAGGAATCAAGGCTCATTAAACTCTTAAATTCAGCATTTTTATGGGGTCTGGCCAAACTGCAGTTGGTTAAGTGCAGAGGTCATTAGCTACAGGTTCATTTGAACTCCATGGTGTATTTTCCTTCTTTCTTACTCCCTCTCACTCTGTATGTTTGTGGAACACTGCTTTTTGCTATTAACAAGTACACAAGGAAAAATTCAGAGTTTCAGTGGAGAAAAAAAACAAGTTTTAAAGAAGAATTTACAACCAGCGGCCTAATGAACAATGGTCTATTCGCACAGCTGAAAGCTCTACTCACAAATCTCTTTCACTTTTAGATTTGTGAGGAACAAGGGATTGTATTCTCTGCATGGGATTTTGCTTCTGGGCTAGGGTTGACTGCAAGTTTATTGGAATGAGCATTACGTTTTGTTTTGTTTTTACCATAAGGGACTGCTGCAAGGAGCCCCAGCACAGAGAGTATTTGAATAATAGTTCTTTCCCTTTGCTCAAAAATTAGGTTCAAGCTGAGAAGCACTGATGATTTTTTTCAAGTCCTGTTTTGGGTGAAATAAGCAGACAAACTGAATTAATTAACTTTCTAAAGGGACTTAACACTGAGACAGAGTGGGTGCCTGCTAGAAGGAGCACTGAGTTAGGAGTCACAAAAATCCTTTCTTGAAATTGTGGCCCTGCCACAACCTTTGTGAAGGATTGGGCAAACAGCCAACACGTCTGTGCTGTGGTTCCCCAATTACATAAATTCCAGAAGGCTTACAATTCTGGAAGAAGAATGATATCAATGTTCTAGTGTACTTTCAGTCTGATAACACAGAAGGCCTGGGGTACAGTGAGCCTTGGCTGAAATTATCTTTCCCATGAACCTGGTAAAAGCAACCATCACTTCTGGGATGCTTTTGAATTATAGATTCTAGCATTCATATTTTAGATCATAAAATATCTGGTGGTTTATGTTTTACTGATAGATCTGCTTCCTCCACAGCTTCTTGAAAACAGTGTGTTTTATCTATGTTTTTATACTGTCTACTGGTGCTATGACTGGCTCATAGTATGTACCTGACACTAAATAAAACAATACACACCCAATGTCATGTGGCTGCTTGGTGGCAGGACTGGGCAAGAACTCAGGAGTTATTACTTGCAGATCAGGTTTTTTCATGTTTGGCCTCTTTCTGTCACTTCCAAATAGGGGTAAAAAGTGATGAGAAATATATTTGGAGGTTCTTGTGAAAGAGAAAAGTGGTCTAATCAACACTTCTTCCTTTCATGGAGTTATTCAGCTTTTGCAGTCTCTTGTTTTTAATAATTTATTCTCATAACATGCCTCTCTTTTCTTCTTCAAGAAACTCAGTTGACAAGGAAGGGTCAGGCAGAAATATGTCAGTTCACCCAGGGAGAAAGGGGACCATGAATGCTAGCAAGAGCTTTGATGCCATGATTAGAAGCTGCAGTGTTCATCTCTCCAGTGAGAGCTGACATCTGCTCTCCAACACAAGACTCCCATGAGCTATGCTATTGGGCAGGGCACTCAAATCTGTGTTAGGCACAAAGGACCAAAAGCCCTGAGCCTAGGACTGTCAGCTGGGTCACTTTGTGTGACCTGCTTCAGAATGGGGTCTGTGATTCAGGAGTCAACATAATCACACAGGGCAGGAAAAAGAAAAAGGCTGGAGACCTAGAAGGTTTGGAAAAGGGATGCTTTTAGCTCATAGAAGGGAAAGAGGCAACAGAAGCCACAGCCACAGGCCCGGGAGGAAGGCAGGCCACTGTGCGATCACCAAGGGAAACCCTTCCTGCTATTGTCTAGCTATATGGGCTTAGCTGAAAATAAAAATAGGTGGAAATCAAAACATGCCTGTGTACATCTCAAAGAAGACTCACCCAAAGAATCAGTTGGTAGGAGGGGTGGGGAGATTGGGATTCTGGCCCAGTGAAAATGAGACTTCTGCTTACCTGCCAAGGTAAGAAACCAGGGAAGAAGGCCGCTTAAACCTAACTAGGTTCTAAGGCATCAGAAGAATTTTAAACCCATAGGTGCAATACAGAAAGTTTGATAAAATAAAGAGCCATCCAATATAAAAACACTCGAGTGATATAAAACATGGGCCAAAGCAGGCAGGCCTATTAAGCACTATTTCATAGATGTTGAAAAGAGTGTGAAAGCCACAATTCCAAATGATTCTTAAACTCTCATCCTGTTTCACTAAAGAAGTGTTGGAAGAAAGGGCTGTTTATGGATTCTATTATTTTTCAGGCCCTCTACTTTTCCCCTTAACTTTTTAAAAGATTTGTGTTATGGAGAATTTCAACTATATATAAAAATACACATAATTGGGGACAGGGAGATGGCTCAGTGGAATAAGCACTTCCCTGACAAGCACAAGGGCCTGAGTTCAATCCCCGGTTCCAAAAAAAAAAAAAAAAAAAACATAATTATCTAATAAACCTGTGTGTACCTATCACCACCTTCAACAATTTTTTGGCCAATCTTGTTCCATTCATACCCCATCTACCTCTCTACTCTCATATTATTAACACCATATAATTTCACCTAAAATATTTCATGTTGTATTTTTTGCATGAGTTTAGGACAGGGTTTAGAGGGTCTTACCATGTAGATCAGACTCATATGATCCTCCCGTTTCCAGCCTCCCAAACTCTGGGATTACACGTGAGTGCCACCACGCCCAGTCCAATCGCCAGTCTCAGGGCGCCCTAAGGGCGGGGCCAGCACTGCAAGCTGGGGATCGAACTCCAGCCGCTGTGCTCTGCCCAAGTGGGCACTTTAGTCCACTGAGCTTTCTGGCTGGCCTTCCTGTTATATTTCTAAAACATAAAAACATAACCTTTCTACTATGTTGGCTAAAAAATGAGAATTCTGTAGTCTCATCAAGTATTTAGTAAGTGGTCAATTTTCTAATCCTTTATATTTAACCAAGTCTTGCCTATTCCTCTGTTTAGACCCAGTCTAGTCCCAAGCACAGAGAGAAGCAAGGCAGGTTTCCCAGAGCTGGGAAAGAATCTCTGAATACCCTGGCAATTTGGTTTCTACTCTATGGTAATGTAAAAGCCACACGATATGCCAGGAATGGAAAAGGTGACCCCTAAACTGGAGACAAGAACACTGGCAACATAAAGAGAAACTGACAAATCCTTAATTTTGGAAGATGCCCAGAGCAGCTAGGCCCAGAGCCAGGAGCTTAACAAGTTTCCATTGTTATTGGCAGCTGACAAACATGGAAGCAGACAGGGGACCTTCTTATCATTGGGAATTTTGTTAGCTGAGGCTGTATTCCTTTAAAAAGCACAATCAACCTGTAGCAAGCTAAGGGATTAAAAATGATTTTTTCTCAACTTGAATGATCCCCCTATCCCTAAATTAAGCTGCCTAGTTAGCGCCCTTAATAAATACATAGATAATTTAAACCATGTGGCAGCAAATTGAAAACATGGGCTTTTTGAACTATGTATTTTCTTTCTCATGTTGGAACACTTCCCTTGAGAAAATCTCAGGTCTCATGATTATGGAAAAGAAAGATCTGTATACCTTTCTGATTAAGTGTTTCATGATACACACATACACATTGATCAACATTTTCTTCTTTCTTGGCTAAAGTACAACATATGCTTCTGAGAAAAGCATTCCTTCGACACTTCTCTGGCTGCTGTCTGGTGTATTTGTCGACAAAATAAAATGTGAAAGGATTATATTTCTATAAAAGCAATTACACATCAAAGTAGTTTGTCATTATATATCTTGCAGGATCACGTTGAACCAAAATACTATTTTCTGCCTGATTGTTAGAAGTAATGATCTATATTCACAAGTCAATAAAATATATATAGTCTGTTGCTTGATTGAAAAATATAACACTCTCTGCTTGAATACCTAGGGGGTTGGACTGAGCAATATGATATGCTAGGATTTAGATATTTTTGTATTTAGTCACAGATTTAAAATATAGCCCACATATGAAAAATCACTACTTACTTTGATATTAGTAATCTTTATTATGATCAAAAAAGCCCACAAAGTTTTTTTATATATATACAGTTTTCCCTTTCCTTGAATTAATGAGTCACATCAAAGTGTCTTGGCTTTTAGGAGCTTTGTTACAATTTTCTTTGACCTCTTTCATGTATATCCAAAAAAAGGTTCATAAACAGCCTTCTGTGTCCATGGGCCCAGGGGACTTCCCTGGCTCCTCATTCTCTCTGTGGTCAGAAGGCTCCCTGAGACAGTATTCACCACACATTCCCCAGAGATGAAGTCTGCAGCTTCCCTTCAGATTCCCAGCCTTTAGCTGGCCCCGTTATTAAGCCAAAGCTTAGTAAAATTAGCTAAAGGGACAGATTTTAAAAGTTTAATTTCCAACTGTATTTACTTTCTCTTGCTACAAATGTGGGACGTAGTAGATCATTCTTGGCTTGGCAAAAACACAATAAAGATATTTTAAGAGGAGGCAATTCTGCCACTCAAGAGAAGAAGAAATATTCACAGAGGCAAATTTTGTCTAATTAAACTTTCTGTTTTGTCTTGGGAGATGGACACTGAAAAACAAGCCCTCTGGGCCAGACTTCACCAAGATGAGAAAGCCAAATTGTCTGAAAAAGCATGTGAAGAGACAAGAGCATTGGCCTTTGGAGCCCACTGAGCAATAACAGACCATGGAGCCAGCACTCCTGCCCCTGCCCTTTGAATTTCTCCTCTAAGTGTCCCGTGCTTGATGCCCCACTGAGGACTGTCTGAAGTTGGGAATCAATGGCATCATTTGAAGGAGCCATTCCTGCAGACAGAATCATGCAAGACTTGGTACCGTGTAGGTTGGTAAATCTAAATATTGCATGCAGCTCCTGGTTCAACAATGCTCTTCTTTTTCTAATAATTTGCTGAAACTAATTGAATACAAGGCACAGCGCCTGGTAGGCTAGTTGTTATGTTTCAGTTAGCTTCTGAGATTGTGTATAGCTGCACAGAGCAAAGAAGCCTGGCTTGTTTTCTTGACAATGTGATTGGGATGTATTTCTTAAAGCAGTTATTTAAGTAGAAAGGAGTAAGAGATTGACTCTTTCAAATTACTAAGAGGTTACATTTAGAAATAAAGAATCAATAAATTTTCATTTTATAGTGTCTAAAAAGGTTGCACAAGGGTTGTATATAACTACTATACACTCTCAGTTTTTACTTTATTACCAAGATCACAGAGACTATAATTTTATTAGAAATAAATAAATGTTTATGATAATTTGACTTTTATGTTGGATTTAGTGTCACTTGTATAATCACAAATGCAGATGGTTTTTCTCTTCACTGCCTTATACTGAACTAACTCCTGGCATTCATAAAACATATGAATGCAACAGTAGAACAAGTGATACGTTTTGGTAGTTTGGATCACTGACTTGTAACCTAAGTAAGAGGCATAAAAAGCCCAATGAATGAGGTATATCTAGATTAACTCTCTAAAGGTTCATTATGGAACTGTAGCTACAAGTCACCTGTGACAACTTAAATTTAAATTAAAGTGGAAAGTTCAGTTCTTCGGTTGCCCTAGCCACAACTCAAGTGCTTAATTAGCTACTGCAAGAGACATTTCCTTCACTACAAAAAGTTCTTTTGGGATGTACCTCTTGAGAACCCTGAAATTCCCAAGGAATTATCACAGCTGCCTGCATTTTTTATTCTTTATATTTTTTTAACTTGGAAAATAAGGATATGAGACCATTTAATCCCTCCCTAGGATTTGCCACTTCTGAGCTTCTCTTCCTAAGCACTTTCCTAATCCTGGGGCCGTGTGTGTACAGGACTTTCAGAAAGGTCCTGTGGTGAGAAAGTCAGCTGGGAAACAAATATCTTAGAACTTAAAAGACTTCAGTTTACTTCCAATGCCATTAATGAAAGCTAAGCAACTCAGGAAATTAGCTGAACAACTTTGTCTTTGTGTTCGTTAATTAAATGAAGGGGCTCTGCTGTATGATCTCCAGGATCTGCTTTGCTCTGTAATTTTTAAAAGATATTAATTGAAAAAAATCTTTTGCTGATGAGGTAGAATCCACCAGATTTGGGTATTGTGTTGTCAGTACTGTTTTCTTTGTAAATATTCTGAATTCTCACAACACCTGTTTAACAAGAGGGAAGCTTATACCATTCCCCTTTCCATGAAAAGTTTGGTGCAAATGAGTCTGTTATGGTCTGTGTGTATTTGTCCCCCCAAAGCCTCATGCAGTCATTGAAATGCAGTTTTACAGTTTGTGATTAATTCCTGATCCAAGGCTGGGATTATGGGTCTTAGTACTGCTGGGACTGTGAGTGTGGGTGCTACACCCAGCCTTGGGTGGAGAGCCTGAATGTAACATCAGAAAGACAGACTTGATCTCTGTGACCATCCTCGCTGCTGCTCCTCCCCTTGCTCTCTGTTCTTTGCTGCCTTGGAGCTGGCAGAGTATGGACTGAAGCCTCAATTAACTGTGAGCTAAATAAACCTTTCCTTCCTTCATTTTGAGTGTTGGGTATTTTCCCAGCAAGGAAAGAAGAGTAACTGAGACAGAGTCCTTTGTCCAAGACTTGGGGGAAATGTATAAAAAAATGCCAGCTAAGGAGTTCTTTTTAATTTAACAATCACTGAGAGCTGTGTGCAGCCTATAGGCATGATCGAAGTTGCCACTTTTCTTCCAAATGTTTGGGTGTCTTGTGGACTACCATGTGATAAATACTTAGTTTAGTAATTGAGTTAGATCTTTATAAAGGAAGGTATACTTTGGGCTCTTTAATATTATAGGTAATTCTGAAAAAAATTATTTTTACCACTGGATTTGGAGGTTTTGATGGCCTTTGTTCAGTTGACGTAATGTGACCAATTAAGAAATACCCTCATCTTAAGAATTTATCAAGAACATTAGAAGACCAGGATAGAATTGAGCTGAAGGCTCTATATACCCATTCAAGTGACTGGGTGGGGAGAATAGACTAAATATTGAGCTCAGGGCCTTCTTTCTGAGCCACACCCCCATCCTGTGTTGTTTTGTTTGACACAAGGTCTCATGAAGTTACTAATTGGTCTAGGCTGTGCTTGAACTCTTGTATCAGCCTCCTAGGATGCTGGGATTACAGGTATATGACACCATGTCTGGCTTTAAATAATTTTTAATGGACATTTTCTATATAGATGCCTTAGTTACTTTTCTTATTGCTAAGACCAAACACCAGACACTGGAAGTTAAGGGAAAAAAATGTTTATTTAGCTCACAATTTGTAGTTTTAGTCCATAATTGGCTGGCTCCACAATAGAGTATTATATGGAAGAAGGACAACAGTTCATGGCAGATGGAAGGTAGCAAAACAACAAGGGGAGAGAGTAAAGCCTCTTTCTGTCCCTTATATTATATCCAGTATACTGGGATTAGGGCAGTGCCAATACAATTAGTGGACTGATCCAGCAATCACCCACCCTTAATCCTAGCGTTGCACTACAAATTAATCTCATGCCCTAGTCACCGCTGAGAAAACACTACGGCCACATAAGACTTTGAGGGAACATCTAGATACAAATATAACCATGAGCAACATCGTTCTAGATAAGCGCTCAACAATAGACAAATAAATCTCTTTCAAAGAAGCTTCTATCCCAATAAGAATCTCTGGTAGTTTCCAAAGATTCATGGAATCCAAGTTTCTCAAGAGGTTAACAGATATTGCACAGGTGAGTTGAAACTGCTCACATAAGATTTGGAAATTGTGTGCTAAACAAAATTCAAGTTTTATTTGTTTGTTTCTTGTTGTAAGATCTCCATAGTTGTTAAAGTTAGCATATAGTAAACAGTAAAAAAAATCCATGCAATAACAATTTTATACAAATTCAATTTGGTCATTGAACACTTTTTTACCCCATTGAATACTTTATGAAAATTATTAAAGCTCTTCTGGAAAATCTATTTAAAAGCTTGATAGGAATGTCTATAGCTGAATGACAAGCAGTCATTAAGATTAAGACCTATTACAGGAGCCAGGGAGATGGCTCAGTGGAATAAGCGCTTCCCAGGCAAGCGCAGGGGCCTGAGTTCAATCCCCGGTTTCACAAAAAAAAAAAAAAAAAAAAAAGCTATTGCATTCCTCAGACAGAGGCCACCTGATCATTTGAATTCAATGATAGTTTGAACTCCATAATGGAGGTGAGTCCTGAATGTTGTTCTCAGCATGTAGAATGGTTAGGCAAACCATCAGCTACACAGTTGGTGCCCCCCTGTCCTCAAGCAAAAGAACTAGAAAAAGCCTGAAGAAACTCCCAAAGATAACAAGGGATTTGCTTTACTACATCAGAAAAGTAGTAGGCAATGTCGTACACTCGAGATTCTTAAAGTCTACTCCTACTTGCTGAGCATTATCATGAATAGCTCACTTCTCTGAGCCTATTCTCTGTCTGTAAGTGTACCCCTTCTGCAGGCTCATTGTGAGGATCAAATGACATTTTGTATGTAATCTGGCTCACAGTACACAGCAAGTCACACTAGCATGGGCCACATTGTCACCCCTCCACCATTGTAATGGGTATTTGGCAGTGGAGAAAGCTAGCGCCCTCACTCATGAAGCCTAAATGGTAGGAGATGGCCCTTCCCCTGCATGTACAAGATGGCAGCACCAGCCAAATCACTGAGAATTCAATAACAGATATAACTAACATTCAAATTCCTGTAATTTAAGAACAACTCCTTATATTTCTAGTACACTATCAAATATGGCATGTGTTTTATCATTAGTCATTCTATTTTAAAAGAAGAACATGATTATTTCTGTATGCATTATATTACCAGCTGATCTTTCTCAAATGGATCAGTACAATTCAGAAGATTTCAGAAATAATTTTTACTAAAGTTATCATTCCAAAATGTTAAAACCTAGACTCCTTTGGCATCATTCTGGATAATTTATTATATTTTAACTGTTATTACTATTTTTTGGTTAATGGCTCATGTATCTAGCCGAAAAGCAACAAGAAAAGAAACTACTATCGAGGAAAATGCTTTTCTCAGCCCCAAATGACTAAGGCTGGCATGCAGAATCCTTGTGTAAAGGAGTACTCCTCCATCAAGGGCTTTGAAAAGGAAAAGAACAAAAGCAAATTCTCTCCAAAAAAGGCATTAGTGAAGGTTGGAAGGCCGAAGGGGAGAGATTTGCTGACTTGACAAACCCTGATTATTTTTTACAGCTCATGAAACTGTCTTTTTAAGAGCTGTGCTCTATGACCTTATGTTTATTGCACTCATGTTTTTAGAAATGTCATCTTTTAGAAAGATGAGATGCTCAATGAGGAAAGACAAGTTTAATAGCGTAGCTTTGCCCAATGCAGAACATCTTAGCATTTGTTACTGAATAGAGAAGAACTAGGGCTCAAATCCTCTGAGGCCCACGGGCTGGGGAGCAATGCTAGCCGTCAACACAGATAACCCTCAACCCCACTTTGTCTCCTAATAACAAGGTCTGTTAGCCTGTTCTGTTTTATAAACTGATACTTAATGGCCTGGACTGAATTATGGCTGCAGTCCTTAATAGATGGTGACCTGGAACACATCACTTTTTAACTGAGTCTGATTCGTAAATGAAAGGGGCCTTCTCTTTGAGATGTAGGACCATCAGCAACTAAAGTCCTAGATAAAACACAAGTCACATAATGCTACTCCTTTGACTTAGAATCCTTCAGTGGCTGCCATGTCTCTCTTTAAAAGCTAAAATCCTGGCCTACCCACAGCCTACAAGATCTCACGTAATCTGGGACCCTATTGTACTCTCTGAATTCCCTTCCTACTAAGCTCAGACATAGCCATGTTGGCTTGCTTGTAGCTGCTCAGGCAGGCCAGGCTCACATTTGTCTCAGGGCCTTAACACAGGCTGGTTCTACTGCTGAAGGGCTTTTCCCCAAAATACATGACTTGAATCTTTAATTCTAAGAGTCTTTGCCCAAATATCACATTCTTAAGCATGCTATTAATAATATTCAAAACTACAAACTCTCCCTCTAATCCCTTTCTCCCTTTCTACTATATTTTTGTCAGAAGCACCCATAGATATTTTAATGTTTGCTATCTGCCTTGCTGCTCCTGAATGAAATCTTATGAGGAGAGAATTTATTTTTCTGTTTGCTGCTGTAACTTAAGCACCTAAAAAAATATTTGACAGGTGGTAGACACTAAATAAACATATATAAGATAAATGGATATTAAATTCTAACAGTCTAGCTCTGTATATTTAGTTAAAAGACATGAATGGAAGAAGAGGTAAGAGAGACACTAACATGGACACATGAAATGTTCAATACCTCCTTCCACTGACTTGGCAAGTGCCAAAGAATCAGTTCAGATGACTCATTGGTAGCAAGGATTGCATGTTAAATTTTTTTTTCAAAAAGGAAAAATGCTTCTTTATAGAAAAATGCTATCTAACAAATGTTGAGGTATGAATGGATAAAGGAGTCACTATATTAGAATCCCTAGCTAAATAATTGATGCTAGCACTGATCAACAAATGGTAAGACTAACAATGAATGATACATAGGGAAGTGGATAGCAGAGCAAGAATAATTTATCCACCACAGATTTCTTGCTAGTCATATGGGCAGAAATATTAAAAATTATTGGACTGCCTTTGTGTCAGAGATGTACAAAGCAAGAGGGATGGAAGAAGGGGTGCCTGCTCCTGCATATTCACCGTATCCATTCCCTTCATCCGTAGAACCAGACCCCTTATGCTTCTTATAACCTGTGACATATGGCCCAATGATTACAAAGGTTCTCCCTGCTAGGTGTAACAGTCTACAATCTTTAAACTTTAAGTGAATTATATTAATTACTTAAAATAGCTTTACACTGAGTTTTACTTTCCCCTTACTTTAACTTTTGTTCCTACTTCTCTTCATTCTTAGGCAACTGAATTCGAATTCTATGTAAATTTTTAAAAAAGCAACTGATTTTAATGATCTCTCAAACCCTCACACCACCCTCTTGCCTCTTGCCATTTTTATCACATGACTCAACAGTTGTCTGTGTTCTACAGGGGCCAGGACAAAAGGGAGAACTTGGAAAACATTGCCTGCCTACTCAGCCTCTTTCAAATGAGTCTGGATCATTTTAGTATTGCTGGTAGTTGTACAACCATTCAGTGCTCAGATTTTTGCAAAGGGAAGGAAGATAGAACTCAGTTGTAGAATTACTCCAAAACCAGGAAGTCATATCCTGTAATGGAGACATCTGGTCCTGGAATCCTGATGGTTAGCACTCTGTGAGTAGGTCTTACAAAGGAATTACATTAATTAAATAAGTCTTTTTTCCCCCTCTTCACCTATATTCTGTTTATTCCTTTTAAAATGAAAATCAAACATACTTTTCCAAACCCAATGGGGAGTTTGTCATGAGGAATAAGGTATTAGTTAGCAATCCTTGAGATTAGATGGGCCCTAAACTAGTTAGAGGCCTCACTAACCTTACATTCCTTCTTCCTTAGGACAACCTTAAGGATCCTACCTCTTAGGTTTGTCAGGCTAGGTTTGGATTGGGAAATTTCCATACAATTTAAAATAAAGAAGAAAGCAGCTTTTTTTATGGAGTTGATTTTGTTGGTGTTAGGGAAAATAGGCTGTAAGAGATCAGGCTATGCCTCCCTGGAAATCTAGAGCATCGTTGGGCTGAAAGCAGTTACGAAAAGCAGATGCAGGCGAATTCACTTCCCTCATATGTAGATGACAAAGATCAAAAGGTGTCCTGCCTCCACTCTTTCTACTAGGGAGAATAAAGATTAACTACTATTTAATCCATTTTCTGATGCCATAACTGCATACCAAAGACTGAGTAATTAAAAACAAATAGAAAAGTTTATTTAGCTTACAGTTCTGGAAGCAGAAAAGTCCAAAAGCATAGTGCGAGCATGAGTCGAGGCCATCTTACTGCATCGTAACAAGGCAGAGAGCATCACCGGGCAAGGCAGAGCAAGTGTACTAGAGAGAGGTCCCTTGTATAACAAAGCCTCTCACATGGTAACCTGTTTACCCACAAATCCGTAACTGTGAGGGCTCAGTCATCCCCCAAAGATTTCAGCTCTCAATACCACCAACATGACCTTGGTGTCAAAATTCTAACACATGAAATTTGGGGAAATATTTAGATCATAGCAACTACTGAAGACAATTTTGAGCCTTTACCATCTAGAGGAACCTACATCAACAAGGTTTACTAGCTAATCTTCATTGCCTTCCCCTAAATTGCTGCCTTGGAAACTCAGTCTTTTTCCATTGTCTTCTCATTTCTCTAAAAGTTCATTGTTCTTTGATTAAGATGCTGTCTAACCTGGAGTTCAAAACCATCTCTTCGAGAATTATTCATCCTCTGGGTATCTTTCAGTGTATGTGAAATATACATTTTCATATACTTCTGCTTGTGTTTCTCATGTTACTCTGTCTTTGGTAACAGGAATCTCTTCCAAGTGAAAACCTATGGGACTATTATTTTTCCCCTATAGGACCAAAGGTGGGCTTTGTGTTTCCAGTTAAGTCATACCCAGAGAGCAAATCTGTGGGGCTTCCATGAATCTCTCAGCCTTTGACTTATTTTCTTTCCTCTTTGATAGTAGGGATCTCAACTTTTAACTCTGTAGGTTTTGTGATGTGGACTGATTTTTGAGCTTGCACTGTACATTAACTACTATTTCCACTAAGCTCTCATTTTCATTGATCATCATAAATTAGTCTTAACTAGTATTCCTCCAGAGGGAAGTTCCATTGGTGAGTTTCTAGGGAAGCTAACATGAACATAGAGTGGAAAGATCCACCAAATACTGTTTCCTGTAAGTCAGGCATCCCAAGAGGACCATCTGAAAAGGGGCATGAGTGAAGTCAAAGTGTGAGGTAAACAACTGTAGTGTAAGATCAGGCAGAGGCCTAAAGAAATTCCCTGGACCATGGCTTGTCCATGCAGAAGCTTCTAATGTGATATCCCCCCCCTTTTTTTTCCAGAACTAAGGATTGAACTCAGGCCCTTTCACTTTCCATAGAAGCACTTATTCTACTGAGTCAGCTCCCCGGCCTCACTACCCCTTATTTTGAACATGGGTGGGGAAACTGATGAAAGGAGCTACTATGGAAGATAGATAAGTCCAGATAACAAATACCAGATTTGGGGACATGCCACAGCCTGGAGGTATATGCAAATGGATAATAGCCAACTTATATTCATGGATAGATTCATAGATAGTTCTTCATCCATTTTTCATTACTATAACAAAATCCCTGAAGCAGGCTAACTTTACAAAGATAAGAGATTTGCCTAGCTCACAGTTTTGGAGGTTCAAAGGCCTAGTGCAGCCATCACCTCAGTTTTTGGCAAGGTTCCTCTTGGCTGTATTACATCTTAGCTGAGAATATATGCAGAATATATGTAGAATATGAATATATGTAGAATATGAATATATGTAGAATATGAATATATGTAGAATATGAATATATGTAGAGGAGATCATACAGCTGAGTAGGAAGCTGGGGGCCAATCCAGAGCTCAAATATGCTCTTATATGAACCCATTCCCATGAGTGTTCACTCTAGAGACCAGCGTCCCCCTCAAAGGAAGCTCTCTTTAGTCTCCTTTAAAGGTTCTACATTTCTGCACCACAACACTGTGACCATGCTGCCAGGCCATGAACCCTTGGGAGTCAAACAATAGCCAAACCATTGTTCTATGTCTGCCTACAGAGGGAGAATCCACCAACCCTGTCCAGAACTTGGTCAGTGACAATAAGCTCCCTTGTCTTTTTTTGGTTTTGTTTTTATCCTTTGCTTCCAACTAAGAACCACTTGAAAAGGATCAAAGATGACCCCCTGAACAATTACATAAGATGTACTGCTTCTGGCTAGCAGCTTTCAGGTATACCAGGCCAACAAACTCCATTCAGGGCACAGCCAAATGTTTCTCTTTTTTCATTATGAAGTTTGTCTACTCCTTTACCTGTCTATGAGTCTCTGCCAAATGCCAGTGACTCTCTTGCTACATAAAGCTGAATAATCTGTTTCCATTGCATAATCTGCTTATTTCCACAAGTTCTAGATCTATAATAAACATATGAAAATGTGTCTTTTAGGCAAACATCCCAGTATCTATACATGAAAATAGTACTGCTATCTTCAAATAATGTCTTTAAATAATTAAAATGTATTCTGATCACATCATTATTTCTTAAAACATTTTTGGCACTGTTCTTTTGACACTGAAATTGGAGGAAATAGAGTTTGTGGAATGAGCTCACTCTCATTCTAATTCTTGCTTCCATTTATTCTCTCTCTCTCTCTCTCTCTCTCTCTCTCTATCTCTATCTCTCCCTCTCTCTCTCTCTTATGCACACACACACACACACACACACACACACACACACAATTTCACATCCATTTCTAGCCTAGAATATGCTCTCTGCCAATGTCATTATTTGCCAACTTTATCTCCAAGTATCTTTTAATTATTTCTTTAATCACCTCACTTCCCTATAAGACTTTTTATTGTTAGATCAATTATTCTAAAGAGTTACTCAAGTTTTGCCATCTGTTCAAGAAGAGACTTGCCATGGACTCTGTTTCTGCTTGCCTTTTGTTGTTCCAAGATAGACAGGAAGTATATAATGCATTTTTTTCTTCCTCCCAAATGCATCCAGCTCTAGTTCTTGTTGTATCCCTTCTCATCTAGGCTGCAGCCCACACTTGCAAGCCAAGCAGAAGGAGTGCTCTTGTGCCCTGGGCACATGTAGGACAGGCTCCTTTGTGCACACTCTTTGCCTGCAAACAGTACAACTATGCTTGTGCTTGGATTCCTTTTGGGGAATTATAAAATGTGTGAACAGATATGGTTTATAAAGAATCACTTTGGTATTCATTCTCAACATGAATTCCTGCAATTAAGTGATACTTGTCCCTTGTCTTTGTTCTTAAGGTTCGGATTTGTTCTAAGTGGCATTTTTAGTCAGGGTGAGCTTATAATGACTCTTGATCTTATAAAGATTTGAGTAGAGAAGCTTCAAGTCAGCCATGTTCATCTCATTGAAGCTTAGAGCTAGAGAGATGAAACAGGTGGGGGCATGCTGCATATACACAAGCTATAGAACTGAGAGCTCATTGAAGGACAATTTCTGGAAATACTCTATAAACAATTTATAATAAGTTTGCTCAAAATGGGTATTTTGCCTTGAAATAATAAAATAATTGGATTGTTTGGAATGCCCACATTGATTCTTTGAAAGCCTTTTGTGTGCTCTCAGTTTGGAGATGGCTAGCAGGATATTTGAGCAATTTCATTCTATTGTTTTACCCTATCCGGATGTTAAGGGTAGGTGGATAGAAAGGAAACATCCCCAAATGATTCTCTTCTTATTCTTGTAGCTCAATACATTTCCTGCTCTTATCAGTATTTCTAAAAGAGTAATTACTATTTAGAGACACACCCTTCCTGTCTGCATGAATGATCATGGAGCCAGCAGAAAAATCAAGAGAATGGAGAGTCATATGGTTGCAAATCTGCATATTAACTCCTCACTTGAAGACAACAAAATGAGGAATAAATGGCATTCCCCTGCTGATGTCACCTGATATTGGGGTAGTAGCCAATCCAGACAATCTAAGCACCTCATAGGAAGAAGCTGTTCCCTGCATTCTGCTGTTTCTTGGGCCTCCCTCCTACAACATAGGATTAGATATCTCTACTTTCTTCTCCTTTGTACTTTGTTGATATACATTATAAGACATTACTCAACTTACTTATTTTCATGTCAGTCTCCAAGAAACTATAACTCCTTACAAGGACTGAATCTTAGCATCATTGTATTATCAGCTAAACAAAACAAGGAATAGTAAGAAAAGGCTGAAATAAAATTTGGTGCTAAACATTTCACCAATCAAAAAATAAAATACATAATAGGTTTATATAAGTACATATGTGAAGTGTGATCATGAAATACAGTGAATATTTAATGTTTATTCTAAAAACTGTGTCACATTAAAAGACACATGGCGGGGCTGGAGAGATGGCTCAGTGGTCTAAAGCACCTACTTGGAACAAGCTTGGCAAGGCATCAGGGACCGCGGTTCAATCCCCCAGCACCACATGCCAGCCAGCCCCGCCCCCTGGTGGGCTGAGCTGGCCACACACACACACACACACCTCTCTCTCTCTAAATAAATAAATGTTTAAAAAAAAAATAAAAGACACATGGCTGGGGGAACTACCCGCTCGGGCCCCCCTCCTGTCCCTCTCTTGGACAGGAGCTTTCTTTCTCTCAATAAATATATTCTGCTCATAAAAAAAAAGACACATGGCTATTAATGGCCTTCAAAATATCTTGCTTGGAACTTATATCACTTTTGCTCCTTTTTGGAGCAGTTCTGAGAGTCCTTTTTGGTATGTGCCTTTAGTTGTATTGTTATGGCTGAATTGAAATACTTAATCAGTTCAAAAACTTTACCTTTTATAGTCATTTTGAATTTGGGGAAGATACAGAAGGTGCACAGTGCCAGATCTGAAGAATGAGGTGGATAAAGGTACACTTTAATGTTCTTATGAGCCTGCATTACAGTGGGATGGCAATCATGAACAGCATTTACCACACTTTTAATGATACTTGGTGAAAATAGTCATGAAGGATAACTTCCAGAACTGCCTCAGAAAGTGGCAAGAATGGTGAGATTAATGTGTTTCAAGTAAGGACGAGCATTTGAGAGGGAAAATGGCAATATGTCTTTCACTGGAGCAATTTTTTTTCCTTGTCTCTTGTTTTCATTTATTACCCTTTTATTTTTTCAAAAAAAATTTACTTGAGAGACAGTATGGCAATAATTGGCATGTCATGACAAGCAGTACATATTCAGAAGACTAGAATGACAGGCATTCCAAGCATGGTCCTACTATTACACATTGCTATCTTCAGTGCAGTTGCTTAGTTCACAGGTATCAGCATATATAGTTAGAGAGGGTGAGAATCCTAACAATTAACTGCTAGTTTTGAAAACCTGCTGAGGATTTTCAGGATCATTACCATACCCATCTTGTACATATAAATGTATCGCTTTGCCCCTGTAACATTTACCAGCTTTTTTCTTTGCCATCACTTCATTGTCTAATAGTTAAGTTCTTGCTTTCCTTTTAATTGTGTTATACCTTTCTATTTTTATCTCTTCTTTTGAGTTCTTATACTAGGGAGACTATATGATATTTACACATGTGGATCTGATTTATTCCACTTATGGGTATACTTTCAAGTGACATCCACTTCAATATAAATGCTTCGAGTTTATCATTCTTTATAGCTGAATAATACTCCATTGTATAAAAATACCACATCTTTTTCAACCATTCCTCATGTGATGGGCATCTTGGTTATTTCCAAGATTTGGCTATCACAAATTGTGCTGCTATACACATAGGTACACATATATCACTATAATATGACATTTTCAGTTCCTCTGGAAATATTTGTGGTAGGGGAATAGCTGGTTTGAATGGGATTTCTAGTCCTAGTTTTTTAAGGAGTCTCCACACTGATTTCCATGATGGTTGCGGCAGTCTACATTCCCACCAGCAGTGGAGAAGGGTTCCTTTTTCCCCACAGCCTCTCTATCATTTGTTGTTAGGTGACTTCTTTATGATAGCCACTCTTTCTGGGGGGAGAGGGTATTTCAGTGTTGTTTTAATTTTCATTTCATGGATGGCTAGTGATGTGGAGCATTTTTTTCATATATTTATTCACTTCTTGAATTTCGTCCTCTGAAAAGTATGTGTTCATCTCAGATGCCCATATCTGGATTGGGCCTTTAAATTTTGGGGCCCTAATGTTTTTTTAAGTTCTTTATAAATTCTAGAGAGCAGACTTTTGTCTGAGTACTTATTTGTCTTGATTTTTTTCCAAATCTGTGGGTTGTCTTTTCACTTTGCTGGTAATTTCTTTTGAGGTGAAAAACCTCTAAATAAGAGCAGGTCCCAGTTGCTAATTCTTTCAAGTATTACCCATGCAATTTGATTTTTGTTCATGAACTCTTTACCTACCCCTATGTCTTCAAGTGTTCCTACTACTTTCTCTTCCAGGAGATTTAGTGTTTCTGTTTTAGTGTTTAGATCTTTAATCTATTTTGATTTTAATTTAGTGCATAGTAATAGAACTGGGTCCAGTTTTAGTTTCTGGCATGTAGAGAGCCAGTATTTCCAGCACCATTTGTCAAAGAGGCTATATTTCTTCCAGTAGGCATGTTTGGCCCCTTTGTTGAAGATAAGGTGATTCAGTGTGCTCATAGAGGCTTCTGCATCTTTTAATCTATTCCATTGATCCTCAGGTCCATTTCATTGCAAGTACCATGCTGATTTTATCACAGTAGCCCTGTAGTATAATTTCACATCAGGAATTGTAATGCCTCCTGCCTTTTCTTTGTTGCCCAGGACTGCCTTTACTATTCTAGGTATTTTTTGGTTCCAAATAAATTTTAGGAATGATTTCACTAGGTCTGTGAGGAATGTTGGTGGTAACTTGATAGGGATTGCATTAAATCTGTATAGCAACTTTGGGAGTATGGCCATCTTCACAATGTTGGTTCTTCCTATCCAGGAGCAGGGAATATCTTTCCCTTTTTTGAAATCCTCTGCGATCTCTTTTTCAGAGTACAGTAGTTTTCCTTGAAAAGATCTTTGACTTCTTTAGTTAAATAAATACCAAGGTATTTCATTTTCCTCGGTGCTATTTTAAAAGGTATTGTTCCTATAATTTCCCTCTCAGTGTGTTTGTTATCTGTGTAGAGGAATGCTATTGACTTTTGGGTATTGACTTTGTATCTTGCTATGCTACTGAATTTGTGTATAAATTCTAGTAACTTCTTGGTGCAATTTTTTGTGCCTTCTAAGTAAAGTATCATGTCATCTGCAAATAGTGATAATTTAACTTCTTTTTTACATATTCTTATTCTTTGTATTTCTCTCTCTTATCTAATGGCTCTAGCTAATGATTCCAGAACTATATTGAGTGGGAGTGGTGATAGAGGACATCCTTGTCTTGTACCAGATCTAGGAGTAAAAGACTTCAGTTTTTCCCCATTTAGAATTATGTGAGCCATTGCATTGTCATAGATGGCTTTTATCAAATTGAAGTAGAGGTCATCTATTCCAATTTTCTGTAGGACTTTGAAAATGAATGGTGTTGGACTTTGTCAAAAGCCTTTTCTGCATCAATTGAGATGATCATGTGGTTTTTAGTTTTTGCTCTATTGATATAGTGTATTACATTTATAGGTCTGCGAATATTGAACCATCCTTGCTTCCCTGGGATGAATCCTGCCTGGTCATGGCATATAATCTCCTTGATGATTTGCTGTATTGTATTTGTTAGGATTTTATTGAGGATTTTTGCACCAATGTTTATGAGGGAGATAGGCCTGTAATTCTCTTTTTTAGTTGTATCTTTCCCTGGTTTTGGTATCAGTATAATACTTGCCTCCAGGAATGATTTTGGTAAGATTGCATCCTTTTCAATTTCATTGAAGAGTTTGAGGAGTATAGGGACTATGTCTTCCATAAATTTCTTGTAGAGCTCAGCTGTGACTCCATCAGGACTTGGACTTTTCTTTGTTGGTAGGTTTTTTAAATTTCATTTTGTCTTTCATTACCTTATTGGGTTTTTGAGAGTTGTTAAAACTTCTTGATTCAGTTTTGGTAATTTGAACATTTCTAGGAATCTGTCCATTTTGTCAGTGTCTTCTATTCTATAAGAGTAAATATTTTCAACATAGCTATTAATAATCTTCTGAATTTCCACTGGGTCTGTGGTAATTACACTCTTTTCATTGCTTATTGCTTATATTTGAACTTTTTTCTTTCCTCTTTCTGATGAGGTTAGCTAGGGGTTTATCAATTTTATTTAATTTTTCAAAGAACCAGCTTTTTGATTCATTAATTCTTTGAACTGTTTTATTCATCCCTATTGAATTAATTTCTGCTCTAATCTTTATGTTTCTTCACATCTTGGGGCTTTGGGTTTGGTTTGCTCTTCCTTTTCTAGATGTTGGAGGTGCAACATTAGGGTGTTTATTTGTTCCCATTCTGTTTTCCAATTTTTTTTCAGTTTAAGTATTTGACTTATCTTTTATTGCACCTTGCATATGTATATGCATGTCATATGTATATGTTTGAGTAACATGCTTTCATTATTTTGGGAATTATTTGTAAAAGTAAGAGACAACACTAGCTAATGGAAAACACCATGAATATTTCTCATTTCCAGGTGTATTGTGAGACTCAAAGGACTTAACAGATTAAAATCATTTAAAAAACAATACATTTCAGTCATTAATATCTTTACAAATATATTAACTAATATGACTTTTAAATATAACTTTTAAAAAATCTCATCATCCACTTCCAGCCAGCGCCGAGGCCTGGCCTGAGGGGGGAGGGACTGGAACCTCCTTCATTAGATAGGCCACATGTGGAACCTTGTCACAGAACTCCTTGCAGAGAGGCTGGCAGCAAGACCCACCCAGCTAATCCAGGAGCTGAACATCTTGCCACAGTGTCAAAGTATGTTCATTTCCATGGGCTACAACAGGAAGAAGCAGAGCACAGCAGCCAGACCCAAGCCTGGCCCACCTGGACTAGTTCAAACTTTGTAGATCCAGACCCAATAAACTGAGACATTTTGCTAAACACAGATCTATGAGAGTATCCTCTCTCTTTCTCTCTTGGTTAAGAGAGGGGCAACAGGTAACTGAGGTGAACTAGATTGCCTGGAAGACCCCATGTATATTAAGGAGAGGTGATCAGATAGAACTTAGAGGAACTAATTTAAATATAAATTCCCAATTTAATATATTCTTAGCTATACAGTTATAATGTTTGCTCTTATGGTCTAAGATACAAACCCATTAATTACAAGTTTTTCAACTGCTAAATCTTACCACCCATTATTAGTGTTTCTAACTGTAGTTCTGCAGATACAAAACTATAACTGCCTTAAAAATCTCATCTTTCTCTCAGAGATAGGACCTGTCAGGCTCCAGAAAGCCTAGGAACTATAAGGTATCCTTGCAGAGATGATTTCGAGGTTCTTCTTGTCTTAAAGAAAGAATTGAACAAAACAAGATCAAAAGTTATTGAAGTTTTATGTTTACTAAAGTTAGGAAAATAAATCCACTCTGAAGAGTGAGTTCTGCCTGAATAAAAGTAGGAAACGAAATACAGTGTAGGAGAGGAGACTGCTATGAAGGAAGATAGTCTCCCAGAGCCCAGTGGCACTCTCCTCTGGTCATCTCTCACTCCTCAGGCTGACGTCAGGTCCAGGGTTCAGAACTTCTCCGGTTCCCCAGAGAAACGCACATCAAGGATTCAGGAACTCTCCTCTGGAACTTCGCAGGTCAGTCTCACTTGCCCACACCCCAGTTTACCTCACTTTGATCCTATCTACTTCAACACTTAGCTCACTTGATTTCTCTACATCTCATTTAGATTAGCATGCTTCTATAATTTCTTGCAGTTTTCAAACATTTGACTTATTATTTGACTTTATTTCTCTCACTCCCATTCCCTCTCCCTCTCTCTCATGCTTGCTCTCAATACAGATATATAGTAATATCATGATGTCAATCACAAGTACATTAGCATGCATTTCCTATGAATAATTGGCATTCTACCACATGGCAACATTTTTTTTATTCTCACAGATAGAAAAACTTAGTATAGATATTATGATTTATAACCAAATGTCCCCCCAAAGTCTCATGCACTCATAGGTGGGGATTTGGAGAGGTAACTGGATCCTGGGAGTGTGATATTCATCAGTGGATTAACCCATATATAAGTTTATAGCTAAATATGATGTTGAGAAGTGAAGCCAAGTCAGAGGCAACTGTGGCCTAATGGGGTCTATCTTCCTCTGTCTTCTCTTGATAACCCTTTCTCTCTTCCTGTCATGCAATCCAATATTTCTCCTCTGTTGTGCACTCTTCTGTGCAGCCCAGTTTGCAAACAACCAACTATGGATTGAATCCTGTACAAATTGTGAGCCAAATACACCTTTCCTCCTTTAACTTGTGGGTCTTGGATATTTTGTCCCAGCAACAATAACATAACTAAGACAAAGTATTATCAATATACAGCTCATATTTAACTTTCTTAATTTTCCTGAAATATTGTCATCTGAAACAGAATCCAATCAAATGCACATACCATACTTGTTTGCCATTTTGGTCTCCTATACCTCAATACAGTTTTCAGTTTATTTGGACTTGTGCTTTTTTAAAAAATCATTTTTCTGGTAAATTGAGGAAAATTATTCTTGAAAACATCCCATTATCTGGATTTTATGTCATTGTTTCCTGGTGATAGAGTTCAAGCAAAACTATTTGCTAAGAATTCTGTGAGTCATATTGTGCATGATTTTTATCTATTTTTAATTATTGATCATAAGTATAGTACAATAGCATAAATTTAGAAAATAGAAAAAGAAGCCACTAATAATCCCACTGTCCTAATTCATATGATAAAATATTTATTTATTTTCAGACTTTTTCCTATTATGTTTTTTAGTATAATTTCAATTATACTGTGATCTGGCTTTGTATTCTGACTGGTTTTGACCTAATGTGACATCGTAGGCATTTTCATTGTATATAGTAGTACACTAATATTAACACTGTTAATTACCATTTATTGAGGAATTAACTAGTTATATATAGGATCAAACTCACTATATACATCATTTTCTTTTCAAGTTTATGACAATCTCAGGAGAGCTGTTTTATCATTATCCCCATTATAGATCTGAGGAAACTGAGGTTACAGTCTCCCAACGGGAAAAATGTGAAGAAGCTATTTGAATACAAGGAAGTTGACACCATGGCATATTTATTGAATGTGCTTTGATTTATTTCACTTCATGTAAACACAGTAACAGATATTATCAACTTAGGCCTGCCTTGCTTTTTTTTTTTTACAATATTTTACAAACTCTGACTTTTTGAACATTTTCTTCGAATTACGACCACAGCCTCAGATTTGTAGCAGAGAAAAAAATACAGTGTGACTAGGTATAGTAAACACTTGTGTGACAGCACAAAGATTAGTGCTTTTTTTCTCCTAAGAATTTCATCTAAACAAATTTGGTTTGGTTTTCCCATCTATTTTCAGTGAAGAATCATTTATAAGTGAATGGTAAAGTCATCAATGACTGAGGCAAAGCTATGTGAACAAAATCTATCAAATATAATAACTACCAGGGTCAAGGTAGGGCCTGCTAAGTTTTTCTGTGATCCTACTTGTAACAAGTTTAAAGAGCTTGTTATTCAAATATGTCAGTTATCTATTGTCCTGATGGTGCTGTGTGTCTTAGTTACTTTTCTCTCATTGCTGAGATAAAATACCCAATATGCAAAATTAAGGAAGGAAAGGTTTACTTAGAGCACAGTTTATATAGAGGGTTCAGTCTGTAATCAGCTGGCTCAAAGGCAGAGTGACATGGTGAAGGGCCACAATTCAAGGCTACAGAAGATAGCAGAAGCAAAAAGAGTAAAGAGGTGAGAAACAAGTCTCTTTTCCTCCCTTTTATTGTAAGCAGGCTACCAAGCCTAGGATGGGTCCTCTATACCCTATGATATAGAACTGCTGGGTCACTTGGTTAAGCTTCTAAACTTCTCAAGTTGAGAGAATGTATCAACCATTATACTATGTAATAAATAAACACAAACTTTCTAGAGTATATAACAGTAAGTATTTATAGGTACTACATTTGGAATGGTTAGCTAGGCAGTTGGTTATTCTGCTCTTGGATATGCATGTTAACATATTGTGGAGTCAACTGGTTGCTAGGCAGCCCTTGACAAGAATGATTGGGACAATTGGCTCTGTTCCACATGTCTCTCATCTTTAGGAGCCAAGAAATGGAAAAGGCCCAAGATCATTTCAAGTCATTATGTTGTACTTGCTAAATTATCTGGGACAGGGCTAGTCACATGTTTGAATCTAGTATCTTATTCAGAGTCATCCTATCCAGTGTATGAGAGCACTGAAAAATAAACACGATCAATATACTTAGCCCATAATTTCAGTACACAGCAAATGATATTATGCTTTGTAGAATTCAAATCAATATGGATTATTTACTAAGAGCTAATACTATACTCCGTACAGATACAGGCATGAGTCCACCTGGGCAAAGAAAGCAGCACCTGAGGGCCATGGATATAGCCCAGTGGCACAGTGCCTGTCTGGAAAGTGCAAGGACCTGAGTTTAACTCCCAGTACAGAAAAAATTTAAAAAGCAGACAGAAGATACCTGGGTGGCTAGTTTTATAATCAAGGGTAGAATAAATGATTTGGTAATGAAGGTAGCGGTGAAGATCCACTCTGCTAAAATGGCAATTATTGGTTTCTCAATGCAATGCAAACCAGTTATATTCCCAGCATTAGAAATCAAAAAACTGATTCTAAAATTTATGGGAAATGCGAAAGAAAATAGGGTAGCAAAAAGTTTTGACAAATGAAAATGTTCATATGAGTAAATGAAAATGTTCATATGAGTAAAAAAAGTAGATATAGAGGTCAGTGGAATATAGCTAAATATAAAATGGACAAAAGCAAGAGAAATTAATTTTCAAATAAAAAGCCAAAGAAACGCAATGGGAGAGGATAGTTTTATTCAGCAGATGGTTCTGAAGCTGCATACATTCATATCCTAAACCATGATCCTTAGCCCATTCCTTGCTTCATATACAAAATCAATCCAAAATGAAATATAGACCTGTATATGTTGTTATTTAACAATAAAAAATTTCTACAGGTTATATAGGGGGAAAAAATCTTTGCAAGCATTGAGAGGTCCTAGGTTTTCAGCTAGGACACTAGACTCATGACACATAAAAGAAAAATAAGCAAGCCTTCACCAAAATGAGAAACATTACTCTTTAAAAATTAGTTACAAAGAGTAAAATTAATAGAGAAGTGACAATGGTGTGAAATAGTATTTAAAAACACACCCACAATATGTAAAGAATTTTGATGAAAAAAATAAACTAAAAATAATGAGAAATGAGCTCAAGTATTGGACACTTCAGCAAAGAACATATATGGAAGCAAAATAATAGCATGACTTGTTATTAGACAGATACAAATTTATGACACCATAAATTTCTACAATCTTGGCCACTAAAATTTTAAAATAATGAGGTCAAAAGCTATTGAGGTTGCAGAGCAATTGGAACTCTTGGAATTACTATGGGTAATGTCAAATTGTACAGCTTCTTTAGAAAACAGTTTGACAGTGTTTTATAAAATTAAACGTCATTTACATGATGGAGCATACAACAAAAAGCCTAGTGGACTAGGCTATCATTCCTCCACATTAACTGGTTTGTAGGTCATAACTGATATTTGTGATCCTAGGGCTTCACATATGATGAGCCAAACCCTTGATTTACTCTGTCAGTTCATGCTTTCTTCAGCTGTCCATTTGGGTCGTGTCAGGCATGAAAGCTTCTACAGACATCCCAGTAAATCCCCTAACATTCAGGAATGCTCCTCTGTGGACCTATAGTGTAACAATGGCCCTATCTCTTCATGATAAGCAGCCAACTTCTTTTTTCTTTACCTGTTGCTCTACAGGCATGAGGAAGCCTGAATGACCAGAAAGTAGCCATTGGTTGACGGCTGACATCACTCTTGCTGTGTCCACTGGCAGAAGAACTCTTCATTTCCCATCTGGCAATCAGAGCTGCTAGTCTAGCAGACTTGCACATGGGATGGGGTCAGGAGCAGACAATACCAATTCCCTATATGAATGACTGTAAGTGATGACTGTCAGGAGCCACTCCTTTTTATACCATTTAGTTCTTGAACACATGAATTGTTCCCACTGGGGACACTATGCCCTCATAATCTATTGAGTAAGACTGCTACATTTTAGATCATGACACCCACATCCTGAAGATGTTATCCTCAAGCTGGAATCTTAGTTATACCTTTAAAATGCCATTGTAACTTTCAAACAGATTGACAGCTTTGGTACAGAGTAGGATGGGTAAATACTATTACCATGTACTCAATTGCTGTAATTTCATTCTGGGGAGTAAGATAATTGATTCAGAAAATATGTGGTATCACAAAAGGTAAATCAGAGACCCAGTCCTAGCCCAGGTCCGGTGAGTGTGCAGAGAGTTTCCTGCTACCCTGCGCCAGCTGGACCAGTCCCAGCCCAGGCGCAGCGTGGGCCGGACCCTCTTCCAGCCCCTCGGGCC
>NW_004524627.1:13227171-13241415 GCF_000260255.1 Octodon degus
TCATATATTCATCTAAGACTTTCAGTTTTCCTTGACTTCAATATGAAATTTGCATGCATATTCTGGTTTAGAAAAAGCAAGTTTTAGCCTTATTATGAGAATGCTTTCCTTTCCATATGAAAATGAAGGAAAAAAGAAATGACTGTTTTAAATAACGTTGTTTATTTTAGCCATGAAAGTAAGTCTGAGCCATTCACAAATGCTGAAATATTCTGGTTTAGGCACTCTTTACTGATCAGTTTTTGGCCTGGAGCCTTATTATAATTATACTAAAACAGTGCTTTAAATCTTCTGTCAGTTGTTTTTTTTCAAAGTCTAATCTACGAGGGGAACTGATATTATTTCAAACTTTTTATGTGCAAGGCTGTGCCAGTCGTTTAGCATTTATACTACTAAACTGAGCACTGTGCCAGTCATTTAATGCCACACGTTATCATGTGTATTTCCACCTACCCAAGGAGTGGTATTATTATTCACTTGAGGACCAGGCTGGGGGAACCTAAAAATAGGGTCAAGACCTACAACTCAGGTCAGCTTCATCCAAGTCACAGACACTTTCTTTAGCAAAACAAAAATGACAAGAGAAAGAAAATAAATCCAATACAAAGTAAGGTAAATCTAAGATTAAATTAAGGAAATTGTTTACAAACCTCATTCCTTGGATCGTAAATCCATTAAGTTAAACCGTAGACAGATCTAAGCACGGACATCTGGTGATTGGCCTCAAAGTAAATCTGGGAAACAGAAAGTCACCAAATGCTCTTATCACAGACAGCACTGATTTTGACTTTCAGCAGTCAGATTGTGCATTAGCAATCAACTTGTGGCTATGTGCCTCCATCAGCTCTGAGTGAACTCTGAGGGACTTTGCCCCTGACTTGTACAACCTGTGTATGCTTACTCTGGCAACCCCTATGAACGCTCAGAGTAGGATTCTGATATGACATCCCAAGGATGAGAGCTCAATCCCGCATTTATTTTCCTTGTTTACATAGTGTGTTGAATCAACATTCGATCAAGAGCCTTTTTAGTGCTTTCAGCTAAGTAGTTCTTAGAGAGAGCTACACTGAACTGTTTCTTTCCCTACCCCCCATTTACTGAGTTGAAAAATCCTTTTACATCAGCATTTATGAAGCATATTATATTTTTACTCTCCTCCAACAGGCACATTTGGATTCACTATTGCACTTGAACAGTTGGTGTTTACTGGCAGCAACAAGAACAAAATTTATAGCAGCAAATGGAAGCTAAACTTGCATGCTGGCTTTCCACTGAAGAACTTTGTGTTTGCCATTTCCTAATTGTGAAAACAATATGTCCAAGATTTTGCAGTCATCAGCATTCTGATGTAATGATTTCCATCTGGTCAGAGGAAGAAATTCGGAATCTCCATCTCCTTGAATCTAAGTCGACTCCAATATAAAGGCAACCAGCTTAGGAGAATGTTGGAAGAAGGCAGAAATTCATGCTAAATGCATTCTGAAAACTGACTGTGATATTCACTTTCCCATGGGATAATTTTTCCTGAAGAACAAACAGAGGTAAATAGAAGGATAACTTTCCACGATCTTCTTAGTGGAAGTGGTTTGAACTAGAACAAGATGAGAAGATTACTTTGAGGTGAGAGAGGATAAAGCAAGCAAGATGATTAGTGGGACATTTCAATTGGAGGTAACAAGCAGGCAGAGATCCTCAGAGACCAAGCACTTGGAGAGTACTACTGAGGTGATGGAGTCCAGCAACGTGGTAATGATAAGCGGTTTTACATCCCATCTCATGCTATTTGGCATTAAAGATTTGGCACTTACTGTTAAAATACAAATCTCCTGATGGTCCTATGCTCATTTGTTAGGCAGGAACCAAAGCAGAAAGAAATGCAACACAATATTTCAGATGCTTAGTTTGTGTTTTTCGATATTTATTGATGCAACAAATATTTATTGAGCACTGTTTTGTAAAAGGCGAAAGAATTATACAATCTGAAGAGAAACTAGAATATTAAGAACTATTTTGTGTGTTAGGAATGGCATTATATGATGGATCTTGGTGATCTAATATACTTTTTAGCTTCCTATGATAGATAATTAAATGAGAAATATAAAAAGTGCGTTAAAATGTGCCAATTCTGAGGTGACTCCACTCAGATATCCCATGAAGAGGGCTTTTCTATATCTAGCTATCTGTGCCATATGCTAAGATTTTAATACTTTATACTCATTTCATTCTATAATGAATGTGAAAAGAAGGAAGAATTCTAGAAATAGTGATGCAATCTCTTTCACTCTATAGAGTAAATGAGCTTTTAGCAGAAAGGGGATTCTAGCCCTGATCTTGCATCATCCCTATCCAGTTGCGCTATCATGAACCTATTACTGTCTACAGCAAAAACCTTAGACCCACACTTAGTAATCATTCAGTTAACAGGTATTGCTACCCAGGCAGGGGAAATGGAATGACATTGCTAAGACCTGTGATATATCCAGAATGGTCTTTAAAGATAGCAACATGAAATCTACACTGAAGACTTTGCCTCCCATGTCCTTATTTTCTCTACTCTTTATCCTCATTTGATAGTTGTGCAAATGACCCAGAATCTGCCTAATATGAGGCATTTAGCTCTGGAAGCAGGGCCCTGCTGGTCCTGTCCCCATCCTCACACAGACCATGGTTCTGTCACAATACTGCCACTCTATCCCCTCCTTGTTTCATCCTTATGCTCCGTAGGAAATTCAAACTATGAAATCTCAAAAGCTTAAAGAGGAAGGGTTCAGCTGTTGTGATTACTCCAGCTCCATTTTACTTTTACATTCTTGCATTTATTCTTAATCCCAGCTCATTTCACTCTAATAGGAACTCTTGTAAGAAGATAAAATTATGCTGACCCATGATCTGGTCCTCAAACAGAACCACTGAAACAAGTTACCTTTTCCTTGCACCACTTGGGTCCTAACACACCCACTGTCTAAAGTTGGAAGTGTCGATTCAACCATATTAACTCAAGTCATAGATAACTACTATTCTCCTGACCTCTCTCCCTACAATGGTGGTAAATTCTCTTCCTAGAACATCAACTCTCTCACTTGTTATTTAGCTTTTTCAGAGCAACCCCAATATATTCAACATGTTTTAAGAATGTTAAACCTAAAAGTGAAATCAATTCTAATGATAGTTGTATATAGGAATATGTTAAAATAAGACTATTTCTATTGTCTCAGTTCTAGAAAAGTAGAAAAATGAAGAATGAATGTTATTTAATGGTCATCTCATAGATGAAACTTGCTAAGCAGCAACCCTAAAACTCATCTAATTAATTCCAATCCCAGAGATACAAAGGAAGACTTGTGAATTGATGGTGAAGGATTCTGTCAGAGAGAGGTTGGAAACTACTGAAAATTTTCCTCTTCTCTTGTCTGTTTCCACCTCATTTCAAGTAAATGAGAAAGAGGCTTCAGATAACCATTGAAAAGTTGGTTTTTGACCTCTAGATTTGGAGAACACACAGTGCCTTATTTCACTGCCACTAAAATAAATTAGCACAAATTTAACAACTTAAATATTATCAAAATTATTGTTTTATGGCTGTGTAGGTTGTTGGAAGTTGAGTGGGCTCTGTTGGTTTTGTTACCTTAAGCCTCAAAAGGCTGAAGTTAAGATGTTGGTGGAGCCACATTCCCTTCTGGGGGCTCTGAGGGAGAATCTGTTTCCAGGTGCCTGAGTATTGTTGCCAGAATTTATTTGCACTGGCTGTTGGACTGAGGCTCCTGTTTCCTTGTGGGCTGTCAGCTGGGGACTGCCATTGGCTCCTTGTTGCCTCTCAAGTTCTTGCACAAGGGCTTCTACATCTCAAAGCCTGCTGGGTATGCAGATTCTCCTCATGCTGTCTGTGCTCTGTGACTTCAGTAATAAATGTTCTCTGCTTTCAGAGACTTGTGTATTTATATTGGGCACACTCTGTAATCTAGGACAATGTTTTCTTCTCAAAACCTTTACCTTAGTTACATCTGCAAAAGCCTTTATTCTGTGTAGTGTAAATTTCACAAATTCTGGGGATGAAGGTAAGGATCTGGGGGGGAGGGTTAAGTCTACTACATGGAGACTGGTACCTAAAAAAGTCAGGGAGTGAGAAGTTAGGCAAAGTAACCTATGGCAGCCCAGAAAGAAGAGGAAGCAATGACTGGGACAAGTTGCCCACACACTCACACACTGATGGTACAGTAAGCAGGCTCGTTGTTAATAAAAATTTCAGGGAAGGGAGCTAGTCTTAAAATTGGGTTTCACTAAGGAGACCACCAGGAAGCAGGCACAGGCCACGAACAGGACTACCAGAAGCTAAGGATTGGTGAGACACCTGTGTGATGAAGCCTCAGTGGGAATTCTCCAATAGTGGTGTTTCCAGGAACTATGAAGACA
This sequence comes from Octodon degus, assembly GCF_000260255.1. Classification (NCBI taxonomy): domain Eukaryota; kingdom Metazoa; phylum Chordata; class Mammalia; order Rodentia; family Octodontidae; genus Octodon; species Octodon degus. The sequence continues at coordinate 13,231,582 of NW_004524627.1, forward strand.
CCCTTGAGTAAAAGATCGGTCTTGGGAAAATTTCCACATTCAGAAAGCCACAACCATGCTTTTTTGTCCTTATGGTCCAAATGCAACAGATGAATCAGAAAAGAATAGTAGAGAGGTAGGGTAGGAGTGATTAGCCCACCACCCTTCTTCATAGCCTCCTTTTCTAGTGGGGGCCAATCTGAGCTGGGGAATGGAGAAAGCTCTGAGGTGAGTGAACAATTGAAACAGTGATCACAGGCTGATTAGGGCTTGCAGGAACTCATAACATAAAGTATTTGTCAACTCCTGACAGTGATATGAAAGTTAACAGATGTGCCAAGAATTTCATCCCCAGATGGAGGAACAAGTTCACCAGGAACATGAATTAAGAATGTAGTTGCTTTCTTCTTGCTCTTTTTCATTTAATAGATCAAGTAGATAAGTTACCCAGTGTTCTGATTACCAGTGACTATCTCAGGGGAAGGGGCTCACATCTGCATTAACAGAACTCAAAACTTTGTTTAGTTAAAATATTGCATCACAAATTAACAACTACAAAGTTGCAAAGACAGAATATTGGGGTTTTATGTGATATTCTATTTGTATGATATGATACCCTTTTTCTTCTGTATTGAGTACAGTAAATTCTTGAATAATTCATGCTAGGTACAAAGAGTTATTTGGCCAAAAAAAAGGTTAATTTTTTGATATTTGATCTTTAAGCTACATTTTCCACAGTGTCATTGAAAGAGCTTTAAACTGGTTGCTCAGAACTAGATCTCTCACTACATATATGATAATATAATAATAATTTCAACCTGTTGAGCCCCAGTTTCTTCATGCATAAAATGGTAACAGAATGTTCTGTTTTTCTCATGGCATTTTAGGAAGACTCAAATGATATAATGGTTAGGAAAATATATTTCTAAATTGTAATCCATGTATATAGTATGAAATTATTAGTAATTGAGCACTTGTATATAGCTATAGCAGATTGTAAATTTATAAAAATAATCTAGGACACCATACTTAGTGGGTTTTCTTTCTGGAAGTGACATATGAAAAACTGGTAACAATAGTTATTTCCAGATAGAAACTTGATGAGAGTGAAGAGGAGGAAGAAGAGGAGGAGAAGACGGAGGAGGAGGAGGGAAACATTCTTCACTCTATTCCATTTTGTATCTTTTGAATTAATACCATATGTATACATTCAAACCAATAAAATTTAATATCCATTTGAGGAGTTGAAGAAAGAATATATTTTTATTCTTGATAATATATTTAACATAACCTAATCTTTCTGTGAAAGAACGTTATAAGAACTTTACTGCTTCAGGATTAAGAAAGATGTTTAGTTGATACAACTAACACATAACTTGGCGCACAGTAGGTGTTCAGAGAGTGGTAGTGCCCTTGGCCTTGAGGTCATCATTATGACTACCACCTCCCAGTGAGTTAGCCATATACCAGGATAAAACTAATGGGATGCTGGATATTAGAAGGTTTATTGAATTTTACTGGGATGTTGGACACAGATGGTAAGTGGGGAATGCCAGAAAGTTGATGAATCATGTGGTTAAACTAGTGGAAAAGGTGAGTGGAGCCAGAAACAAGCCAGAGAGGGCAAGGAAACAGAACAGGTCTGGAGAAAGGCAACTACACTCATTATATCATGTAACCCACTCTACAGTTGCTGATGTTTCCAGAACGTTAAGTGCATTTTGCAAGTGGGAGTTATTCTGATCTTCATGCTATTAAATGCTTATTAAATAACAAATAACTTGAAATCTCATTAGCTAGGTTGTATAGGTTTTTTCTCCAAAAATTTATGATTTCTCCTCATTTTATGGTGAGGAGCAGTGAGTCAATAAATCAGAACACTTTATGGGCAGCTGTAACACCTAGCTTACTGCCAAGACTGTGAATCTGATAGCGTAGCTATTAAAAATTAAGACCCCTGAAAGACTGCAGTTCATGCTAACAGGAATGCCCGAGGCAGCCAGACAGTATGTCTCCCTTTTGGTTTTAATGTAGTTGCATCAATTCTGCTATTATGTTATAAAGCAAGCACCTAGAAGAAAGCTTGAAAAGCAGGCAAAGTGAAAACAACAAAAACTGGGTGCACGTATCCCATATAGAAATCATCCCCAAAGCCAAAGCATTACTGGTACTATGGAGCTATGCTTAGGATAATTTCAAATCTCACTAATCAGACTAGGCCCTCTCCCAAGATGCATGGAACCAAAATCTGTTAATACATTGCCAAGCAATTCCTATGAACATCACAAATTGAGAAGTCCTAATTTGAATGCATCAGTGTCCTTTAAATGAAAAGATGCTGGTAGGAAAAAGCATTTATTTTATTGTGAAAATGAGAAATAATCAATTTCAGGTTTTTGAAAAAAAGAATAAATTCAGCCAAAAATATATCATGGGGGCATTGGGTTTGTTTTTTATTTTGTTTTGTTTTTGTTTGTTTGTATGTTTGTTCTTGTTTTTGTTTTTGCAAAGAAGAGTTTTGGGACAGTAGAATCATTTAGGGGCCATAGGACTTTAAAATGGAATGGAGCAAGAAGCTCAAAGATGGAGCTTGTATATCTTGTCAACTGATTTAATATAGAATTAAGTAGAAATTGAAGGCTTCTCATTCTAGTTGATGAGGAGAATGAGCATGATTTTAGCTGAAAAGGGAACCTACTAATGATGTGCTGACAAAACAGCCTCAATTTACAATGTAGGACACTTAAAACTTAAGATTTTCTTTGTGGAATTTTCTGTTTTCTGAATTGGTGATTCCACTGGACACCAAAAGTTGCTTTATTGCTTCCTCTCTTGCCCCATGGCCCTTTGATTGAAAATGCTTCATCTATCAAACACTATTTGTTGAATATTTTCCCATTTTATGCATTAAAGTGCTTCTGACCAATATGAGATAATGTGTGTGACCACTGAGGTTGACGTAATTCTAGGAAAAAGCTAAGAAACTTAATCATTTTGTTGGAAGAAAATGTTTCCCATTATGATTTTGGTTAGAAAATGACAAGGATTTGCTTTTAGGGAACATGCGAGTAAGAATCCTCTGCTAATACGTATGGAAGTTTTCATCATTGTAGGATAAGAAGAGCTAAAGACACTGAAGGCAGAATTAAGAAAACCTTTACTAATGCTTTTCCCATGAGTATGTCCCTCTGAACAGCTCAACTCAGTTTGAGGAAAAGACCATAGCTGGGAATGCTCAGGTCCTTCCCACTAGGAAACAAATCAGAGGAACAGGAGGCATTTGCAATCATGTATTGGATCTTTATTTTGAATCTTTTAATAATAAAGCAAAGAAAAAACTTCAGAATCATCATTTCCAATGTGGAAGGTCCTCATCATTCTAACTGTAGAGGGTCCATGTTAAAATGAATTATGATGAATAATTTCCCTTAGAAAATACCTATATAATAAACTATATTATCAGAATTCTAGCCAGCTTTCCATTACATTTTTGGTAATTTAAGAAATTCTGTACAATAGATGACATTTCTGAGAGTAAATATTTACTCATGTGAAACCAAAGTCTTAACTCAGAGTAATTTTTAGTTGGCAGAGGTGGACATTCTTCTTAGGCATTTAATTATTGTTGCATTTTAGTCAGATTTTTCAATTAACCAAACAATAAGAATTTCCTAATAGAGTAACTCTTTAAGGTATACAAACTCAATGAAAGACTGAATTCTGTATTGGTAAGTTTTGAGGAAAAGGCAGCTGTTATGTGGAAATGATTATTTGGGTCTCAGTCTAAATAGGCACAAAACAAGTCCTCATTGAAATTGCCTTTCTCTTTGAGGGTCTAGTGGCAGCCATTTTGAAACCTTGTAGATTTTCATGAGTTACCACAACTAGGTGAATATGCCCCTGTGGTTTAATGTTCATAGGAACTAATTTGTGGTTTAGTGGCAAGTTAGAACTGTTTCATATTAGAATGACTTTACAGCTGACAGTTTTATAAGGAGAATGGAATGAATTAAATAATAAATGCAATTAAAATATTTTTTATATTCTCTGTGTTCCCTTGGAGTTGATGGCAAACCTAAAGAGCATCCTAAAACAAGCAGACCAGAAAATTACATTCTTCTAATTCTAGCTTTGTATGAAAGGCACAATTCAAAGCATTAACCTCAAGTGTTGTTTGCTTATGTTCTGTTTGCCATTCTTCCCTTCTATCTTGGCCCATTTTTTGTTGCTATAATAAAGTACTTGATGCAAAGCAATGTATCTAAAAAGGAGATTTACTTAGCTCATAATTATAGAGTCTGTAAATTCAAGTTCAGAAGTTCAGGTGACAACAAATCTGTCTTCTGATGAAGCCTTTCTGACTACCTTGCAACATGTTGAAAGACTTCACATGGTGATATGGTATTTGAGAGAGAGAGAGAGAGAGAGAGAGAGAGAGAGAGAGAGAGAGAGAGAGAGAGAATCCAAGCAACAAGACACGAAGCAAGAGACAGACTCACAGCTTTATGACAACCCACTTTCAGAGGAACCAATTTACTCCCAATCTGTTCATAAAGAAGGAGCTTCTATGATTTAATTGCCTTTTCCTCAGGCCACTTCTTAGTTTCTTCCACATCAACATCACTACACTGAGGACCAAGCTTCCAACAGAAGAACCGTTAGGGGATAAGCCACATTCAAACCACAGTACCTTCCTCCTTCACACAGTGGCCGAACTTGGTAAGATCAACAAAAATGAGACTTTTAAGAACTGAATGACTAAGGAAGGGAAAGATTTTTTAAATAAATCAGGTAATTTTCTTTGCCAGGATGAGAGGGGATGGTGTGTGAGAGAGCACCCTTGAACTGTTGTAGAATCACTATCAGATAGAAATGCAGCACCATTTTTATAAGAAAGGCAGCAAACCATACCAGACTATTTGTTTTTGTCTTATTCTCATGGAAATGAGCTATTTAGTTTTTCTAGTGAAGTAAAAAATTCTTAAACTAAGTTCTGTTTCATATCCACCTTAAATTTATCCTCTAGACCTATAAGAGGAGCTTCTCATTCATTTCTTGACAAGGAAACGACCTGGCCACAATATTCACTTGATATGAAACTTATTTAATTTGACACAAGGAATCTTTTAAGAAGAAGAAAAGTTACTTCCTAAAATTACTAGGAAAAGTGAATGTACAATGATATGAACGCTTTCTAGTATCCAAAGCATGAACCTTAGAGAAGAGATTCACATGTTTGGTTATATATAAGTTCATAACATTTGTGTTACAGAGCACAATAGAACAAACAAAATGCTGATGATAAACAGGGAAATAATATTTGTAACACAAACAATGGGTAAAATATGTTATTTATTGTTATTTGTTATATTTATGTTCCTATCAAAATGAGATTAAATTAATGAAAATAATACAAACTTATAAAGAGAATAGAAGAGACAACAGTCAAGGAAAATCAAATCTTTCTCCAAATACAGAAAACAAATGAAAAAAAATCAGTAAATTAGAAAAATCTGAGACTCAGTTCCCACAAAGGAAATGCCAACAAGAAGCAAGTGGACCCCTCCAAGACCACATTAGAAAGTTTAGAAATAAGAAATCCCAACTAATATGTCAGACAGAATATTTTACAACAGGAAAAATCTAATACCCAATTGTGAGATCAATGTATTCTAAATCAGTAGAAAACATGTGCAAAGTTTTAAAACATCTATGTTAGATTTCAAAGGCTTAAAACACATTAGGCATTTGTACATTCTTTGCCAAATATATACCAGAAGTCTAAGCTATACACCTGACGTTCTTCTAGGTCTTTAGTAAAAAATAGCAAATAAAACTGAAGTTTTTCTCCAAATCATATTGGTAGCAACACTACAAGAAAGGCAGAGACCTATTCAGGCTGGCCTCTCTATGAGGTAAGGGGACTAGATCTATAGAATCCAGGCCTTTCTTATTGTTTTATTCCTGCCTTTTTTTAATTTTCCCATTTAGCATTAAGGTATATCCTTATTCTCTACTGTATGACAGTGGACTGAAACCTCTACAAACTGTGAACTAAATAAACTTTGCCCCATTTAACTTTGGGTGTTGTATATGTTGTCTTAGCAATGGAAAAAGTAACTAATGTGTTCAAGAAAAAGAAGACAAGAATAGAAATAGCAAGTGAAGACAACACCCTTGGTGAGTTTTTCTGTAAAAGTCCATCAAGCTTTCTTTCAGAGGAAAGTGATAGTAACTGGAGAACATGCAGAGGTAGCTGATGGTGGTAATGGGCCATTTCTTCACCTTTCTCTACATCCTTGAACTTGCCCTTGTGGCTTTGAAATGTCCTTCCAACAAGGGTGGAGCCACCACAACCACCCACCCTTACCAAGCTCTGTTAAATCCTGAAAAAAGCCTTGAGTTGAAGAACAAATTTGAAGTGATGATGTTCTGGCTCCAAGCCTAGACTTAGACTTGGGCTCTTGTGTTTCTGTCTTCACTATGAGAAGGTGCTAGGACCAACCTACTGCCCTGGGAGGAGGAGTTAGTGAGAACACTGAGATACTTAAAGATGCTAGCTATTGCACTAAGCTAGGATAGAATCTTCTGTGAAAATTTTATTAACAAAATCCCAAGTCAATACATATTCTTCTGTAGTATATTTTTTAGATCTTTATGTATCATTATGCTTCCATAAAACAAAAGAATAAATTACCTTTCCATGATTTGAGCTTTCTCTTAGTTAAATTAAATGAAAAAAATATATTTTTATGAAATAAGAAACTGTGTAATGCGTAGTGAATTAAGTGATGGAATTAATTTTCTAAAATATAATTTCCTCAGGTCAACAACTTCTGACATTGCCAATCATGTGGATGATCCACTACTATTATAGATTACTGGACTATATTGTATTACTTTGCTGAATTCATGTACCTACAATATATGAATGGCAATGGAATACCCATCTCTGACAAAAGTAAACAAAAGTGGGGATATAAATGAAGGACCATTTTGTATCTGTATATACAAAATAAAATTTAGGATAGATATATAGCTACTTTCTCTTAATTCAATGAGAGGAAAATTTTCAACCAATAGTGTTTAGACAAGATATCATGTCTGCATCTTGTACTATAACTACTATGAACACAACAATATGCAATGTATTAATTATTATAACTGTCCAACTAACCTGTTTGTTTCAAAACTATCCCATTGCTTCTTTCTCAATAAAATTAATATAAAAATAAATAAATAAAAATATAATTTCATCTACTATGAGAATTCTCCTCAGCATACTGGGTCACCTTTACAAGAATTCATCTCTGAGTACCATTATCCTGTGTAAGGATTGTGTGTACTTTTACACAGTTTCCTCCAATGGTAACATTTTGTCAAACTACAGTAAAATATGGCATTAGGGTTTAGACATGAAGTGTCCCTTAAAGATGCATGTGTTGAAAACCTGGCCCCCAGAATGATAATGTTCAGAGGTGGGAAACTTGAGAAATAATTATATCATGAGGGCTGTGATCTCTTCAGTAGATCAATCAATGGACTTACAGGTTAGGAACTGAGTGGACTATGGGAAGATGGTGGAAATCATAGGAAGTAGGGCCTCCTTGGAGAAATTGGAGACATGCTGTAGAAGGCTATATATCTTATCCTGCCCAGCTCCCATGAGGCAAGAAACTTTTCTCCTCCAATCCCTTCTGTCATGATGTTTCTACTTCATCACAAGCCTACATGCAATAGAACTAACTAACTTTGGAGTTAAACCCCCAAAACCATGCACCAAAGTAAATCTTTCCTCATTTAAAGTGTTTTCTCTCAAGCATTGTGTCACAGAAATAGGAAGCTGACTAATATATAAAGCATCCATGGAATTGCCATGAAATCAATCTATTTATCTTATATAGATCTTCTGATTCCTATTTGTACTCAATTGGAATATAATTTTAAAGGATGTAGATTATTCTTTTGCATCAATGACTATATCAAATTTTCTTAGTGCCATATATAGGGGCATTAGTACATTTTCATTTTTATTGTAAGAAATAAAAATTTCAGAACATTTTAATGTAAATATTATTTAATGATTAAATTCTTGCACATTAAAATATCTCAAAGAGTTTATCCACCTCTAATAATTTTATTGAATTGTTATTAAATAAGTACAACTTGTCAGGACAAAAATCTTATTTAATATTCAGATCTTAATAATTCTCCCTAACACACCTTAATAGCCCAATTAAAAAATATTCTTGACTTCTATATCTATTAGCTACCATTGCACAACATATCATCTTTTAGTACCTTTAAAAAATAATCAGTTGTGGCTGGCCTGATAGCTCAGCAGACTAAAGCAACTGCTTAGGCAGAGTGCAGAGTTCAATGCCCGGCATGCCATACCAGCCAGGGTGTGCCAAGACAGCCATTGAGACTGGGTGTGGTGGCAAGTGCCTGTAAATCCAGCAGTGAGGAGGCTGAAAACAGGAGAATCACTATGAGTCTGATCGACATAGTGAGATTCTGTAGACCCTGTCCTAAATACAGAAAATAATAATAATAATTTATTTACAGAGAGAGAGAGAGAGAGAGAGAGAGAGAGAGAGAGAGATGTTATTTTGAGCTGCCATAACAAAATGGCCTTTCTGATACCTTCTAACTCTGTCCTCATGTTGAGAATAGAAGAGGGAGGACCAGTTTTCCAGTGTCTCTGTTCATAGGTGCTCTTGTCCCACTATGAGGACCCTACCTTCATGACCTAATTTATACTTAATAAGAAGGGCTGCAAGGACAGCCAACATTTTGACCCTAGCCTTTCGAGGTCAGTGAAGACTCAGGACACAGGAGATCCTATACTGTAACACTATGTAACTCAGTTGTATCCCAAATTTGCTGATCAAGGAGATTATGGGGCCACAGAGAAAAGTGATTGATGGTGTACAGTGTGCCTAAGGAGAGTCACATGGAGAGAAAACATTTTCCCAGGCTTTCACAGCGATGGCCGTAACTCATCCACATGGCTGACACTGACAAAGGATCTATAAACTGTGGTACAGGGTTTCAGGATAAATCCTGAGGGGATTTGACTGACCTTGGCAGATACAAAAGTTACATTTCTTATTATACAAGTCTTTCTTGATGTTGGTCTTAACCATCCAGCAGAAAAGTATAAAAATAAGGGATAAAAAGTAAAGCCATATTAATATGCTAAGTTGTAAAAGGCTCAAGTCAACAACTTCTGACACTGCCAGTCTTATGGAAAACACACTATTATTATGGACTACTGTACTAGATTGGAATATTTTGCTGAATTCACATACATACCTACAATATTTAAATGACAATAGAAAGCCCTTCTCTGACAAAACTAACCAAAAAAAGGGGATACAAATGAATGACCTTTTTGTAAATGTATACTCGAAATAGTTAGGATAGATATACAGCTTCATTCTCTTAATTCAATGAATAGAGAGATTTTTTCTAATAGTGTTTGTGGACAGGATATCATGTCTGCATCTTGTACAATGAATAACCACTAAGACAACAATAGACAATGTATTAATTATTGAAACTGTGCTAGTAATTGGTTTTGAAACTGTCTCATTGCTATTTGTTTCTCAATAAAATTATTTCTTAAAAAGTAAAATAGGCACATTGGCCAAGCAATGGCCATGACTCATCCACATGGCTGCACTGACAAAGGTTCTACAATCTGAGGTACAGGATCTCAAGATAAATCCTGAAGGCATTTCACTGACCTTGTCAGACCAAAAAGCTACAACTCTTGTTGCATAGGTCCTGCTTTACTTTGGTCTTAACCTTTTCTAACCAGTAGAAAAGTATGAAGACGAAATATAGGAA
>NW_004524627.1:13242067-13258682 GCF_000260255.1 Octodon degus
TATAAATTTAAAATATCTAAAATCAAAAAATAAACTGTTCAATAGCAATTTGTTGGTGGTAGAATTGCAAGAAATTCTAGAACTTCTTTCTTTGCATTTCTCTTTCCTAAGTTGTATTTTGACCCTATCTTATATAGTATTTTCATTAATCAAATATTTAATTTTTTTTAAAGAAAAGAATGCTACAATTAATGAAATACCAATGTTTGGCAAGTTTAATAGAAAAGGTAAGGTGGCATAATGCACATTACTAATTGAGAAAATAGATTTGAATTGTACATTCTTATAAGCAAATTAATGTTAAACTAATGAAATTTCACTATGCATAATGATAGCTATGATCTCAACTTACTCTTTTTCAAAATAATCACAATTTTAACCTCTTTTTCATTAATCCTATTTATCTGTTTATATTATAAAGTTACATATGATTTTTCTGATTGCACACCTTGCTTTCTCATTGTTTACTCTGAGATCTCTAGGCAATGCCTGGCTGGGATCCTTTCATAGTCTCAGTTGTTCTTTGGCCATGGGAGGGGGAAACAGGACATACAATGTCCCAGCTATTTCTGTTCTCCTGCTGATAAGATCTGGCAGGAAAAAAATCTTAAAAGGCTACCCCACGGGGATAAAAGTATGTTGAAGAAAGCTGGTATACTGTAAGAAAAGACAGATGTAGAGAAAGATCTATAGCGTCAGAAGTGATCGGCATCACAGCGGTGACGAACACCTCCCAAATCCTAGTAATTTATTCCTCACTCATTCATACCTTCTGCCCTTGGTGAGGTAAGCTCTACTCATTGTAATCACCCAGAAACAATGTGGTGGAGCAACCACTGCCTCAAACTGTACTGGCTATTGTGCTAATAGAAAAAAAGAGAGAGAGATTTTAGAGGATCCCAGGCCAGAAATTACACACTCTGGTAAAGAAATGAGCTGCATCATTTCTACTTAGAATAAACTGTCTGGAACCTATGGCCTAAAATCAACAATAAAGGCATAAAAAGTCAATCTATGATAACTCTAAAAACAAGAAGACCTGGAAATGCTTTCTGAACAAAACTTATACCTTCAACAGATATAGTCTGGGCTGACTCTGTGTATATAGCCACAAGTCTGTGAGGCAGGATGTCTTTGGGCCATCTGTTCCACTGCCCCCAAAGATGACACTTATGTGAAGTGGAAGCCTGCTGACCCAAGAGGGGAATCTGAGTCCCACACACAGCCACAGTAACATGGTCATGGGCTACAACTTCCTACTGATAAAGTAAGGAAAGCCCCACATCTCATCTTGCTCTCACCTCTTTTTGACCTTTGGGAATGGGTAGGTTAACTCCAAGGAGGGAGAGAGGCCATACACTGCATGAGATTTGCGCTTTTGGTTTTCCCTCTGTAGTCAAGACAAACTCTGTGTACAGAGAGCTCCTGCTACCTCTAAGACTGTACATACAACAGGATTAACTACCCATGAGATTCAGAAGGAAAAGTCAGGCCATAAAACTAATTCAGTCTTTTTGTTGAGAGCTGGTAGATTTAAAAGCACAAAATAAGGCAATCTAGGAACAAGGCAGTGGTCAGAAAGGGGTGGGGGGAGATATGGCCAACTGACCAGGCCTGCTCCAGTCCCAGGACCCTACCCAAGATGCCACCCATGAGGAACTAGTCCATTCCGCCAAGCTTCCCAACTCAAGGCGCCAAGTTTAGGATCTTAGTCCTGCTACTATCTTGTTCCTCTGATCTTGAGGCAAGCAAGGATGAATGACAAAGAGACACAGAGTTAGTTTAACACATGGGCAACAGGGAGTCCCTTACCTCTAGTCAGCAGAGGAGCCCAGAGCTTCTGGCTATTCCTACTGTTATTCACTATTCTATAGTACAAGCTATTAAAGTTACCCAAGATTCATCTGCCTTATATTGTCCATTAGTACATGCTTGGGTAAGCAACTTAATCTATGCATTATGAGCTTTTCCCTAGAACTCACCACATGCCATCGCCTCTGTGCAATTGCTTCTCTGCATTGTGCTCACAGAAGAGGCCAATAAGGCCTTCATCTTCCTCTGAACTCCCACTGAAAGAGGTATCATCCATTTAGAACTACTGCAGGCTTAGCAGATGCATTCATCTGACTGGAAAACTAAGAGAAACAGAGTTTTGCTCATTTTATTTCTTGCGTACTACACTGAGCAGTGAAATTTCTTTACTATTTCACCATCTCAAGTAATTATTTTTCCAGTTGAGAGATAGAGTAGGAACATTAACAAGTGACACTAAACAAGTTTCAGTCTAAGCTTTGTTAGCTTTGGATGATTTGGTTAAAAATAATTCTTTCTCTCATGTATTTTTCTATATGTTGGAAGTGTTTTCCCAATGTGATGTTTGCTTGATTGTGTCAACTTAAGAGCAACTCAACTAAATTGGCTTGGCAATTCCACACCCTAAGTTGTGGAAGACCCACCCTAGGGCAGTTTTTCACCTGGATAGTTTAAAGAGGAAATAAAAGATGGATCTCTTTCTCTTTGTTTCTTTGTTTGTTTCTTTCTGTGTGTGTGTGTGTGTGTGTGTGTGTGTGTGTGTGTGTGTGTGTGTGTTTGTCTTTCTTTAGAGGAGCTTGTCTTTGCTTTCACGTTGGGTGTCAATGCCTGGCCCCCAGTGCAGTCTCTACAACCTTCTATCTCAAACCCATTGGCCTCCTGACAGGGACTCACACGGAATGCTGCAGGGAGCTCCAGACCTTCAACTGGATCCTTTAGATCTCTAGTGTATGACAGACCCTCTACACTCTTCCACATACAAGTCTGTGTGTGGCCATTGTGAACCAATCATAAATTCTTGCATATTTGTATATCTGGTATTCCATCTGTTTCTCTAGTAAACACTGACTGTTACGCCCAGCATCCACTTTGTGGTAAGCATTGTGTTAGGCCCTAAGGATGCAAAGATTCCCACAGAGTGATTGTTGTCTCAAGGCAGCCATCCCTATCTTGGAAGTAATGAAGCGTTATCTAGCTGCATAGTTACTTTCTCACCTCTGTCCTGTGGCCTTGGAATGGAATTAGGTTACACAGCCCTGCTGACCTCCTAGGTGCTGTTGTACTTGTGAGGACTCCAGTGAACCCTGTCCACTGCCCTGCTTTCCTTTTGTTTGCCTTTCCTTTCTGCTCCTAGGGCAGCACATCCTCCCCTGCTCAGCTCCTCTCACACCCCAATCAGGCCTCCTCTGCTGACAACTGCTCTTCGAACAGCTTTTACCCCAATCTTTCTGGGAATCAGCCAGCAGCAGCCTCGGGACTGCCTCTCTGCTTCTTTGTATATAGCACAGTCTTCTACTTAACCAGAAAGACATGTTTTTTTACTTAAATTTCCCTTCAAAATACACAAGGGTTTAAATTAATGGTAAAAACTGTATTTTCAAATCACAAAAGCTTCTGCCAAAATTAAAAAATGTTTGAAAAATAGGTCAAGAGGCTTATGAGAGCAAGAATCAGTCTTTCCCATCTGAGCTCCTTTCATGTGTAGAAATCATCAAGCCAAGGGTGTGCTAGCTATAGCTTTGATTTCTCCAGGTGGAAGCAGTGTGCCTTGGTGGGCGCTGAGTAGCTGGCAGTGTTGGCAGCAGTTTCTAGTTAGGGTTTTGGCCTTGAACAGATTCCCTAACTTTTTGGGTCTCAGAAAATGAGGATGGCACCAGCTTATCCTATACAAGAACCTGGAGATTACATGTCTCAGACATTCATAGATTTGTAGATGATAGGAAAGGTTAGAATTAGCACTTTGACTATGACTATTATGTTATGTGTGGGATATTTTTGTTCTTAATCTATTACTATGTGCTAAATGTCACCCAAAGAATAAGAATTTGTGTGTGAACATGCATACATATGTGTGCTTGTGTGTGAGGGCAGGAGGGTTTGTGTGAAGCATGAGATCTAGGTATTTTCTTTGTCTTTAGTAAGTGTATGTGTATGCCTATCTTGATAAAAGCTAGAAAATTAACAAAAGCTTCAACTAAATACTAAATTTTAAAATTGGTTTTAATACAAATGAAAATGAGCACTGATTTCATACCTGCATGGAGTCACTGTATGTACTTCCCCATAAAAGAGTTCATCTGGGATGCAGGATCATTGATTGCTGGTCTTGGTCCCATACTTGTGATATGCCATTTTTATCACCCTAGCCTGACACTCACAAGAAGACATATTTCCCCCAGACCTGGGCTCTTTATATCCTCAGGCTCCTGTGCCTATTGGTTTAGTCATCTGAAGCAGTTGTCTTTCACTTCCCTCATAAATATGAAGTTATTCTCCTGGTTTTTCTGTCTATACCACACAAAATGCACAGAGACTTACACTAGCCTGGGTTTTAGTTATTCTGTGTGAACATTCAAAGTCAAGCCAGATATCCCCCTGCATCTCTCCCTGACCACTTTCCACCTTCTTGTAGAACCAACTGTCTTTTCCTTGCTTCATACTCCTTTGACTCTATCTCACTTCATGTAAATCACCTGAGAATCTTGTTAAAAAAAAGACTCTCCTTTCATTACTCTTAGTGGCACCTAAGAGTCTGCATTTCTAATGCATTCCCAATAGAGACAGAGGCAACTGGAATCAGACCACACTTACAGAGTGAGACTTCCAAGTGCACGAGAAGCTACTGTTGAGTACACTTAGCAAGATCAGCCTGGAGGCCTTCAGGTCTATCCCAACCACAGGAGCCCCTTCAGCAGATGGAAGGAGCTAGTCCTCAGCTTAAGAAAGAATTTCAGTAAGTCAAATTTTGTTGGGGTGGATGGGAGTTGATTGCAGTGCTTTCCAATTACAGATAAGCAATGAGCTATTTTAAAGACAAACAAGAAATAGAATAAAATTGAAGTTCCCTAGAAATATCCTAGGAAATACAGGTCCATTGGGACGTTAATAGGAGTTGTGTGCAAAGGGGATTCCTATCCTCAAATGAGTTCTAGAATCTAGACTCTAAACACCAGGTTAAACAAAGTTTAATAGGTTTCTTTTCAGAGGCTTTAATAAGCTAAAGTACATTAAAACTCTCCAAGAAGGACATAACCATACAACATTCCTCAAAAGTGTTTTTCAAAGAAATCCACCCCCACCCCATTATTTTTCAGAGAGACTAAAGTTCCATGGAATGAGCCTTGAGAAAGTACAGCATAAGCACATGCTGGAGCCCAAGTCATCGACCTTCTTAGCTCTTCCTCCATCTACCTCAAATATTACTATATGGAAAAGTATTTATTGTCTCAGGTACATTTGCAATTAATTCGTCTATTTTAAAGCATTTTCAGAAGTCCTTAAACACCTGACACTGATATATATGATATTAATGTCCCATGTTTCTCTCCAGTGCTGCCTTGAATGCAAACATCACATCATCTGTTCATCTCTACGTCACATCAAGACTGATCATTATTTCTTGTCCTTTGCCTCCACCTTATTATATAAGGAGAAAGGTTGGATAAAAATGGAACTTGTTTTTAAGGGCATTTAAAGTTACAAAAGGAGCACATTTTTTTATTGTCCAAAATCCCTAATAAGGAAAGTCCAGCAGACTGGCTTGGTTAAATGTGTGTGAGTAAGCCTAAGAATTTCTCTTTGAGATTCAAGAGAAGGAAGAGATGGCAGGAAAAACACAGGACAAGTGGACTTAGAAAGTAAGTGGTTCTCCAGGTCATGCTGAAGAAGAAGAATCTTCATTCCTACATCCAGGAAATGATTTTCTTTAAATCGCAATGCTCTCTAGGAGCCTTCTTTTTACATTCAGAGTGAGGCACGCAACTGGGGTTTCTGTGCTCCATTGCAAGCAAGCAGGGGGAAGCATTTTGCAAATTACCATATGTAGGCAAAGTGAAATCTTCCTGCAAACACAAGGCTGGCATTGTATTAGCCAAATTCTAATGGGTGTGATGGGGAAGATCAGATCAAAAAGACAGAGCAGGTGAAAGTGTGTGTGTGTGTGTGTGTGTGTGTGTGTGTGTGTGTGTGTGTGTGTTTCTGAAGTCATAGGTCCTAGAACTGGAGATGGATAAGTCCATTTTCATGGTAGCATGTTATCCTTCCCCCAACTTTCCCACTCATGAATTTGTTGGATATCAGACCTCCTAGAGCATGGCCTGTAGTGTTGAAGTTGCCATGGCTACTGCAGTAGAGGGCATTCTTCTAAAAATCTCACTGGACCAAGAAGAAGCTGACAATTAAGTAGCTTGTTAGAGCTTTTTTTTATTCTTCTTTTTCCCATAATTTTATTGAGAAACAAATAGAAATGAGACAGTTTCAAACCAAATTGGTAGGACAGTTTCAATAATTAACACATTGCATACATTCTTCCTAGTGGTTATTTACTGTGCAAGATGCAGACATGATATCCTATTTACAAACACTATTAGAACAAATTCTCATTAAGAGAATGCAACTATATATCTATCCTAACCACTTTGAATACACAGATACAAAATGGACATTCATCTGTATCCCCTTTTTTGTTTAGTTCAGTTATTTGAATATTATAGGTGTGTTAACTCAGCAAAATATACTAAAAGAGTCCAGTAGCCCATAATAGTATTGGGTCTTCTGCTTGACTGGCAAAGTCAGAAATTGTTGACCTGAGTCCCCTATAGCTCAACATAACACCATGGCTTTACTTCTTATACTTAGTTTTTATACTTTTCTGCTGGATGGTTAAGACCAAGGTAAAGCAGGACCTATGCAACAAGAGTTGTAGCTTTTGGGTCTGATAAGGTCAGTGAAATCCCCTCAGGATTTTTCCTGAGATCCTGCACCTCAGATTGTAGATCTTTTGTCAGTGTCAGCCATGTGGATGAATCACACCCATTGCTTGGCCAATGTGCTCTCTATGAAAGCCTGAGAGAATATTTTCTCTCCATGTGACTCTCCTTAGGCACACTCTACATCAACAATTAAGACTCAGGACATATGAGAACTTGTACTGTAACATAATGTAACTCAGTAGTGTCCCAAATTTTCTGATCAAGGAGATTGTAAAATTTTTATTATTCTGAAACATTGCAATGATAATTATTATGAAACATAAATAAAGGAAAGGAAGGTGATTTGTGCCTGTCTTTTCTTCCTTCTTAGTGCCTTTCCTCTCATTTCCCCTAATTATCCACAGAACTCATAAAGTTCTACCTATTGCAAAAGCCAGTGCCCATTTTCTGAGACAAAAACTCAGAAAAAAAAGTTTTTGCCAATGTAAACATATCTTAGTAAAATAACTGAGAATTTACTTGCAGTATTTAAATTATAATTTATATCTATGTATGCTAGTTGCATAAAGCTGAAAAGAAAGTTGTACAGCCTTATTAATTTGAAAACATTGTCTTTGTCTTCTGACATTTCATGAAATAATCTGATTCATATTTATTACAAGCGTCTTTCCTTGTATGTAAATTCATCTTTACAGAAATTCATTTGGATTTTTAAACAATTTTTAAAGTATATGATCTTTTCTGTCATGCAAGGGTTGTAGTACAACAGTATGGATGGATGTATGAGTGGATGGAGGGATGGATGGAGGGATGGATGGATGGATGCATGGACAAATGGATCAATGGATGAATGAATCAATACTAGGGGTTGAATCCAGGGCTTTTTTTGAGACAAGGTCTCATTTAGTTACAGTTCCCAGGTTTAAATTTGATCTTAAATTTGTGATTCTTTTGCCTGAGTCTTACAGAGAGTGTTGGGATTATAAATACAAAGCACTGTGTCTGGTTGAAAAATGGAAACTGTTAAATCTTTATTTTGCTGACAGAAACAAATAATAGATTAACTAAAGAAAAGGCAAAAAAATTTACTTATGAGTCCATATACATGGCCTGGAACAAAGTTCCTATGGGCTCTAAGTGGACTCTAAGTAGGAAGAAAAGATGGATACAAATCACCTTCCTTTCCTTTATTTATGTTTCATAATAATTATCATGAAGTCTAGAGATTTCCACCTCTTTCTCTATGATATGTTTTATGTTTTTTGCTTAATGGCATTTCAGAAGGTTACAGGCAATTATATTCTTCTAAGGTGGATCCAGTATTTAGGCAGACAAAATTGCTTCCAAGAAAGTCCTTTTTCAATGGCAAACAGAAACACCAAAATGACACTCAAGATTTAGAGGCAGACTTATTTTTGCCACTGGTGACTGATTGAGATCATTCCCAAAATATCATGCCCTGATCTCTGGTGAAGGAGGGCTTGCATGGAATAAGTAAGCAGGAGCTAGAGAGGCAGAGGGGTTTGTCAACTTAAGATTGGTTCTTACAACATGCATCACAGTGTCCAGCCATTTCTAAGAAACAAAAATGAGAAGAACTGTAGCCAGAACTATTACCTGGGCAACTAGCAAACTGAAGTATACTGACTGTGGAGGGATCAGCTTCTGTTACATTTCTCTCTTCTTTTAGTTTCCCCAGAAAACCTTGCAAAGTGTGTTACATGTACCAAGGCCCAACTAGAAGCAACAGCATCAGAGCTGCCAAAAGTCCTAGGATGAGCACTAGCCAAGGTCCCCAAGACTGAAAATTCCCACCAAGACCTTGTGGTTTGTCTTCCTCATTATAGGGCTTTTCCCTAAATTATCTCTGATAAGGGAACACAGGTGTTAATATGATCTAGGAAAGTGTGCAGTGTGCTTTGAGCAGTCATCAAATCTTTATCATTTGTAAGGACCTCACTGGTTATTTGCTATTCTTTATGGACAACCAGCCATAGAGCTAAGGCAAAGCATAAACTAGGATGAGAAGCCTGAAAGGGCACAAAATTAATGTGGTGATGTAATAGCAGTCCTGTGAACAGTGTCCTCAGGCTTCAGCCACACATGGACAGGTCATCATCCAGAGTGACCAGAACAAGGTTTTGAGTGTGTTGCCTCTTTACAGTGAGCCCTGGAAGAGCTGACTAGTCCAAGTAAATGCTTCAGAATTCAGGAATGGTGAATCTAAAGCTGAATATCTGAAACTTGTAGAGAAAGTTAATATGCATCTGAGTTATATGTGTGTCCAGGAATGCCTACAGGTATAGCTGATCTTTTGTCTAAACTCTCGTGAGGCTAGTGACAAGCTGTTTCTGTAGGACTATATTTTATTTCAACATTTTAGCCATTGTAGCCTGTATACTTCATGTAGTTTTTATTTAGTTATCTTTGCTACAAATTCAGGCCCATTGTCTCTACCAATGATCAAAAGTAGGTCATATCTAGAGATGACTTTTCACAGCAGGGCTCTGCAGTCTTTCATTGCCCTCTCAGTTTAGGTAGGGAATGCCTAAGGCCAGCCTGAGGACTAGCATTAAGTCTGTATATATGAGTAGGGGTCAGGGCTGATAATACAGAATCCTGAGCTGGCTGCAGGGGTATAGATACCAGTGCTATGGTTTAAGCTTATAAAACATACAGTAGGGGCAGGTCTGGATCTGGATGATGGATTTTCTAGGAGTATAAATAAAGTTTTTCTGGCCATAGTTAATGTTTTAGTCCATTGGATCACCAGAGGGGGCTTAGGCTTGGTATTGTTGGTGGCAGGTGTTCAAACAGCAGCAGGAAGCAGTGAAGGAGAGCTTTGGCCAATATAACTTGGTCCAAGGTGACCATAGCATATCTAGCCTGCCAGACTTTGTTCCTAACAGAGTTACTTCCATCCATAAACAGGGTGTACTCAGCATCTATTAGGGGTTTACTTTTCAGCCCTGGTGTTTGGGGCCCAGCTTAGAGGATAGGTACATGGCAGGACTGAGTGGTCCACAGTTGGTTAGGAGGTCCAGTACATTAGGTGGCACCTGGAGTGTTAAGACTTGGCCTAAGGTGAATTTGTCAATTTTTTAGATCACAAAGACAGTGGCTGCTAGAGCATGAGGGTAAAGAAGGATTCCAGACTTTAGTGACTGGATCCAAGTATTT
Organism: Octodon degus; assembly: GCF_000260255.1. Taxonomy (NCBI): domain Eukaryota; kingdom Metazoa; phylum Chordata; class Mammalia; order Rodentia; family Octodontidae; genus Octodon; species Octodon degus. The sequence goes on from NW_004524627.1 coordinate 13,251,991, forward strand.
CTACAGGTAGGCACCTGGCTGCCTGCAAGGGCTGACTGTCTAACTAAGCATCATTGTTTCTGTGAACTGAAGAATCCAGATTCTATAGAAGTCAGCAGCTTCAAGAAATTTTCTGAGTTTTTTTCTTATAACCACCACCTGCCAGATATTCCAGCAGAGCTTTTGTGCCTTTCCAGCAGGCAATTTAGGAGTCGTAAATCAGAAGAAAAGTGATATTATGTGCTGGGAAACTAGAGGCTTCTCTAAAAAGGGTGAACAAATTTTGAACCTCTAAGTGGTTTAGTCTATGTCAGTTGACTATTGAGTCCACAACTGCAGTATTTTAAAGGGGGTAGGCTGACAGCAGCCAATCAAAGGCAGACAAAGGCATTCTTTAGGTCCAGACAAGTGAATCAGCAGTGAGGGCAGAAGAATGAGGCAACATATACAGAGGGCAACTGTGGCAGCATTGGTATCTTGGAGATCTTGAACTGGCTTTACAGGCAAGAGAGGTGTGTTTTAGCAGTTTGACTGTCTATAAACGTTTTGTGGTTTTGAAGCCTGATTTTTTTTCTTTCCCAGGGGATCATGATAGGGTTGTAAGGGACAGAGAAACAGGCTGTCCTAAAGACAGATCTGTTGCTAAGGCCTCCCTGAAAATAGTGGGAGACTTACCAAAAACCTAGTGTCAACTGAGTGACAGTCCAAAAAGGGTGTATGAGTTAGGAATGGCAGAATGCAAGGTGATGGTTGTGTTGTTGATGATACAGAAATTCTGCCCAAGGTGATTAACAGTCTGTGGGGTCAAAGTGTGGCTGGAGGCCTATTTGTGCATCCCACAGCATCTGAGCCACAGGGGTCACAGTGAAGCAGCATAGTTGATGATCAAGTCTTGGGGCGAGTCTTTCACCTATACCTCTGGGAGGAGAGTTTGCAGAACTTCAGGCTTACAGTTATCTGTATCAGGCTGATGAAGGCATTACCTTCCTCTCAGGGAATAGTCAAAGTTCAAAGTGCAGGATTAAATGAAAGGGGGGCTAACTTGCTTAGTGTAAAGGAGATGGCTGCTTCTAACTGGAAGAGGTGATATCTTTCCAAAAGCCGTATGGGGACCAGTTAATACAGGAGTTCATTCTTGGTAAAATGTCTTCCCAGGCTGCAACTTTGTGCCTGGTAAAAGGGGCAAGAAGAAAGAATCTCAATTGCCCCGTTGAAGGTAACTTTTTGACAGAGGACACATTTGAAGGCAGGGAGTTCTTTTACATTGTCTGCCAGGAAAGTCACAGATTTGCTCCTGACTTTTTCAATGACCTCAGGCTCTTGAGAGCCCAATTTGATAGTATTTTCTCTGTCCTACCTATCTAGGCCCAACAGACAGGGAGAGGAAGGTTCAGGTTGAGATGGGCTTGGATAGTCAGGTTTCCTTGAGTCTTGCAGATGGAGAAGACACTTTTTTGTGTGTGTCTATAGCCCCTATAATTTGTAGCCAGAGGGTACGGTCATGTATCTGGATTGATAGATGACCAGTCCATCTGTCTGGACTGGACTTTCTTATGGGCATCAGGTACTTTTCTATTTATCAGGTTCCTGGGTGACAGTGTTTGAGGGGATTTTTGTCCCCTTTTTTGATGTCTTTGAGCAGTGCCTTGACTGGATTGTTTCTAGGCAGGGTGACTTTTGGAAAGGGCATGACATCTTATTCATCAGGACTGAGAGTCTGATTTTTCCTCAGTCAAAATATGGAACTCAGAAGGAATTGCTGACAGTCATTTTGGATGGGCAGTACATGATGCCGCCTGACCAGGATGGAATCAGAAGGCTCTAGAGGGAGGGCCTCTGTGGCCAAATGCAGGAAATGGATAGCTGGAGCTAGTTCATTTGGCTGGAAGTAGATAACTCAGGAGTGGGGAGTGAAGCTATAGGTGTTGGCTGCAACTGTGGCAGTCAGCAAGGGTGCCAAGGCAGAATTCTCAGAAAGAAAGGGCCTCTTTTTCCTTTTTTTTTTCTTGAGATACAGGAAGTGATTTGGTTTCATTTTTAACTCCATAAAAGACATTTTTCTGCAGTCAGATACTATGGCCTAATTAATTTTCATCTCTGACTCCTACATGTGTGTTTTATATCCTTGAATAATGGTGCAGCAGACAAATGGAGAGTGCCCCTTAGAGGGTGACCATTCAGATGCCCCCCCGGCCACACCCTTCATGTGGACTTAGGCAAGATTTAGCTAAGGAGGGTGTGAGGCCTCTGTTATGCCATATGTTGATTGACAAGAAACTACGGGGGAGGGCCCAGTCAGCCACTGCAACCAGTGTGTCCCAGTCTTGGTGCACAGATGGAGCAGCTTATTGCTCACACTGTCTGTTTCACTCACCCACACATTTATTCAGCAAGCACTCAGAGATTAAGCATTCCAAGCCCTACCCTTAAGGGTGGTCCTGACTAACAAGAGTTAATCAACTCCCCTTCCGCTCTAGAAGAGGAGGACTGAAAGATGAACTGGGGTGTCTCTGAGGGTCCTGCTGGAATCATAGAGGCAGGAAGACAGACAGACAGACAGACAGACAGACTGTGTCCTCTTCACTTTTGGGTCTGATATTAGCTGCTCTTCAGGAAGCCAGAAATCCTGCTCCAGGACTCCAAAGTTACTAGAGAAATATTGATGGTATGCCTTCCTGTAAGACCTGGAGAGGTTCTCGCTCCATCTGCAAGGACCATGACTGATTACTGAAGATGTCAGCTCAATAGTTCTTCCTGGATGACGCGCCAGATGCAATAACAAGTAGAAACACCAAAATCACTTTCAGGATTTGGAAGCAGACTTATTTTTCTTGACAGGCACTGTTTGAGATCATTTCCAAAATATCAGTCTTTGATCTCTGGCAGTCTAAAACCTTGTATGGAAGAAGTAAGCAGAAAGTTCAGAGGAAGGATGGCTTGTCACTTGGGGACTGGTTCTTAGAATATACATCACAGTGACCAGCTATGTATCACAGTGGCCCAGTATTTCTAAGAAACAAGTCACAAGACCTAAAACCACAACTATACCTGGGCAACTATGAAGTACACTGGCCAGGGAGGAGCATCTTCTGCTACACTTTAAAAAACAAAGATTGAGAGCTAGGGTGTGAGGAGAGGTCAGAGAGATTTTAGGGCTACTTCCTTAGTTCAGCATGTCAAGAACACATACTTCATGACATCATTTTCTGAGCTCCAACAATGTTCCTGTGAATTCAAGCATGTCTCACTATATCAATTTTTAAAAACTTGCTTATAATAATATACAAAACTTGAAGGATGGGTTAAACTTCTAAAGGAAATATGATTGCATTGTGTTGATTTCTTTAAATTAAAATTTGTTCTATTAGATGATGACCAAATAGTAAGTCTAATAGCGAACACTCTCTGGGAACTTGCCATGTGACAAACACTGTTAAAGTATATTATGTACAGTAACTTGTGTAAGGGTCTCTTCTCAAAAGTATTTACAGAGTATGGAAAATGAGGCTTCCCAAGCAGATAATACTGTGGACCAGGAATTACTCACTGAGGGCATAAGATAGTTTCCATTCAAGTGTGCTTACTGCTGCTTAGTCACCTGGTTACCCAAACTCTGTGTCTCTCCCTGTCTGTCTGTCTCTCTGTCTTCTCTCCTTGTGTGTCTGTGTCTGTGTCTGTGTCTGTCTGTCTCTCTCTCTCTCTCTCTCTCTCTCTCTCTCTCTCTCTCTCTCTCTCTGAAAATGGCCAGTAGCCTCTTCCCCTTTCCTCAGAGGAGAAGAAGATCTCAGCAACATGCTATTATTTTAAGTTAGTGGCTCTCAGCCTTGTCTGCATGTTCGAATCATCTCCAATTCAAATATAATGATGATGCCCAAATTTCATGCCAGAATGAATCAGAATTCATTTCTAGGAGAGCCAGAACATCAACATTTTTTAAAGTTTCCCAAGTGATTTTGATATATAGCCAAACTGAGAATCAGTGTTTTAGATTATTAGACATAAACTAAATGTTCTCATATCTCTACCTAGATGAGGCAAATGTCTTCATGTCCCTGAATAGTAAATTGCAAATATTAAAGTACTATTTCAATATTCAGCAGATTTTCAAAAGTTTTGCTTATATTCATGATTGCAGGCATATGTTTTGCCCTCCTGTGTTTTCAAACTTCCTTAGACCAAACTCTAAAGCACCTACCTCACCTGTACATGTGGCATATAACTAAATCCTCCTGGCCAGATAGCACCATCCTGAGACAGGTGCAGGGATTTATCTCCCATCAGTTCCTTCCCACTCACTAAGGGCTGCATTCTTCTTACCTCTGCCACCCACACCTGCCTGCCTCCTCCCATATTTCCTACATTGCATATCCTAGTCTTTAGTTTATAACTGTAGAGACATTCTGTTTCTAATGTAACAACTCTCCTGCATTTTTCATCTAATAAAGCCCCAAAACACAAATACTAACTTCCTCTTGACCATATCATGTATCCTACCTTATACTGAGAACTTTATACACCTATCATTTCAGACACACACGAAATCTAGGAGAGATTCATTCAGTTCATGAGGTCTCCAAGAGTTGGGGAGACAAGTATCACCCAGGTAGCAAGTTGTGAGTCTGAGACCAGCACTGTGACATATGACTGTACCCCACAAGTGCTACTGCCACCATCCACTAGGACTTCACTAATATGCGGCTTGTACAGACACAGGGACTTGTGTGCTTAAAGAGCTTGACATTGCATAACACTGTCTTTGCCTTGAATACCTTAATAGTTTTTGAACAAAAAAAAGTGGTCTCATATCTTTATTTTGCCCCATACCTTACAAATTAGGTAGACAGTCCTTATCCTCCACTCTTGTCAGAAATAAAGACAACCATGTCTTAAACGTTGAGAAATGTAAATGTACTCAAATCAAGACCATCTAGAATAAATGAAATAAGAAGAGAAAATAAGTGTGTTTTACTATGAAATCACTAGATAGAGAACTGGTATCATTAATGTTTGAAATTCTTAATATGTTCAAAATGTTCACTAAGGCTTTTTTCTACTTTACTGTCTCCTAGATAACCTGGGGACTACTTATTGGGATTCTTAAACTGAATTTGTAAAAAAATTTAATAGCCTAGTGTTTTATTGTCACCATGCTGTAGCTAAACCCATCCCCATCCACAACCACCATCTCCAAAACAAAAGCCTCATTATTACTTTGGAAACTAAAACACTCAAATAATTATCATTTGGGGGGGAAAGTGATATTAACATCACTTTCAAAAACATTCAAACTTAGAGATAAAGATAATACAACCTTACAACAAAAAGGGCAAAAAATAAAACATGAACATTAAAAGGGAGAAGAGGAGGAAGAAAAGAAAAATAACAATAACCAAAATCCCAGGGAACTATGATCAACTTTAAAAAGTCTCACATACACGTTACTAGAATTCTAAAAAGGAGATAATAAGGTAGAACAACAATTTGAATAAATAGTTACAAAAATGTCTAAACTTTGATGAAATATATACTTTTATAAAGTAATGCAGGGTTCAGGGTTCAATCCCCAGCACGCCATGCCGGCTCCACCCACAGGGCGTACTGAGACAGCCTTTGAAACTGGGCATAGTGGTGCACTCCTGTAATCCCAGCACTTGGGAAACTGAAAACAGGAGGATCTCTATGAGTCCGATCTGTGTAGTGAGACTCTGTAGATGCTGTACTGAATACAAAAAAAAAAAAAAAAAAAAAAAAAAAAAAAAAAAAAAAAAAATCAGTTCCAAGAAGGATAATACAAAGAATTTTACAGCCTTATCCAAAAGAGAAAAACTTTATGAAGACAATCAAGTGGAAGTAGATAGGAACATATATATCACACAAGCAATAAAGCTGAGAAGTTAGAGTGACTGTATTAATATCAGGTAAAGAGATTACAAAACAAAGATAATTACCAAAGTAAAGAAGGACCTTTCATAATGATAAATTGCTTTACTTATTAATGTTTATGTGTCTAATAATAAACCTTCAAAACACCTGAAGTAAATATTAATATGATTAAAATAAAAAACAGACAATGTCACAATTATCCTTAGAGAATTTAATACTCCTCTCTGACATATTGGTATAACAATTACACAAAAGACTAAGGGAAAACATAAAAGGTATGAATGACATTATCAGCCATTTTGACCTAATAAAGCACTTCAAAGAACAGCAAAATAAACATTCTTTTCAAAATTACATCCACCAAGAGAGATTGTGCAGAAAGCAAGTGTCAAAAGTTAAGCAATATTAAAATTATGCAATAAAATAAAATGAAATTGGGCAGAATGTATTATTTTATTACTATAAAAATAAATGTGCTGGACATGATGGCACATTCCTGGAATCCAAGCACTTAGGAGGCTGAGGCAGGAGGGTCACTGTGAGTTTGAAGACAAACTAAACTGCATAGTGAAGCCCTCTTTCTAAAAGGCCAAAATATATAAACAAACAAACAAACAATTAAATAAAATATGCAATCAAAACCCTCAAGATCAGAAAACAGGGCTGAAGAGATAGCTCAGTAGAATAAGTATTTGCCTGGCAAGCTCAAAGGCCTGAGTTCAATCCCTGGTTCTGGCAAAGAAGAAAAGAAGAAGAAGAAGAAGAAGAAGAAGAAGAAGAAGAAGAAGAAGAAGAAGAAGAAGAAGAAGAAGAAGAAGAAGAAGAAGAAG
>NW_004524627.1:13261359-13269652 GCF_000260255.1 Octodon degus
GTTTGGACAGGATATCATGTCTGCATCTTGCACTATGAATAACCACTACGAAGACAACAATATGCAATGTATTAATTATTGAAACTCTCCTACTAATTGGTTTTGAAACTATCTCATTACTATTTGTTTCTCAATAAAATTAATTTTAAAAAAGCTAATGCATTCATTTAACAAAACTGCAAAAAAAAGGCTACAGCACATTTATTATATTTTTAAAAATAGCACCAAATATTTTTCAAATGGTATAGTATGATTTCAGTTGCACCAAGAATATTTGAGAGTAATTTCAATAAAGATCCATAAGTCAATACACTAAAACCTTAAATATTTCTAGAAAAAATTAATGAAGGCTAAATAAATGGAGAAATACATCATGTTAATTTGGGAAGGAACCAGTATTAACTTGTTAATTCTTTCCAACTATCTACAGATTCAATGCAACCCCAATTATAATTCCAAAAGTATTTGTTATGGATTATAACATCAATATTCCAAAATTTATGCCAGAATAAAAAGTACCTAGAATGTTCAAAATAATCATTTAAAAGAGGGGAAAATTAAAGGAGTTTTACCAGTTGACTTCAAGTTTACCAAAAGCTACTACAGGATTGGCATAAAGATTAACAAATACAGTTTATTGAATTGTCTCCCTAGTGTAAGAACCCCCAAAAAAGAAATAAAACCTGAAAGGTATAACAGATATAGTAAAATAGAAAGAAATAGAACTTGAGAATTAAATAATGAAGATGAGAGAAAGGAGAAAAGACAGGTAAAAAGGTAGGGGGAAATCATGCAAGTATATGTACAGGAGACCTGATGTGATTGCGCTAAAAATTTCCATTCTTTTTTTGCAAATCGCAGTTAATGTGTAGAATTTTCACCTTGACTCTCTGTGCTGATGTCCACAATGTAAGCAACTACATCGAGGATAGCAAAGTATAATACAAAAATCATGCTCAGATACCTGTCCTCTTGGTCTTCTAAATGTGTACTCTTTATAATGTCATATCAATTTTTATTATAGTGTCTTTAAAATAGATTTTTCAAAAATGTAAAAAGCACTAGACAGATACCTCAGCAGACTAAAGTGCCTGCTTAGGCAAAGTGCAGTGGCTGGGCTTCAATCCCTGGCGTGCTGTGATGCTCCTGCACCCAAGGCACACTGTGATGGTGGTTGCGACTGGGTGTGGTGGCACACACCTGTAATCCCAGCGCTAGGGAGGCTGCAAACAGGAGAATTACTATGAGTACAGTCTACGTAGTGAGACCCTATAGAGCCTGTATGAAATGCATAAAATAAAAAATTAAAAAGTTAAAAAAAAAGAGAGACAAGAACAAAATTTCTTGAAAGCATGTGGTAATAATAGTCAATCATATGTTACATAACTATATCTCTTAATCTGAGCAACAGATTTGACAATAAAAACATAATATATCAAAAAAGATTAACAAATACATTATTGGAACAAATCTGAGACATTTTGTTGCCATTTTTTTCAATAAAGATGCCAAAACATCAGTATGGCATCTTACTATATGGTTGTCTTATTGAAACAACTGAAAATCTATTATCTATAAGATAAAGGGGGACTTTCACTTCTACCCCATGTTATGTGCAGAAATTAATGGACATGGTCAGAGACCTAAACACAAAAGCTAAAATTGCAAAGCTTTTTTTCCTTTACAAGCATCAGTGAGTAGCATAGTAACTAAAAGACAAATGAATATGTCTCAGACAAGGAAAGGAAGAACCACTACACAAAACAACTGACTAAACATCATCAGAATTAAAATTTATATTAATCAATAGACCACATGTAAGAAATCAATAAGCAAGCCACAAAATGGAAGAAAGTATTTTAAGTTATGTGTCTGACAAAGGAATGAGGGCCAGCAAGGAAGCTCAGCAGACTAAGCCCCTGCTCAGGCAAGTGTGGGGCCCAGGTGTTTGATCTCCAGCACCACACGCCGTGTTGGCCCTGCCCTCAGGCATGCTGAGCTGGCCATGGAGTCCAGAAGTGGTGATGCACACCTGTAATCACAGCGCTGGGGAGAATGAAAACAGGAGGATCGCTATGAGTCCTAGCTACCTAGTGAGACCCTGTACCAAATACCTAAAAAAGAGGAATGATATCCAAGATATATAATCACTTCCTATAATACTATAATAAAAAGACAACCCAATAAAAATGGGTAAAGGATCTGAACAGGTACCACATAAAGGAAGATGTGCAAAGAGCCGATAAGTATATGAAAAAAAGTTTTATGCTCATAATTCGTCATTTAAGAAACTAAAATTAAAACCATAGTACCACTACAAACTCATTCCAATGACAAAAACTATAAAAAGGTTAAAGACAAAAAATGTTGGCAAGAATATGAAGCAGTTAGTAGTACTTTTATTCTTTCTTGATGAGAGGGTTAGCATGCTAGGGAATGCTGCTGTAAGTTCTGATACAGCAAAACATATACCTACATTAGAATCTAGCAATTCTACTTGTAAGCTTGTTCCCAAGATACATGAAATACAAAGTTACAGAAAAGTCTTATATGCAAGTTGACAATTTCACATATAACACACAAGCCCAGGGAGCAGTCTAGATGTTCACCAACAAAAAAGCAGATAAGCCGTATGTTCATACTGGGGCACTGATAAATGAGCGACTGTGTGGTTGAATTTAAAGTACATTATACTGAGAAAAGGAAGCCCTACACAAGAGTCCACATTACATAACTCTACTGATGTAAAGTTCCAGAATAAGCAAAGCATTCTGTGGTGACAATCATCAGAGCTGAGATTTCTTCTGGAGGAAAGCAGGAAAAGGCATTAAGAACTTGTTAGAATTATGGTAACTTTCAATATTTTGATGGTAGTTTAGGTCACAGGTGTACAGATTTGTTATAACTCATCTCATCTCATAGTGTCTGTATGACTAATACATTTCATGCTATGCAAATTTTAACACAAAAGAAAAAAACTAGCCTTAAACAAGTGTTGAGTGCCTATAAATATGCAAGGATTCCAATTAATGGAAAGCATACAGAAGTATTTAGAGGGCAAGTTACTCATGAATACATCTTACTTCAGAGTATCCTAGAAATTGATTGATAGATATATACGATTGCTAGATGGATATACATTTCATTCAAGTAACATAACATATTAATGTTATGTAAAATTATGTCAATGTAAAATTATGTCAACTTTTTCACATGTCTGAAATTTTTCATCATAAAACTTTGGAAAACCCTCCATAGTAACCAATCAATTGTTTAGAACCTGGACCCAAAATGGTTCTTTGGTGGAAAAGTATTTTATCACTGAGATTGTTTAGAATTGCCAGCACATGGTGATAATAAAAAACAGATCAGCTTTCTGGTCAAGTTTATTATTGTTTTTGAATTCTCAATAGCATGCACACCCTTATTGCCTGCATCTAGGGTGGGCCTTCCTGTTACATTCTCTTGGTACATGGTTAGTGTCATAGAATTGGAAAAGCATAGTGACAAGAATCAAAGCCAGATCTTCCTGATTCTAAAGCTCTTTCCATGCCAACAAACTCTTTCCACACTGTCCTCTAGCTATGCTGCAAATTATACAAAAATGAAAAAGACATAATTCTTCTCTATACGGAGTGCATGGTATAGTAGAGCAGATCCATACTTACATGTTTCTGCTTCATTTAATGACTATATAGATTTTCAAATAACAAGCTGGTGGAAAATGGGAGTGTTTCTTGGAAGAAATGATATCTGAATTGTTCAGTGCTCCTGACCTAAACCTATTTGATGACTTCCCAGGTTCCTAAGCTCAATTCCCACATGCATAATATGGCCAAATTCTTATGTTATCTGGTCCCTTTCTACTTCACTACTGTTGCCTTGGGCATTGTTTGATCCTGTTGACTTAGTTATACAAAATATTACAGACCGCTTAATTTTTGAAGAACAAAAACTTATTTCTGAAGTCCAGAAAGTCCAAGACAGAGGGACTGCATCCATAAAGGGCCTCATTGCTGTAGAGTCCATGTTGGAAGATGAGAAGGTGATAGTAGCACAGGAGAGAGATAAACAATGAGAGGGAGCTGATCCTTTTATTAAGAACTAGCCATAGTAGCATTAATTCATTCATGAAGGCAGAACCCTCATGGCCTAAACACTTCTGAAGGGACCTAATTCCAAATATGGTTGCTATGGCAACTAAATTTTAACGAGTTTTGGAAGAGGCAACCATTGTAACCATAGGAGGCATCTAACAATGAGCACTCCTTCCAACACACACACACACACACACACACACACACACACACACACACACACAGAGGACACACTGACCTTTCTATCATTCTTACATTCCTTCCTACTTCGTGGCTTTATCCAGGCAATGCTGTCCTCTCTTATTTCTTCTCCTTGCTCCCCTGTCCCCTACCCACTACACTAACTGATTCTACTTATTCACAGCTCAAATCAAAGGCTGCTTTCTCCATAAATTCTTCTCTGACTTCTCAGGCTGTGTTGTCTTCCCTTCTTGCTTTGTTGAGACAGAAGACACAATTGTAATTAGGTTATTTCTTGTGAAAATTTGGTTGTGGTCTACCTCATTAAATTGAGGTGATTTAGAGCTCTATATGACTTTTTTTCTGGCAGTAACCCTCTAAGAATTTAGCAAATATTTATTGAGTAAAAGAATAGAATGAGGTAGCAGATACATCCATGAATGATGAAAGGAGGGACAGTAGCCCTCAGTTACAGAATAGAGATGGTGGAGAATATCATCCAGACAGAGGCAAGATCTTGATCCAAAACCCAGAGAAAGAAGACATAGGATGAGATACAAAAGTCACAAATACTGCATACTTCTTCCTAAAATTGACTTTTTTTTTTCCAAACCAGGGATTGAACTCAGGCCCTTGTACTGGCCAAGGAAGAGCTTATTCTGCTGAGCCGTCTCCCCGACCCAGGACTGACTTTTCAAAATATAATTTAAAAATAAACATCCAAAGACTCATATACATGTGCTGGTGGACCATATATGACCTACATTTCTAAAAAGCAATAGAGTGGAGGCACTCAGTAGAATATTCAAATACTTCAGGGCAAAATCTCTGTTACAGTGTCAAGGGAATGTTCCTTTTCCACTATGTTTTATAACCACAAAGGAACTAAAACTTGGAATATGGTAGATCCCTTGGAATTCTCACATTCTCAATTGCATAGTCCAAAACTATCTAGTCTCTTGTGTCCAAGTTCTTAGATATATAATGACACTAGACTTGTTCTTGAGACATTTGTTGCCTCCCAAAGAAATGATTAGGACAGACTGTTTAAGGAGCCAGCAATGATTTAATGGTATGGTATGCAGCCAGAGGTGATGAAGGAAGTGAGCACTTGTAACTAAGACCCACAAGCATTCTGATGCCTGCTCCATTTCCTTAGTTCTGACAGGATTACGGAAGTAAGTCTACTCAGTAATTTAAACGACCCCCTCTTTAGTGTCCTGATCTAACCGTGTGTTGCTTATTGCCTAGGAGATAGAGTCATGCTTCCAATTCCCCCTCTTGTAGGCCTCCATTATCTACCTTGGAGTTGCATAAAATTTTTTATTTAATTAAAAGGACAGAAGGAATAATAGTAATAATACTTACCCAAAACAATGTATCTTGAAACATTTCATCTAAATCACACTGGGTTTGGGATTTTTGTTTGCTTTAGCTTTTTTGAAATAAATAGCTCCATAAATATTCAGACTGTAACACCCAGTGATGAAAATAGCCTTTTAACCTAAATGTGTCAACTGAATGTTATTACAACATGCTCAGGAAAAAGAAATAAACTTCTAAACTGTGAAAATACATGAAGACTTTTAGTCCAAAGAGGTGCTTGCATATCTTTCCCTTCGCTGTGTAGACCTTCATTTACCAATCCTGGGGTACATTCTGGTCTAACGATTCATGAATGAGAAATGGATGGCAGCTAGAGCAGTACACATAATGAACTCAAATCACATACTGAATTAGTAAATGGTTCTTTCAACATCTGGAATTCTGTAAACAACTTTTCAATAAAGGAAATCAAATCATTTTAAATCTATGTCAACAGAAAGATTTACAAACCATAACTTATTCCTCTCAATCTCATTTTGTAGTCTCCTTTGAGGTTTTTCTGTGATTAAAATCTGGATTTCAGTTCTGTGGTATATGTAAAGTTACGATGTTAAAGTAAGAGTGTTCTATCCACTCCCATGGTAGGAGAATAGACATCACTAATCACCTATAGAAATCTTTGCCACACAGTAAGCCAAGCAATAACTACTGATCAGTTCAAGGTTGCACATGAGTTGAAATCTATTTGCAGTCCTGGAACAGGAGGTCCTAAGGCTTCCCGTAGCTGATCTCTGATTTCTATGATTCTCAAGGGTACCTATACAAGGAAATAGTACCAAATACAGAAGCATATTAATTAATTAGTTTTCTCTGTGCTGCTGATTTATAATAGATTTATTTACAAAAATTATTACCATAAAGTGACAAATCCTACAAAACTGAAGAAAATGATGCTAAAGTAGAGCCAGAGGCAAACAGTAAACTACAATGTTAAATTAATAAGTCATAAAATCAGTAAGAACAGGAATATAGGAGAAATTAATATTTGTATCATACCTAGATTTCTATGTTATGCTATCTCTTTGACATAATGGGCTACATAAAACTATATTAGACAACACTCCACCATTTTCCCAAAGAGATGCATTTAACTTACTATATTTTTTGCTGTCACTCAATGGCTACTTCCGCATGAACGTGTTATTAGTTTGTCATATTGGCCACAACAAAATACCATAAACTGGGCAATCCAAAAAGGAGAAATTCATGCATCTCAGTTAAGATCAAGATGTATGCAGGATTAGTTTCTGCTCAGTCCTCTCTCCTGGGCTGCAGATGACTGACTGCCTTCTTGCTATGTCAGAATATATTCCTTCTTTCCGCTGAGCATGCAGACCTCCACATCATTCTCAAAAGTCTAAGTTCTGTAAGTACTCAAGCCAACCAAGGAGGGCCCATCCTCACAGCCTCTTCCTACCCTAATCGCCACCTCTTTAAATATGTTCATATTCTAAGGGAATATTATGCCTCAGCCAAAGAAGGGGGCATAATAACAGCATGATGTAAATGTAAGAACTTCATAGGTTAAAGGTGAATTTTTCTTTATATCATTTCTTTTTTCTTTTAAAATAAAATAAAGCCAGTGCTAGCCCAGGTCCGGTGAGTGTGCAGAGAGCTTCCTGCTACCCTGCACCTGCGGGACCAGTCCCAGCCCAGGCGCAGCGTGGGCTGGACCCTCTCCCACCCCCTTGGGCCGACCCCCACCACTCCTCAGTACCTGCCCCACCCTGCAGTACCTGCCCCACCCCGCACCCTGAGTAGGAATTTCTGCCAAGTTACGGGAACCCTCAGACCCAGTCCTAGCCCAGGTCCGGTGAGTGTGTGGAGAGCTTCCTGCTACCCTGCGCCGGCGAGACCAGTCCCAGCCCAGGCGCAGCCTGGGCCGGACCCTCTCCCACCCCCTTGGGCCACCCCCCAACACTCCGCCCGCGGAGTAGGAATTTCTGCCCAGTTCCGGGAACCCCCAGACCCAGTCTTAGCCCAGGGCCAGTGAGTGTGTGGGAGAGCTTCCTCTTCGCCCTACTTCACCTTGCCCCATACAGGCACAGCTCAGTCCTCGCATACACGCCTGGGGTGTAATCCTGCAGCTGCAATTCATGCAAAGAGTGTAGAGGTAGATCCAACCAGCTAGTCCAGGAGCAGAACATCTCGCCACAGGGGCACAACAGGTTCACCCTCAAGGGCAGCAGTGGGAAGGAGCTGAACACAGCAGCCAGACACAAGCCAGAAGCAGATGGATAAGTCCAAACTTTATAAAGCTGCACCTGAACTTCAGTACGTGCGAAGGTTATAACTACAGCAAAGATCTACAACAAAGGTCAGAAGAAAGTGCTACACAAAATGACGAGAAGGATCAAAATGCAACCTCAGAACACAAGTCCACCTGTAACAAGTGCAGAGGTCACTAACACAGGACAAATTGGAAATCACACAGCTGAAAACAATGAATAAACGGCTTCTGAAATAAAGAAATCAGCTGCAGAAAGATGTAGAAGACCTCAGATTGGAAATGAAAAAAGAAATCCCTGAATTAATAACATCTGCACTAAAGAATCAAATGCAGGGCTGGAGAGATGGCTCAGTGGTCTAAAGCACCTACTTAGAACAAGCTTAGCAAAAGCATCAGGGAC
>NW_004524627.1:13275806-13297704 GCF_000260255.1 Octodon degus
TTGTAAATAGGATCACAAGTCCGCATCTTGTACAGCAATTAACCACTAAGAAGAATATATGCAGTGTATTATTTGTTGAAACTGTACTTCTGATATGATTTGAAACTGTCTCATTGCTATCTGTTTATTAATAAAATTTTGAAAATAAAAATAAAATAAAATAAAAACAATGAGACACAGAGGGTCAAAGAATAATAAAAAACTGACAATAGTTCATGTATTGCATATTGTTGTCTTCAAAATAATTGCTAGATTACAAAATGTATGCATGCAGAGCCAACCAGATTGCTCAGCAGACTAAAGGGCCTGCTTAAGCAGGCCCTGGAACCAGGCTTCGATTCCCGTGGTGCTGTGTCTGCCCCGCCCCTGGGGCTCACTGAGATAGACACTGAGACTGGGCATGGTGGCGCCCATCTGTAATCCCAGCTCTTGGGAAACCGAAGACAGGAGGATCACTACGAGTCCGAATTGTGGAGTGAGACCCTGTAAATCGTGTGCTAAAATACATTTTAATAAAAGGACAAAATGTACGCTACAAAATTAATCAACCAATAGAAGCACAAACCGATCTTTTCAGTGGACTAAAAAAAATTAATAGTATAAGGGTCGGCGGTATAGCTCAGCAAACTAAGCGCTTGCTTAGATAAGAGCAGGCGCCAGGGTTCGATTGCTGGCATCGCGTATCGCAGCGGCTCCACCACCGAGCACACTGAACTGGCCATGGAGTCCCGGCGTGGTGACACACTCCCACCACTAGGGAAGCAGAAATCAGGAGGATCTCTACGAGTCCGAGCTGAGTAGTGAGACCCTGCACACACACACACACACACAACACACACACACACACACACACAAAGTGAAGAAAAAAGAAATTAGTAATGTAGTTATCTTAGCTATCTGGTATGTATATGCATACATATCTTTTTCTTTTCCCTTTCTTCTCTTCTTTCCACCATCCCAATTATTCTTTGTTTTTGACCAGTATCCTAACCTTTTTCAGTATCCATTTGCAGATATTGCATCTTCTTTAATCTTTTAGTTTCTTACACTAGGGAGACAAGGTGATGTTTACACATGTGAATTTGTTTTATTTCACTTGTGAGCATGGTCTCTGGTTGCACTCATTTACATATAAAAGCTTTAAGTTTATCTTTCTTTATAGCTGAACAGTACAGCATTATATAAAAATACCACATCTCTTTATCCATTGCTCTGTTAATTGGCATTTGGTTGGTTTCCCAGATTTGGTTATTATAAATTGTGCTTTTATAAACATGGGTGCATATATATCACTGTGATATTTTCAATTCTTCTGGGAAGATGCCTAGAAGGGAAATAGTGGGTCAAAAGCAACCTCTGGTCCTAGAATTTTTTTTAGAAGTCTCCACCTTGATTTCCACAATGGCTGCACCAGTCTACACTCCCACACCAACAGTGTTGAAGGGTTCTTTCTTTCCTACAGCCTTGCCAGCATTTGTTAGTGGTTAATTTCTTGATGCTGGCTATTCTTTCTAGATGAGATGGGCTCACAGTATTGCTTTAATTTGAATCTCTCAAATGACAAATGATGTTACACATTTTTTCATGTATTTATTTACCATTTAGGGTCTTTGAATCTGCGGAATTTTTTTTTCAATTCTTTATATGTTCTAGATAGAAGTTTTTGTCTGAGGGACAACTAGTTAAATTTTATCCTATGCTGTAGGTTTTCTTTTCCCCTTGTTGGTGATTTTTTTTTTTTGATGTGCAGGAACTTTTTAATAAGATGAGATCCCAGTTGTTGATTCTTTGAAGTACTTCTCATGTGGTTTGGTTTTTGTTCATAAACTCTTTGCCCACTCCCATATCTTCTAGATTTCTACATATTTTCTCTTCTAGCAGATGAGTGCTTCTATTTTAATATTTAGATCTTTGATCCATTTTGACTTTAGTTTAGTGCATGGTGGTCGAGATAAGTCTAATTTTAGTCTTCAGCTTGAGGAAAGCCAGATTTTCAGCACCACTTGTTAAAAAGGAACTCTTTCTTCCATTGAATATGTTTGGGCTATTCGTCAAAGATAAGGTGGCTGAGTGTGTTTGTAGTTGTAGCTTCATTTTCTCATCTGTTTCATGTGTTTGTAGTTGTGCCTCCATTTTCTAATCTGTTCCATTGGTCCTCAGGTCTGTTTTGTTTTGTTTTGTCAGTTCAATGCTGATTTTATCACAATGGCTTTGTTATATAATTTTAAGTCAGGATTTTGCTTCCTCCTGTCTTGGCTTTATTGCCCAGGATCACCTTTGCTATTTTAGGTCACTTGTGTTTAAAAATGAATTTTAGGAATATTTTCTCTAGCTCTATGAGGTACACTAATGGTGTTTTGACTGGGATTGTACAAAATATTTACAACAAATTTGGGAATGTGACCTTTTTCAAAATGTTGGGGCTTCCTATCCATGAGACAGTGATACCTTTCCATTTTCTGATATCACTCTTGAATCTCTTTTTTCAGAGTACTGTAATTTTCAATGTATAGATCTTTTACTTCCTGTTGTAGTTTGGGATTTTGCAAGGGGAACAATACAACACAGGACAAATATTTTATAACACAATTTTATAATGAATTACCAAAACAATCATATACAAAGAGTGTAGGAAATCTTTCTATGTAATAATAGCCAAAGGCTCCATCTGAGAGCCAGTATTCCATGGTAATGTCCTGCTTGAGCCCTGCTGATGACATAGAGATCATAACAATGCCTTCCAGGAGTCCAACAGGAGGCCTAGAGTCCATAACAATGTCTCACGCAGGTCTGTTTCACAAATCTGCATTGGGAAGAACCAAAGGTCAGTGGTGGAAGCTAGAAAGTCCATGCCAGCGGGATGAAGGATTTATGTTATCAGGCTGAGGGATCTGAAATGGAACAAGGAAGTAACACTCAAAGTAAGAATCAGAGTCTCCCCAAAAGCACCACAGCATTCCTCAGTGAAAGTGAGGTCCCAGGTTCTCTGATGATGAGGAAATCTGAGTTCCCATCAGGAAAGCCAATGTGACCAGCTTCTCCAGGAGATCAAGCTTTGCACCATCTTCCTCTCTGGAGACAGAAAGCAACACTCTAAGTAAGGACCAGATCTCAACCAATTACCACTGAATGTGAAAATAGATTTTTCGCACAAAAAAGAGTCCTACTGTATAAATTTCATACAACACAACTCAGAAATGTATTAAAGGAAAATATTCATCATCTAGTATCCCTCAGTGATTTTAATTCTCTAATTGTGTAGCAAATGTGCACTTATCTATCAAGTAGTCTGTATTTTATATAGAACTCTACATAAGTCTTCATAAATTATGATACTTAAATGTATAAAACATATGCTACTGGTATTTTTAAATATTAAATGTAGATTATTTGAATATGCTATAAAATTCTATATAATCAGAAAAAAAGTAAGGATCAGAACTCCACCAATGTGAACTGTAGCCAATGTCAGTGACAATAAGGTTTGGAGCTTCTTCAGTGATGAGAACAGCTGAGTTCATCAGAAAAGCCAGGATGAAAAGCTTCTCCGAGAGAATGATCAGCTCCCCAGAGCCTCCAAAATAGCTTCCAAACATCTCCCAAACAGCCTCTAAACTTTTTCCTCTTTAGTTCTGTTTCTTATGCTGCTGGCAACAATCCTCAGATGGGCCTCCTACACCCAGTACCATGCTGGTTGCGTTCATCTGGATGTTACAAGTTGACCACCAGTTGTCAATCTACCATACTTCCTTTGTTATATGGATTCTTAAATATTTCATTTTTTGTATACTATTGTGAAGGGTGTGGTTTCCTTAATTTTTGTCACAGTGAGTTTGTTATTTGTGTATAGGAACACAAGTCTTTCCATTGAGTTTTTTGGGGTGTATTATGTCATCTGCAAAGGATGATAATTAACATCTTCCTTTCCCATCCTTATTCTTTTCACATCTCTCTCTTGTATTCTTGCTCTAACTAATAATTTCAGAAATATGTTGAATATGATTGCTGTTAATGGACATCCTTGCCTTGTTCCTGATCTTAGAGTGAAAAGTTTTTGTCCATTTATAATGATGTTGGCTGTGCGTTTGTCATAGATGGCTTTTATCAGATTGAGGCAAACATCATCTATCCCAATTTTCTCCAGGGTTTTTTTAAAATCATGAATGAGTGTTGGACTTTATCAAAAGATTTTTCTGTATGTATTGTAATGATCATTTAATTTTTGTCTTTAACTCTGTTCATATGGTGTATTACATTTATTGATCTGTGTGTGTTGAACCATCCCTGCATTCCTGAGATGAATCACACTTGGTCATGGTGTATAGTCTTCTTCATGACTTGCTGTATTTTCTTGGATAGTATTTTTTTATTATTTTTATATCTACATTTATTAGGGAGATTGGCCTGTAGTGTTCTCTCTCTCTCTCTCTCTCTCTTTCTCTGGTTGGTCTTTCTTTAGTTTTGGTATCAGAGTAATACTGGCCTCCAGGAATGAGATAGTGAAAATTTCTTCCCTTTCAATTTCATTAAAGAGTTTGAAATTCATTGACCTTAAATCGTCTTTAAATTTCTTGTAGAATTCAGCTGTGTATTCACCATGACATGGGCTTTTCTTTGTTAGTAAGTTTTTGATTATATCTTGCATTTAATTAATGGATATAGGGTTATTCAGGATTTTATATCTTTTTGATTCAGCTTTAGTAGTTCATATGTTTCTAGGAATATGCTCATTCCATCTGTGTTTTTCACCTTCTACAAATAAAGATTTTTGAAGTAAATGTTTATGATCTTCTGAATTTTCAGAGTCCTAGTTATTTCTCCCTTTTCATTCCCTAGTACAAGGAGTTGAGAGGTTTTTTTTCTTTTTTTACATAAGACTGGCTAAGGGTTTATTAATTTTTCTTCTTTTCAAAGAACCAACTCTTCAATTCATTATCACTTTGTATTGTCTTCTGAGTCTCAATTGCATTGATTTCTACTCTTCACAATTTCTTTATAATTTCCTCCCTTCTATGGTTTTTGGCCTTGACTTACTCTGTTTTTTCTAGAAGCTTGAAGTATAGCATTAGGTTGTTTGTGTTTGTTCTGTTTTCCTCATTTAAGATTCAGTGCTATAAATTTTCCTCTTAGAAATGCTTTCATTGCATCCCACAGGTTCTGGTAAGTTGCATGTGCATTTTTATTTTATTGCAAATAATGTTTCATTTCCTCTTTAATTTTGTCTGTGACCCATTGTTAGCTTAGGAGAATGTTAATTAACTTTTACATGTTTACAGAACTTTTGCAGTTTGTTTGGTCATTATTTTCCAGTTTATTGCATTATGATTAGATGATATATATGGAATAATTTTAATTCTTTTGTATTTAATTCAGAATGTTCTGTTGGTTAGTATATGAACTATTTTACAGAATATCTCATGAAAAATATTAACATTTATTTTCATATTTAAAAATTTTATAAATATAAATTAAAAAATCAGATAAAAAATATCATCTATTGAGAACACATACCACAACTGTATTTCAATCTTGTGAATAAATGGATATCCCAACTTATTTGTGATTTATCTATACATAACATGTAACCCTTCAATACAGCACATTTCATCTTTCCATATCTTCCCTATATCCTCAATTCTTCCTGAAGTCATGTGAACAGAATGTGCTTCTCCAGTTTGGATCTTCCCCCTAGCTTCACTCTGGGCAAAAGTGTGCTTAACGTCCTTTGTTTCCTCATCAAATCTCTCTCAGGGAATAAATAATGAAATCAGTCAAACTGAGGTATACATGATGACTAGAATCTAACCCTTTTTCTTCTATCAATGCATCTGTACTTTATTATGGACAGTGTTTCAAAGCAAAGAACTGTGTTTCTTGGCAATTTTGGAACATAGTAACAGCCAGTGAGTTGATTTGATCTTGCATGTTAGTTAGTTGAAGAAGTACCTGCTCAAAAGGATAGAAAAAGGTTGTGGAGAGGGGGAGTTCAGCCAGACAAGATGTCAGGGTGGTCAAAGGGGATTCAAGTTCTGAGCAGAAGGAGGTGTGAGTGCAGCAGAGCCCTGGATTTTCCTTGCTTTTGGTCAGGAACTGAGGTTGTTTATATAGGCAGCATTGGGTAAGGAGCTGGGGCTACTTAAAGGTTGGAGAGTTGGATGGATGTTTGTTGGTGGGAGATCTGAGAAAAAGTGAATAGGGACTTTGAGTTTGGCTGACCCAGTGCCAATAGTGGTGGCTAATCTGAATACTGTCAGGAGAAGAATTAACTGGTAACGTGCTGACTGGGTAGCAGAAGATAAAGAAGTTGATCTAAGTTGGAAAGAATTTGAAGAAAGTGCCCTGGAATCAGAAGTCAATGAGTCTGGGTAAAGAGGGAACTTGTATGAGTTAAAAGGTAAAGTGAACAAGTTCAGAAAAAAGAACAACAGAGTCATGAAAACCATGAGAGAAAAATAGGTAGATTTCTCAGAGAAACAGAAGAAAAGGCAAAAAACAGCCTGACATTCTTGGATTTTAAGAGAGTAAATATGAAAAGCAGAGTAGAAAGAGCAGTGGAAAGAAGTTTATTATGAAAGATAGTATAGGGTCTCTTCCATGATGATTTAGGAATTTCTTTAAGCATTTTGAGAAGGACCTACTAGTCAGGGGTGAAGGGGAAGAAGAATAGTGAATGTGAAGGCTGGGGAAGAAAAGAGTCAGTGGGCACTCACCGAAAGGTTTGAATGGCCTTAAATGGCTCAGAATAATTTTGTAGGTATTGGAGATCCCTGAAGTGGGTTCCAATCTCTTCTTCCTTGGTTATAGTGTATGGCAGTGTCTTACTTACTTTTCACTCATTGCTGAGACAAATACTGGGCCCTCAAAATTAAGTAATGAAAGGTTTATTTAGCTCACAGTTTGTGGAGGTTGACCATACTCAGCTGGATCCAAGGTGAATGACAGCATTTCAGGGAGGCAGAAAATGGGAAGAGCAACAGCTGTGAGGTCCATCAAGCCTCTCTCTCTTCCTTCTATGCTGACTGCAAAGAAGATCATCTCCTCCAAAGTGGTGCTGTGCACCAAAGTGGCATAGTTACAAAGTGACATGATGAAGACTTGGACTTCTCCAAGGAAGCCAGGTCAGGGCAGCTCAGAAACCTTCCTTGCCTCCTTTATATATCCTTTTAGTGCTGAGTCACTCTGAGGCAGGCCCACTGCACCCCAAGATGGAAGCAAAAGTGCCCCAGGGCAGAATTAATAGCACCCCAGGGTGGGCCCTCCCTGCCCTACAGGATGCAGGGCAGAGCCCCCACAGAATTAACACAATGTATCAACTACCACTGGCAGCAAAAGAAGAGCAAGAGACAAAAATGGAGGTATGTCTAACAGAGATCTGGGATGCCTGGTTGCTCTCCAGGAACAAAAGACCATGAAGCGCCCAGACTCTTAGTGCTTATTCATTATACCTGAGTGAAAGACAATGGGGGAAGAACATTGGTGTTCTTGGGAACAATAATGTTGTCTATGGTGGACGAGGGAAATGAAAACCTTCTTGTAAAGAGGAGTAGGATGAGACAAGGGGGCAGGCAATAAAGAAACTATAGTTTTCCTAGGTGCTTTATCCTCTTTAGAAGGTCTTATCTTGCCCTGTGAGAGTCATAGCAGTCATTAGCCCTAGGGCTTCCAGCGGTGACCAGAAAGAGTAGGAAATTTCTGCATACCAACATGACCCAAAAGGGCAGGTCAAAGACAAGCTCAATTTATAATGTATGATCCCTAACATGTAGAAAATGTGTGGATAGAATGAGGCCCCAAAGAAATGGTAAAACCATATACTAGCTCATATATGGAGGGAGGCCAGGGTTAATAAATATGACCAGTGCTAAGACTTAGGAACAAGAAGTACAAAAGAGGGTGATCTGAGTCTTTTGTAGTTTGATGGGAGTGAGGAAGCCAGGTTAAGTCTTTGGGTTGGAGCTGTAAATTTTGCCTGTTGCTGGGGAGTTGTAGGGCCTTGATTATTCTGGAGTCAGAACTCCCAGTACCCACTGGGAGTTTGGAAAGAGTTTATCAACCAGGTAATAAGTGTCTGTAGGATGGGCTATTTATGTATATTGGGACAGTGATTGAGATCACGTGTTGTAGTGTTCAACTATATGCACAGGATGAAAAGATTACTAAGAGTCAAGATTTAGTCTGATCTCCAGAAGGCCCAGAGGGCTGATAGACAGAGAGAACTCAGCATAAGAAAGTTTCAGGAAAACATCCCTGAGCTAAAACCTCAGTGAGCATCGATTTGTAACTAAAGGATATAAAAAGATACAGAAGAAAAATATTTGCAACATTTGTGCAGGAATTTTGGTCAAGGGGCAGAGAAGAAATAGAATAGTTTGCTATCTGACACTTGTCCACATAGTTTAAACTCCTTATCATGCAGGAAGAATACAACGGCCAGAGAAAATATCTCTGAGAACACTATTTGTTGTGATTCATTGTTGCTTCTGGAGATCGGCTCTAATTTTAACCATGTCTTCCAGGAGTCCTGCACTGTTGCCCAGGGGCCTCTTCATCTTTACATTCATTCTAATCACTTCTCCAGCCAGAGTTTCCTCACATTTCTCTTTTTCTTGTTTTAAGATTAAACAGAAGAGGGAAAGTACAGGGCAGAGGGGCATTGGATTTGGTGTAGAAAGGTCATTATGGCTTCTGTATGGAGGATCCATTAAAGCAGCATACAGAATGCTCTTAGGACTGTAAGAAAGAGCAGAAAAAAATGATTATTCCAATAGCTGTAAGAATCCAAATATTAAGGTTGAGACAGCAGAACTAGTTTCCAGGGCTGACCCAGTAGATAATATCATTGAAATGATCCAAAGTAATGTTACAAGCCTCCATTTAAAGTTTATGAAGTTAGGATTGAATCTCACCTTGGAGATTAATCGGCCTTGGGGATATCTTCATCCAGATTTGGATAAAAAGCACTGTAGAGGTGTTGGATCTCCCACCCCCACAAAATTCATAATGATTAAAAGCAAGGGGAGGAACACACATCACGTGATACCCAGCATCACAACTAAGCCAATTTCATGTCCACAGGGCTTTCTGGTGTTTTCCAAGCCAGCTGACAACTGCCTCAAGAGCATTAAGTCTTTGTAGAATTTCTTTATCAACATTAATTTGTATCAGTAACTCTGAGATGAAATTTTAAAAATAGCTAGTCATAATCTGAACAGTTTGAATGTAGTAAGTGCAATAATAATGGCAATTAAAGTGCCTAGCTAGTGTTTTTGTCTGTGTTCAAGCATGGAAGTGATTTGTTCAACAGTGAATTTCTCATCTATCCTCAAGTGATATCGTAGGGAGACATATTTATGATTTGTGTGTATTTGTCCCCTCAAAGTCTCATGCAGTCATTGATGGGCAGTTCTACAATTTGTAATTAATTCATGATCCAAGGCTGGCATTGTGGGTCTGAGTACTGCTGGGATTATGGGTGTGAGTGCTACACCCAGCCTGGATGGATAGCCTACATGTAACATAAGAGAGACAGAGAGACAGACTTGATCTCTGTGGCCATTGTTGTTGTTACTCCTCCCTTTTGGACTTGCTGTTTTCCACCACCATGAACTGCTGCCCTTTGCCATGTGCTGGTCTGCTTTGGAGCCAGCTAAGTGTGGACTGAAATCTCCAGTAATTGTGAGCTAAATAAACCTTTCCTTCCTCCATTCTGTGTGTTGGGCATTTGTCTCAGCAACAAGAGAAGAGTAACTGAGACACCATCACTCTCTGAGTAAAATATATAATTGAGAAATATTAAAATTGTATACTATTGAGGTTGAAAAGGCATAGAATAAGTACTATTGGTATTGGTGACTATGCATAATGAATTTTTTTCTTCCAGGAAATACCATGCAGGGGATAACAGGTACCAAATAGCCAGAGTAGTCAGAATCCCTCCCATAGTCCCTTAAGGCATCAGGAGGTGTCCCTTAAGCTCTGCCATATATGACAAGCTGTTAGAGGAAAGTAGTAGTTTTGGATTTATCCATGTAACTATGTCAAAAGTAGGTGAGGTAAAAACATGAGCTCAATAAGCCATGCCACTTATTTGAGGTTTACTGTGTATGTCAGAGAGTTAAGGGAAATACTGAACTTTTTTTGCTTTCTATTCTGAAGTTGTAAGAGACTTGCATGATCACTGAAAAAGAAACACAGGCTTTCTGAAGTGAAAGGAATTCTCGTTCTTTGCAATGTCTCACTTGGTGCCACATGGCAGAGATGCATAACCTTGCAAGAACCCAAAGAAGGTCTGTGATACAGGGGAAAGAAACTCCAACCTGCTAGATTTCTAGTAAGAGTCTGTCTTCTCTAACTCCAAGAATGAATTTTAGGAACAACAGGGGTTAAGAGCAGAATATGTTTATTAGGGGAAAGAAAGCTTCTGTCCAAAAGTGAGACAGAAGGGGTGCTGAGTGGATTGCCAAAAACTCTGCCTTTTCTAGGGGTTTTTTGTAGAGCAAATCCACTAAGTGAGGCTGATCTCAGGTGTGAAAAAATGGGAAATTGAAAGGTGGGCATGAGGTGGGACAAAGGTTTGATTAGCCAGTCAGATTACAAGTATAATTGCTCAGGTAAAAATTGATTAAATTGGAATCAAATGGGGAAGTGAGTCATGTAGCAAACAGGCATGAATACAGGGGCTTTTTCTGAGGGAATTGGTTAGTGACTCTTCCTGGCTTCCTCAAGGTGATTGATCCTTATTTAGAGTATTAGTCCTTGATGTTTATCCTTAGGAAGTATGTAGGTGCATTTGCTTTATCTTTTGTACTGAGGTCTGGCACCCAGCAGAGGTACCTGCCCTTCCCACACTCACAAGGTATCTCATCTTCTGCACTGGCTCCTTCCAGGGCCTAAAGCTACCTGACTGCCTATAGTATTTTTAATTAATTTAGCTGTCTATAACATCTGGGCACCAAAAGAGATGCATATACTCTCCCTCCAGGTTAACAATTCTTTTGGACCCAGCCACTATGGGCCTGAAAGTGGATGACAGTGAAGGATCAATGGTTTGGGTCTGCTCTTTGTGGAAATAAAGTGTTTCTCTACTATTGCGAAACCTTCTGAATCACAACTTACAAAATTTTAAGTGAAGAGTGCTTTTATAATTGTTTCTGCAGATGAACTCTTTCCCTCACATTCCCCCCTTTTTTTTGTTTTCATCGTGGGGTTTTGAGTAGTCCATTAGCTCATTTTACTTTAGCTTGACTAATAGAGTTGTGAGATGTACCTGTGAAATATTCGATAGGCCAGAGATGGAAAAATCCCAGAAAAGAATTGGAAGTGTAGGCAGGGCATCAGGTCTTAATTTGTGAGGGCATTCTCATTACAGAAAAACATGAAAGTAAATGACATTTAGCATGTTTTAGAGTTCTACCTTATTATAAGGAGGAATATATGTAACCAGAGTAGACATTTATAGAAACATAAATATAGATAAGTCTATCAAAAAGGTTATGATGAGTTAATCCGTTTACCTTTTATTGCTTTTTAATCTGTTGAGGCTGACAAGTCTTTGAGAAATAGATTTTAAATGTTTCTTTTTTATAGTTGGGATTTGTATGAGCAATTATTTTAGATTGTGTATGTATAAGATCAAAAGAACAAATGAATCCTTTAGCTTCTGGGTGCAAAAATTGGTATGAAACAAGAAACTCCTCTAGAAAGAAGAAGAAGGAGGAGGAGGAGGAGGAGGAAGAGGAGGAGGAGGAAGAGAAGGAGAAGGAGAAGAAGAAGGAGGAAGAGGGGAAGAGGAAGAGGAAGAAGAAGAAGAAGAGGAAGAAGAAAAGAAAGAAGAAGCAGCTCCTCTGTCAGCACTAGAGGGAGCCAGGGAGATTAAAGTGAATGTGTGTGTGTGTGCGCAACATAAAAAGATAGATTGTATTTCTAACTGTGGTCAGCTTGTTATGCCTAGCTGAATTGAACTAGCATGGTGACAGGTGTGGGAGGCACACCCGAGGATGGTTGCCGGCAGCATGAAAGGTAGAACAGGAGAAGCTGTTGGTACGCTGTTAGGGATGCTGTTTGGAGACACTGTTGGAGCCACTGGAAGCCATTGGTTTCCCTGGGATGTTCTGCTGGGTGACCTTGTCATGCTGGCTTTCCTGATGAACTTGGATGTTCTTGTCAGTGGAAGAGCTTGAGACCTTCATGATTGCTGAGAATGGCTTCAGTTCATTTTGGCAGAGCTCTGGTCCTCATCTTAAGCATTGCTTCCTGGTTCTGGAGGGGAAGATGGTGCACTGTTCAGCCTCATGGAGTAGCTTGAGACACTGGCTTTCCTGATGGGAACTCGGCTTTTCTCATGGCTGGAGGAGCTCGGGACCTCACTGCTGCAGAGGGTGGCTATGGTATCTTTGGAGGAGCTCTGGTGCTTGCCTTGAGCACTGCTTCCTGGATCCAGTTCAGATCCCTTAGCCTGCCAGCAGATCCTTCATCCTGTGGGAACAGACTTTCTAGCTTCAGCCACTGAACTTTGGGCCTCCCAGTGCAGATCTCTGAATTGGGTCTGTGTGAAACATTGTCGTTGCTCTAGGCCTCCAGATTGACTTGTGGAAAGCGTTGTTATGAGCTCTAGTTTTTCAACTGGACTCATGCAGGATATTAGGATCCAGACATTCAGCTGTATTATTTGATCTTCAGTGTATGTATAGATTTCCTGCAGTCTTTGTATATGATTCTTTGGGTGATTATAAAATAATCTTATAAAATGTGAAAAAAAAAATGTAGGTTATTCTTCCTGACAAGTTTTTGTAGCTATCTGAACATATGAAAGAGGGTCTCATAATTTCATTATGAATAGGGGCAATTTTAATCATTTGAAGTGCGGCATAGGCCAAATCAGCAGCAATACTGAGAGATTAATCAGGGAACTACTATTGTTTACCATTCATGGTTGTCTTAGAAGTTGAATCCTTGTAGAATGTTCATAGATTAACAATTAGAAAGCTCTATAGAGAAAAATTGAGAGCAAGGGCAACACAACATATTATTGTCACAATCATGATGACATCATTACATTAAATGATGTCATGAAAATGTTATTTAAATTGCTTATCTTTTAATAGAGTGTCATCTAAGAAAAGAAATGTCTGTGTTTATAGATGTACTCTATGTGATATGTCTGGACCATACAGTATTTGAGCATCTCTGAGTACTGTAACACACACATGATATACACATAGCAACCACATGAGCAGAATCCTTGAAGAAGTATTTGCTAGCTTCAGCTAGCTGTCTCATGTTGTATTAATATGTACATTTTATTCCAAATAACTGAAAAATGAGAAAGACAGATATTTGAGTTTAAGAGTTTATCATCACTAATCATTTTAGCCTAGAAGTCATAAGTAAAAGATGTTCTTTAATGTTGTATCTTTGAAGACCTATTTATTTGTGAAATATAAATATGTTTAGTACACCATGAAGTCAGCAATAACAAGCATCACAAGCCAGATCAGAGCTGCCCAAGGTGATGCCTTAGGCTTGTTATCAGAGACCAGTCCAAGTGTCTCTGTCAGCCATACAGAAATGCCCATGTTTAGTATCAGAAATGAGAGTGATAGCTTTTGTTTGAAAGCACCAAGTAAATCAAAGAGAGTGTTGAGACTTGGGAAGGAGTGAATGATGAAAGTCAGGGTTATAGCTCCCTAATATTCTTTTAGTAACAAGGAGCTTTTAGAAGGAACCACTGGGACTCAACCAAATCAACAAAAGCAAAAGCTCAAAATGACTAAACATATTTTTTCTATAAAACTGTATCCTCTACAAACTTTTTCCTTGACATAAGTGATCCTTCTAATATTGCTGTATTTTTATTTTTCCTTTTCTATCCTAGTACAGCAAAACCTTATCCCCTCACAACAAATAAATGTTTCTAGACTTATGACTTTCTTTATATTAAATATTTATTCTACTTACTACAACTTTTCTATAACAAACTTAGTGGCAGCCTTTTGGATTTTTTTAAAAAACAATGCAAAGAATAGTAAAGAAGAAAAAATAGGAATGATAGAGAATCTCACTAATAAAAAAGATAGGAATTCAACAATTGTTGTTATATTGCCTATTGTTTTCTTAAAATTAGTTGTCCAGTGTACCAGATATAAGCCTGTAAACTTGATCAAAATTATAGCAAATTAAAAAGAAGAGAGAAAATAATTTAACCATTAATTGCTCCTTTCAATAGACCTACAGGAATCAGAAGGAAGGAAAAACAAAATGCATATGTATTTACATAGGATAACTTGGATAATTGTACAGCCACTTGAATTTTAACATATCTTTTGCTTTCTCTTTTCCCTTTGGTTTCAGATCTTTTTTTCAGTACTGATGATCAAACTCAGGACCCTGTGCATGCCAGCATGCCAGTCAGGCACTTATGCCACTGAGCTGTCTCCCCAGCCCAGATTGGTACACTTTAATTTTGGCTGGCTTGCAAGAAACTTGAAAGCAACCTTGAATAGTTTTCTTATTAGTATTAAAGTAGCAGACAAGCAAACTAACCCTGTAATTGTAATCTAATAATTCACAACATATAAAAAGTTTTAAGTATTTCAATTAAATAAAACAAACCAACTCAAATTAGAAGCTCAAAATAAATTTATAAATCAGTAAAGGTTTGTAACAATGAGCGCTTGTAAATTTAGGAAATGGTATTTATGTCTAGCATCTGGAGCAATGTCTCAGGAAAATTTCTTTCTTTCTTTCTTTCTTTCTTTCTTCTTTCTTTCTTTCTTTCTTCTATTTTTCTTCCTTCCTTCCTTCCTTCCTTCCTTCCTTCCTTTCTTTCTTTTTTTTTTTTATTTTGCTTCCCTAGACCTAGAACTTTCTATTTGTTACTTTTGGTTGGTTCCAGTGACTGATTTTTTATGAGCCCTGAAACAGAAGTAAATGGGCAAAAAGGAAAGCAAATGAACTGTCTCCATTCACTTAGTAATTGGACAGCTAAAAGACCTCTGGGTTGGCATACCTTACCTTAGACCTCATGGTAGACTTGCCAGGCTATTCCATGGCTATATATGTCCCCTCACTGGGTCTACGATGAAAAGTTGGATATCCTTGTTCCTTTTCAGGCTTTGGGAGACCAGTCCTGTACAATGATTTGTAGCTGTAAATAGCCCTGAAGGTTTATACTTTACAGCTTCTTCATTACTATTGTGTTTGCCCTCATATGGTGAGCTTCAAAAATTCCTAACCTGGGGTACCACTTATTGTAGTGTGTGACTATCACAGTACAGAGCCTGCATGATTACTCAGACAAGACACTTGGTCTGAGCACATATGCCCAAAATGACTGCTTTGCCAAGACCCTTCAGAGGGCAAAATCTTAGGGAAACAGCCTCAAGATGAAGTCTCTGTGGCTATATGTAACTCAAGAAAATCAGAACAAATATGCAGAAAGAAAATATTTGCAACATTTGTATAGAAGCTTTGTTCAGTGGACAGAAAAGAAATAGGGTAATTTGTTACATGACACTTGTAGTTGTTGAAACTTCATGTCAACTTGAAAAGTTTAGAAGTTTAATTGACTCAGCAGAGAGCCAGCTTTCTTACTTTGTGAACATCCTCATCCTGTGTAAGAGGAGGGCATAGACATTGTATAGTTCTACACCCCCTCCTTAGGGCATGGAGGACCCTCCCTAGAGTGACTCAGCACTTAAAGAATATATAGAGACTTGTGGAAGGATGGTTGGTTCCTTTTCCTCACAGCAGGTGCAGTCTTTGCAGTCAGCTTTGATGTCATCTCCTGGCTTCCAGTGCAGACTCTTTGGCCTAGGCCTTAGGTGCTTCAGTCTTCCATTGCAGACTCATCAGCCTTCTGTTGCAGACTCATTGGCCTCCTGATACAGACTTGAACAAAACACTGTGGTGAGCTCCAGACCTTAGGCTGAATCCTTCAGTCTCTGGTGTGCAGAAACCCTCTGCACACTTCATCATCCAACTCAGTGGCTGACTATCATAAGCCAATGTTATAATTTCTTATACATTTGTATATCTTGTGTTATATCTGTTCCTTGTGTTGTATCTGTTCCTCTTGTAAAACTCCTACTGATAGAACACAGTAATGGCTGATACAATGTATCAACTTGAGAATTGAGACATTTAGAATCTTGACTACATGACTCAGCAGGGGGCCAAGAGCCTCACTTTGTAAACATCCTGAGCTTGTGGAAGAAGAGGGCACACAGTCGTTGTGAGCAGATAATGGGCATAAGGGAAAAGAGATTTGCTTCCTCCATTTGGGCTCTTGTTGCTTTTGCTGTCTCCTTGAAGTGCTCTTCCTATGGCATGCCACACTGCCTTGGAACCAGTTGATTGTGGACTGAAACCTCCAGAAAAGGGTTTGGCTATGAGGCCTAAATGGAAAACCCAGAGGCAGAGAAAGCCAGCCGGACTTATGAATGAGAGTAGTTTTGCTTATGTTTATTTGTTTGTTTTCAATGAGAAAGATTGATTGAGAGCTCTATGATAAATCATGATGGTCCTTGAGGTTGGGGTGAGGTAAAGCCCCAGGGATTAAACAGTGGTCTGGATTAATTGTGCTTTGAATGTAAGGCACAATATCTGTAGAAAAGAAAAAGTAAGAAAGAAAGAAAGAAAGAAAGAAAGAAAGAAAGAAAGAAAGAAAGAAAGAAAGAAAGAGAGAGAGAAAGAGAGAGAGAGAGAGAAAGATGGAGGGAGGAGTATCAGTAACTCTAGGGAATAGGAGCTGTAGATTGAGATGGTGGCTGCTAGCCTGGCTGAGTAAGTGGGTACTAATGCTAAAGACTTGCGGCAAGACTGTTCAGGTAAGCTGAGTGGCATGGCCTGGGGAGAAGTTGGTCTAAATGAATGCAAAGAAGGACTTTGGAATCAGGCTAGAAGGGAGGGATCAGAGGAAAGAGAAGCGAAGGGTAGGATGTGTAGAGAGGGACAGATTTTGGAAGATGACCATTACCCAGAGCTTGAGGAGGTTTCGTCTCAGTAGGATAACAGGTCACTGGGGAATCACCAGAGATGAATAACAGAATATATGTTTTATGGAGAAATTTAAAAGTGCTATAGTATCGAGATGAAAGAATTGGCCATAAGTCTTACCATTCATATTAAAGATTTAACTATAGGTCCCAGAATGTTAACAAACAGGAATAAATGGCCTCCACCTGAGGAGAAATGAGACAGACTATTCCTCAACCAGAAGAGTTACTCTGGGCTCTTGGGTGGAGATGGGCTGAGGTCAGCAGGGCAGGAAATTTTGGAGTGGGATAGTCCATTTTCTAGTAGCCTTTTAAGCCACAAAGGGGACAGAATTTTGTTAATAGCCATATATTTGGACACTGTTTTGCCTCTTGTTCTGTTTTACTTACTTTAAGGCCCAAGTGGTTTAAACTTTTGTTTGGGGAATTTGGCTGGTTGGGAGTACTGTCATAAGGAGAAGGAAGATAGAGTTTTTGGAGACCCCTATGTCAAATTCCTGGTTTTGGCAGACCCTGAAAGCAATGATCACAAGATCAGCCACAGAAGTTTGAGGATCATCCTTGATTTTTTTTTCTTTTTCTTTTTTTTTAGCTTTTCACCACCTGTGAAATGGGAAATGAAATAAATCCTGAGAAAAAGTTACTCCTCAGCTGAGGTAGAATCTAAGTGATATGGGCTTTTAGGGCCTCTGTAAACTGGGCCAACAATTGCACCTGACTTTCTTGGGGTTATTAACAGAGTTTTTTGGAGTTTGTCAAAGTTGATGGATGAGCAAAGAGAATGTATTGGATAGTCTTGGCATCTTTTCCAATCTCTGTGGCCAGGCTCGTGGCTCCATCTAGGGTCTTGTCTATGAACAGCAGCTGTTGAAGGGTCTTTGTGATCATTTAGGGTGTAGGCCTCATTGGCTGTAAGCAGACATGGTCTAAACTCGTCCCTCATCAAGGATAGTGATGGTGAGAATGATATAAATATCATGTCAGGTGAGGTCAAGGGAGCATGAGAGATGAATGAATTTCTCAACATAATGTGAGAGAGGTTTGATGAGAAAAAATTAAGGCAAACTTTCGGCTGAAAGAGATTAGGGGATGGGATGTAGATCAAGAGGGGTGGCAGCCTCTCACAGGAATACAGAGATTTGTCATTGGGAGATTGGGAGGATTCAGCAGGGGTAGTCTGTTGGGAGGAAGACTGGGTCAAGGGTGGCAAGGGAGGGAGAAGAAGGTAGGTACAGAGGGAGAAGTTAGTTCACCGGAAGTTTTGTGTGAGGTAGAGTTTGGGATGAAAATTCACAATGGGGCACAAATGATTATCTAGTGTGAGATGTAACAGAATGACTAGAAGGAAGGACAGGAGGGGAGAATGAAAAAGGCCTGATCACTGGGTCCTCTTCCTATTTACCAGAGCTCTGGAGAAAACAGTCAAGTTTAGAGAAGATGAACCATATTTTGGTCAAAGAAACTCATTATCTAACTTGTAATGTAGCTTGTCCACATTACAAAAAATTATGGGGCATTTTGACCTGAGATAAGATTGGAGTCAGGTTATTGAAAGGCACTTCAGGGTGGCGATCTTTAGGAAAGCAGAGGTAGTTCCTCCCTCAGTGGGTCAGGGCTGAGTGTACAACAGAAGAAGGGTGGCAGAACAGAAAAAAAGCATCTCCAAGATGAACATCAAAAACCAGAACAAAGGACAAACAGAGCAATCTACTTCTAGATAGATCTGTTGTATCCAGGGCAAAGCCAGAAGCTAGGCCTGATTAGGACTTGACTATCTAACTAAAGAGATAGACACTCTCTGGGAGGACTTATCCCACAGTCTGGAGTGGTAGGAGGAAATGATGGGAAGAGATCTGTATGGGGCTAGAGACAATGAGGTCACTATTTCTTAGTGCTCAGAAGAGGGTGAAGTGGGAAAGCGGCCACCTGGAGCCTGGGAGCTGTTAACTGCCACCACAAGATTTCAGCACCAGAGGTTAGGTGAAGGGTGAAGACTCAGTAAAGAATGCAGCCAGCTTGAATTTCAAGGTTCTAGGTGGGTCCTCCTAGAGGACCCCCAAAGAGTATTCCAAGTCCAGATCATGGAGCTGAGTCTTTCATGCATGGGATGAGAACGGCTGATGGAAAAGGTTAGATGAGGTGAGGTGTAGGGGTGGGTGTGATACTGAGGGATCAAGAATGGCTGAGTGTGTGGCTATAGCAGCAGGAGCTGTGACCATGCAGAGAGGCAGGTGTGTCACGTCCTAGCAGAGCAGACAGTGTTTCCCAGCTCAGGCAGGGAGTGGAAGACGGAGGATCTGGCTGTGATTGTTCTCAGTGCTCAAGAACTTAGACAGCTCAGGGGGGAAGATGGGGAGGTCCAGATCTATCAATTTAAACTGTCTAAGAGTAAAGAATGAAATTCAAACTTAAAAAAATCCTACAGCTACATTTACAGTATATTTTATATGATATTATATTTGGTCTATGCATTACAAATTAATATCATTAAAAATAAATAATATTGTCTCATTTGAGACCAGAAAAAAGAAACAGTAATTATGTATTTAAATAATCTATGAATTAAGAATGCAAAATCACAGTAACTCATTGTCTTTCCTCCACTTCATGTACTTTTTTTCTAGCGTTGCCATGGTAGATTCAAATGCACAGTACATACAAATCATCAAATAAAGTATGTTCTGTAGTGTTCTGTTGTGGTTCTATTATATAATGGACCCTAAATTATTTTCTCTAATAATGCAAATTGTGAGCTTACATGGAGGTGTTTACTTTCCACACAATTCCATGGGTACCTCTACTCATTTAACTGAATTTAAGCATTTCTTGTCATTGTGGAATCAGCAGGAACATTTGCGCACAAGAAAGTTTTAAGACTTAGGAACAAAAATAGCAATAAACAGACACATTTGTGTTACTAGATCGTCTGGGGGAATAAAGAAATTGTATCAACGAAGTAGTTAAAAGCCAGGGTTAGGAGATATCTGTCGTGTGTGTGTGTGTGTGTGTGTGTGTGTGTGTGTGTAAAACAGCATTTATTAGAAAGTTCATTGTCCTCTGTGAATGATCTCTTTGAAACCGAAGACTTTGGACTTGGATTTTTTTGTTTAAATTTAAACAAACTCTAAAATTTCTTAAATAATTAACTCTGATCCTTTAAAAGATCAGGCAACACCTTCCACTTGTCCAAAGGGCATATATTTCTTGAAGCGAGGGAGGCCATGTTAAGACTAACACAGGAAGTCACACTCAGGCTTCAAGGTTTATGGTTTGCATCTAGTGTGGTTTGCAGCTCTGTCTTGCTTGTGTGGGTGATGACTGGAGAGAAATCCTCCCTTCCAAAGCACCCAGATGAAGCAGTTGCAAATACTGATGAAGTGGTTGGGAAATCAATTTTAGATCTTAGTCTCTACAGACCAGGGGTAGTCAGTTACCTTTAATGGGCCAAATAGAAAAGGTTCTGGGTTTTGTTCGCCATAGAGTCCATGCCACAACCAGTTAACTCTAATGGCAGCAGGTGGGTAATTCTATTTATCTGTAAAATAGTAGATTATTTAACTAATTGAATATTTAGATGGAAAAAAGAAAACAGACAATAGTGGGAATGTTATTCACATAAGGATATTTTTAACAGTTGCAGTTAAGTTAAAAAATGCAATGTAAACACAAAATATTTAGGAAGTTACACTTCATTAAGAGCTTATGAGGGTTGGAGACAAATTCCTAAAAAGAAAACTGTGAAGTAAAAAACAAAAGAAAAGGTAAAATAATTTTAAAATTGGCAGGAAAAATACACCAAACTTAATAGATAAATATTGATTCTTGAAAAATACCAAATGAATTTTTTCTGCACCAGCACTGATAGCTCAGTGGACTAAAGTGCCTTCTTAGTAAAGCGCAGTGGCCAGGGTTAGATCCCCAGTGTGCCATGCTGATCCTGCCCCCAGGGCACTCTGAGACAGCAGTTGAGACTGGGTGTGGTGGCATGTGCCTGTAATCCCAGCACTTGAGAGGCTGAAAACAAGAGAATCACTAGGAGTCTGATCTATGTAGTGAGACCCTGCAGACCCTGTACTAAATGCATTAAAGAAATAATAACAATAAAATAAGCAGAAGGTAAAGGAAATGAATAAAATAGCCAAGAAACACATGAAAACTATTTTAAACATTTGATTATATGAAAGATGGATACTAAAGTTGCAATGAGATATCACTTTGCATCAGAAGGACAAAACATTAGGAAATCTATATGTATTGTGGGCAGAGGTGAATGAGGTTAGGCCTTGATAAAGCACTGCTTGCAACAGGTGTGCCTGGGCTCAAGTTTCTGACAATTCCCATGAATGAGAATGAAATTCAGGCCTGCAGAAGCCTGTTTCAGAGCTTCAGAATGGTTCAAAATGCACCCATACAGAAATGAGTCACTCTCCATTAAAGATGGCATAAACTTCCTACCTAAGAGGGTACAAGGTGGCACATTTAGTGATTTTTACAGTGAATAATTCTTTCTTCACCTTAAATGTCCCCCTGTAGCTGAATCATTAGCTGAATCTGTCAGGGGGTGGGGGAATATAAAGAAATGGGGAGAGAAGGGAGGGGAGGGAGGAGGGAAGGGGAGGGCTAAGGAAAGGGAAAAAGAAGGAAGAAAGGAAATTTAGATCATAGGAGTATAAAGACAGGCTCTAGGATAAAGGCCCTCTCTGCCCAGGCCTGTAGGACCAATAAGAGATCTTTCTTTCTTTTCTTTCTTTCTTTCTTTCTTTCTTTCTTTTTCTTTCTTTCTTTCTTTCTTTCTTTCTAGCTTTCTCTTTTTTCTCTTCTCCTTCTCCTTCTCTTTCTCCTTCTTCTTCTAATTCTTCTTCTTCTTCTTCTTCTTCTTCTTCTTCTTCTTCTTCTTCTTCTTC
>NW_004524627.1:13297804-13299248 GCF_000260255.1 Octodon degus
CTCCTCCTCCTTCTTCTTCTTCTTCTTTTTTCTCCTTCTCCTTCTC
This sequence comes from Octodon degus, assembly GCF_000260255.1. NCBI lineage: Eukaryota > Metazoa > Chordata > Mammalia > Rodentia > Octodontidae > Octodon > Octodon degus. The sequence goes on from NW_004524627.1 coordinate 13,297,851, forward strand.
CTTCTCCTTCTCCTTCTTCTTCTTCTTCCCCTTCTTCTTCTTCTTGACAGGCTCTCGCCAAAGTTCAGACTGTTCTTTAGCTCCCTTTGCAGCCCAGGCTGGCCTCAAACTCACAACGGTCTTCTTGTCTCAACCTCCTGAGTGCAGGGATTATAGGCATATTCTACAAACATGGTTCAATGAGAGTTTTCTAACAGAGCAACTAAGAAAAGAAAGTTAATGGCAACAGGAAAGAAAGCTAAGGACTTTCTTTATTCAGTGTCTTTACCAACATAGATCAAAGCTGTATAAAGGACTTAAAGAACTTGAGGTTAGTGTTAGGAGTGTAGGTACTAGCAACATACACACCTAAGATTTAAATGCCAGCTTTTACTAGCTAGCTAATTTGCTAGCTAACTAATCTTGAGCGTAATTCTTAGTTTCATGGTCTCAGTTTTGTCATCTGTAAAATATGAATAAGGCTACCCTACCTTTAAGAATATATAAAATGTAGAATATTTCACCCAAAATAAATGTACAATAAATGGAAACCACTGTAATAAATCACATTTTCAGTAGGAAATTCATATTGAGAACAACTGCAAATTAAAATAGAACTAAAGCCCAAAGAGACTGAAGAAAAAAGAGTAATTTACACCCTCATGTATTGTACTTCCTTTCTAGAATTCTTGCTTCAAGTCCCTCAGCAAATATTTCTTGAGCATCCACAACAGTTCTAGCATTGTTGCTGGGGTTTCAAAACTAAGCAGTTCCTTTGTTTCTAGGATAGAGTAAAAAGGGCTTGGTGGCCATACTTGTTTTTAAACTAATGTGTTTGAGCTGCCCAACTATTCTCTATCTTTCGATATTCTTTTTAAGTTTTTTTTATTTTTTATTTTTTGGTACCAGGGTTCAAATTCAGGACTTTGCACTTGCCAGCAGGTGATTATGGCACTGAGCCATTTGCCTGGCCTTGCATCTCTCTATATTCTACTTGGTGATGCTAGAAATGAAACACAGAACATTTCCATCCTTTTCCAGCTGCCTCCTATTAATCTCAACTGACAGATATGCTAGTGAGAAGACTGGAAGAGTGTAGGAAAAAGAAGAATTTCAGCTCTTGCTTCAGCTTACTTCGTGTAGTGTCACCATCACCACTACAAAGCTTCACCATGGCAGCAGCAATTTTCTTGCAGTAACACTTAAACCTGACCTTAGTGCCACCTTCTGACCCAAGAGTAGAGGTCTGAGTTTTCCCCCACAACTTCTTTTTCCCACATTCTAGACTTAGCCCAACTTCTTCCCTTTATTCTTCCAGCCTGAGGATGGTAGGTAGCTACATCCTACAGATACTATCTCTATGTTATCCGAGCTTTCCACTCTCCATTATTTTTGAGTCCTCCTACATCTGTTAATGCT
>NW_004524627.1:13299348-13390656 GCF_000260255.1 Octodon degus
ATATATATATGACTAAAGGCTAACTCATTAAGTTCTGTTAGCGAATTAGTTCTATCAGTTCACAAATTCTATGTCACGGTTTAGTCTCAGTAAACACACTTTTGGAAATGAAAATTTTCAGACTACAAAAGAAGTCATTTTAAAAATATAACACTGGAAAAGTTAAAAGCTAGCTTAAGGACAAACACTGACTGAAAAGGCAGTTCATCGAATTGGAGAAAATATTGCAAATTGATGTTTAGATCTAGATGTCTCCACAAAGCCTCGTGTGCACGTAGGTGGGACTTTGGGGAGGTGACTAGACCATGGGTGTGATGGTCACTGTTGGTACGACCTGGAACAATATATATCCCTCCTCCTTTGATCCCCCTCTCTGCTTCCTTTCTGCCATGTCACGGACTGCTTCTCCTTTCCCATGCTCCTCTGCCATGCTGGCCTGCCTTGGAACCTTCCGACTGTGGACTGAAACCTCTACAAACTGTGAGCCAAAATGAACTTCTCCTTCTTTAACTTGTGGGTGTCAGGTGTTTTGTCCCAGCAATAAGTAAGTAACTAAGACAATAATCATCTCTCTGCTTGAAAGCTAATATATAAAAAATTTTCTACAGATTAATGACAATAACAAAAACAAACAACCAATTAAAACATAAATACTTGTATGTATTCCCAAGAAGATATATAAAAGGCCAAAAAAAAAACCAATATGAAAATCACTCAGTGTTACTAATTGTTAGGGAAATGTAAAACAATGTACTTTTATAAATAAATAGATGCAACTTTTATAAGTAAAATTCTGTAAGTAAATGGATTCAACTCAAGATGATACTCAAGTGAAGTAAACCAAACACACATGGGTAAACATCTCATTGTCTTCCTAGTATGAAAAGCTTAAAGGGTAAATGATACTCAAAATGTAGAATAGATACTGTAAAATTGGAAGAAACTTCAAAAGGAAAAGAAGCTGGGATAGTGGAATAGAGATAAAAAAGTGGAAAAGAAAATATACATGAGTTAAGATAGTTATCCTACTAATTTCTCTTAGTTCATTGAAATGAAAGGTTTGTGCTAATATTGTTTGGCAATTCCTAATATCTTATACTCTGAGTAGCTAATTTAAAGATAACAACATACAATTTATTAACCATTGTTGCCCTCCTATTATCTTGCTTTAAAATTTCATGGGTTTTATCTCTCTCTTTAAAATAAAATTTAAAAAAGAAAGATGAAGGGCTAGTGAGATAGCTCAATGGACTAAGTGCTTGCTGAGGTAAGCACAGGGACTGGAGTTTGACCCCTTACACCACAGGCTGAGCTGGACCAGCCCCCAGGTGCACTGAGACAGCCACCAAAAGTGGGTATGGTGGTGCACACCTGTCATCCCAGTGCTGTGGAGGTTGAAAACAGGAGCATCACTATGAGTCTGAGCTGCAGTGAGACGCTGTGCTAAATACATTACAAAAAACAAAAGATGAAAATATAAACTTACAGCACGTTTTGATTGATACTTTCCCTTCTTGCATTATGTACAAAATTCTTTTCTAGCTCATCAATTTTTTAGCTATATTTATCCCTTTATAATAAACCTTGCTATTACTACATTGATTTCCAGGACTTTTTTAAATAATTTTATTGAGAAAGAAGTAGCAATGAGATATTTTCAAAACAGGTTGGTAGTGCAGCTGCAACAATTAGTACATTGTGTACTGTTGTCTTTGTAGTAGTTATTCCTGGTACAAGATGCAGACATGATATCTTGTCTAAACACTACTCGTTCAAAACTTTCTCCTCATTGAACTAAGAGAAAGTAGCTGTATATCTATGCTATTTTGTATATACATATATTTTTTTCCACTACAAAATGGTCCTTCATTTATATCCCCTTTTTTTACTTACTTTTGTCAGAGATGTGTATTTTATTGCCATTCATATATTGTAGGTGCATAAATTCAGCAGAGTAAGCCAATATAGTCCAGTAGTCTATAATAGTAGTGGGTTATCCACGTGATTGGCAGTGTCAGAAGTTGTTGACTTGAATTTTTTACAGCTCATCATATTAATATAGCTTTACTTTTTATACCTCATTTTTATACTTTTCTGCTGGATGGTTAAGACCAAGATAAAGCAAGACCTATATAACAAGAAGTGTAACTTTTGTATCGGACAAGGTCAGTCAAATCCCCTCAGGATTTACCCTTAAACCCTGTACAGAAGTTTGTAGATCTTTTGTCAGTGTCAGCCAAGTGGATGAGTCACAGCCATTGCTTGACCGATTTGCTCTCTATGAAAGCCTGAGAGAATGTTTTCTGTCCATGTGTTCAGGACTTTTTAAATGAGGACAACAGAAAGGTAATAAGAGGCAGACTGGTAGATAATCCGGGCAGACTTTTAACATTTAGAGATCTATATTTGAATTCAGACTTCATTCAGATTTGCAACATTAGTGAATTGCCTACCCTTTCTCAATCATGTTTTTTTTTGCCTTGTTTAAAACAGTAGGGATAGTACTATTTCATACATTTGATGAATGAAAGAAATCATGTAAAAATATCCAACACAGAATAGACACTCAACCATAGACATATATGTATGTATGTTATGTATACAAGCATACACATATATAATATATGGTTACCATAAGCATATTCATGGAAATAGATTATAAAATTCCTTAAGGACATAAATTTTTAGTTACATAAGCTAACCAAAAAAGAAATGATAGCAAGCCTTAGAATGTTAGCATTTTGATTTTTTCAGGATAGGGTGCTATTGTGATCCTGAAGAAAACTAATCAAAGATGGTTAAATAATTTTTAGGTCAATTCTTGAGTTATGATAGTTACACAATCAGTTTATAGTTTAGACAACTGTTTGGGGGAAGCGGTTGACTCTACTTCAGGTAACAGTAAAGTATATCCCATTTACTCTCAAACCAATTAATATTTTAAAAGAAAAGCTGTATGTGTATGTGCGTGTGTATATTTTGTTTGTATATTTGCAGTGTGTGTGGGGGTATATAATATAAATTAATCAGCACAGAGAGTGTGCTTAGGGACTGGAAAAATGAGAGAAGGCCTACAGATGACCTCCTTTATCTCATTTTACAGCTGAAGTAACCTAAAATATCACGGCCCCAGCTAAGTCACGCCAGGCAGTTGACAGACAGTCACACAAAAAACAGGTTGTCATCATTTTCCCCTCCATCACCTATCCAACTGTCTCTATTGTCCTTGCAGGTCACCAGAAGAGGCCAGTCTATGGCCCCATGCTGTGATCCTATGAGTGATGATTTTGCACACACACCCCCACCCTGCCTCACCCCCACACACTCCAGCTGGGAAGAGGGAGTTGTAAACTTTGACTTCTGCAGTTGAATGAGACATTGTTTGATGGAAGTGTGTGGGCGGGGAGGCTAACAAACAGCCAACTGCCAACTCTTGAAGCAAACATGCTCTCTTTATCCCTGAATGTAGTTTTTGACGTAATGAGCATGGTTTCTAATTTTCCTTGCAAATGGGCACACTGGTGACCATGGCAACTGGCATGCTCAAAAGATACCCTGTCAGGGTCTTTGAAAGGCCCACAGACATTTGTATTAGGTGGGCAGAGCCACGCCACCTAGGGCTGAACAAATACCCGACTGGATGGTGCTCCTTAAAATCAAGAAACATTTGTATTTCATTAGGCAGAAATTAATAAGACCCCAATAGGAAGAAGCAAATGGAGCTGTTTTTTGTGTATACAGCTGTGCTATGAAGTAATACAGAGAATGCTTATATGAATAATGATCGCACATGTGTGTTCAATTTATTTCACTTCTTTCACTGTTTTTAGCCTTTCTTTCTTTCTCCTTTCTTTCTCTCTTTCTTTGTATGGCTTTTTCAGAAATCAATCACAGATCTACAGCTGGAAGGACAGGGATCTTCACTATTCCTTTCATATGGCAGGACCCCAATAGCACTTGTATACTTAAAAGCCATCTTGGGTCATTAACAAGTTACGCTTTTGAAAAATATACATATTCTTTCCTTGGTGATGAAGGATATGTGTCTCTTAGTATGACTTTAATCAGAAGAAAATAAAATTTTGGAAAGTTTGTGTCTAAAAATGATATTCTAAATTTTTGAAAATAGTTCAAATATTTTTTATGCGTAAATATTAACAAGAAACTGAGGACATCCTCTGGGACAGTCCTACCTCGTGTCAATATTGCTACCTTTTTTTTTTTCAGTACTGAGATTGAACCCAGGACCTTCTCACTGAGCTGCATTCCCAGCCCTTTCATGTTTTGAGCCACAGTCTCTCTAAATTGGCCAGGCATGTCTAAACTTTGCTATCTTTTTGCCTCAAGCTCCGAGAGTACTAAGGTTACAGACACGTGTCACCACGCCCTTGCTCTATGCCACCTTTTGAGATAGTGCTTGCTTCCCCACTCTGCAGTAGAAGCCTGGTAGACAAGGAGGCTGGTACATGTTTTTAAAGAGGAAATGGAGAGGGCAGCAGGAAGGGAAAGAGTGGAGAAAGAGAAGAGAAAAGGAAGAGAGAATTAAAGACAGCTGAGATACTGAGATAGTCCTCAATATGCTGATTGGGTATGCTTCAGTAGTGGCCTCTTTCATTTATTCAGACAGCTTGACTTGCATATTTTCCTTAAAAGGAACTGGCAACCTGAAATGGGCACAAACACCAACAAAATAAACAGAAACAAAAACAACTGGGTTTCTATCCCAGTACCCAGAAATAAAAAAGCAGTTCTCCATTTCTGACAAAACAGAACAAAAAAGGGGGATATAAATAAAGGACCATTTTCATATTAAAAAAAATGTATATACAAGATAGCTAGGATACATATACAGATACTTTCTTTTGGTTCATTGAGAAGAAAGATTTGTACTAATATAGTTTAGACAGGATATCATGTCTAAATCTTGTCCTCTGAATAACTATGAAGACAATAATATGCATTGTATTAATTATTGCAACTGTCCTACTAACCTGTTTTGAAGTTGTTTCATTATTATTTGATCTTTTTTCTCATTATTAATGAATAAAAAATATTTAAAAAGACTTAAAACCCTGAAGAAAAAAATGAAAAAAATTCTAAATTCTTAGTGGCTGCTTTGTGTGTTAATAAAAATCAAATAAAAAAGTAGTTCTTCTGTTATAAAAGACCTTCAACATTCAAACAATCTTCCCTGCTCACAATGCTTGACTTGTACCTCTCTAGTGTGATGCTCCGCCTTCACTGATACCCACTTCCAGTGATCACAGGTCAGAAATATCACTTTTTCATTTCTGCTATATGGTACTTTAGAGTTTCTACCCCTGCCCAATCTCCGTAAAACCTGACTTTGTAGACTCCAGAGCTCACACCCTTAGGCCAAGTCTACTTCTCCTGGCATTTTATTTGTCATTCTTGTTACAGCTAGCAATTTCTATTTGCCTCTAAACCTCCAGTTTTTCAGCCTGAGCTTGATTTCAGGCTGGGTGAATGAGTAGGAGGAAGAATATGAAAATATTTCTCTTTCTCAATGTGATTATGAAATAAGAATCAGTCGTGCCTTCTGCAGGAATAACTCCAGTTCTGCAACTGAGCAATGCAATGTCTACAGACGCAGACACACAGGGGACTCTTGAGAACCTTCCCCGGCTCGCCAGCTGCTGGGGGGAGCATCTGCTAAGGGACACACTCTCACCCAGACAGTGAGTCACCCCTAAAAATACCCACTCCACCATGCCTTGAAGCAATTCTGGACTTTGCATCCAAATATGGTAAGTCTAAAATATTTTATAGTGAATTTGATGCCCAGGTGTTTTCCTTCATTACCAAGATGTGTGTTTAAAGTGGAGGGCCAAGCAATGAATTTAGGAGGAAAAGAGATAATTTTTAGATTTTTGTGATTCTGAAGGTTATTTTTAACGGTGCTGCAGTGCTGGAGCAAAGTGAAAAAACATTCCAAAGCTTGCCGTCAGGACTGTGATCCCACTGATTACATCATTGGAGTGGGAAAAGACTCAACTAACTGAGATTTTTATTGTCTTTATCTCATTCTCATATTAGTTGCACAAAAAGCTGCCCCAAAGTCAGTAGTTTAAAACAACACACATTAATCATGTCACAATTTCTGCATGTTAGGAATACCAGTATCAATTAGCTTAGCTCCAGGCCTGCTGATTTGATTTTTGTCAGGCCTTCATTCTTCATGAGCGTTTGAGCAGAAGGCCTACTGCCTACTGGTTAACAGATTCCCTTGGATCCTTGTCAGTGGACCTTACAGGAGTGGCTATAAAGGGTGACTTGAGAGAGAGACAGAGACAGAGACAGACAGAGACAGAGACAGAGACAGAGTGAGTAGACAGACAGACACAGAGAAAGATTAAGTCAAGCCATGTAGCTTAATCTCAGAAGCCACACTCCATTCCTTCTTTTGCCTGCCATTCCCTGGAGGTGAGTCACTGAGTTCAACCTCTCCCTTGAGAGGATATGAAGACAGCAGCTCCTCCATTTATAGTATGTTGTGAGAATTAAAGGAGTTAACCTAAGTTGAGTAGTACAGAGTAGAGTGTTTGCTTCTTTCATTCCTGTGTTCCTTCTTTCTCAAAAGCGATACAGTTCTACAAGAAGCTTAATTCTTCTGAGAGCTAATCTCAGAGAAGAAAATACACTACTTGAAATTTTTGTCTTTTCTCTTCATTAGCAAGATGGATTATTTAATCAAGCAGTAAACTTTCCAGATAGCCCCAGATCCTTGGCTATCCAGAAACATCCAAACTGCTGATGAAGGAGCACAGAGTTAAAATAATAATGAACTCAAAGGAATACAGTGTCTCTAACTATTGTTTCACAAATCTCTAAGTCCCTTATCTCAAGAATTTCTGACACACATTTATCCCCTCAGCATTTGATCCCTGAAGACCCAGTAAGCCAAGCAGTGGATGTTTTGGGGATGGAAGGACCACAAGGTACTATTCTCATTCAGATTATGGGGAGGATCTTAGTCCAATCCACTGAATCCTCAGAACTTCAAACACCTATCAAATACCAATGAACATATAATAATTCTTAATAAAATTAATGTACTTATTAACTAAGAATGCTGAAGAATTAGGCATATTAAAGGAGTCATGTTGTATTTCATAATGAAGTTGTATTTTGTGCTGTAGAAGAGTATTTCATTCAAAGAAGAATCATTAAATATGGGGGATCAATGGAAATTAAAACTCATTTTTATTCCAGTGACTTGAATATCACTTCATTCTTCACATTAAGGAGATGCTTCCATATGAAGGACTTTGGAAAGAGAATCAAGAAGAGTGCAAAAAGGAGAAGGGAGGAGAGGAGATGGAGGAAGACAAGGGAAGAGAGTGAGATCAGAAAAGAGTACAGAAGTTTGCTTTTTTGACACAGCTGCGCAAACTTTGTCCTCTTCTGACAATAATTAGGTACTGAGAAAAAAAGAGTGAAAAGACAGAAAAACAAGAGAGAAGAAAATTATAGAAGAGGACCAGAAGACATTTTGAGGAGAAGAGATGTAAGAGATTCTAAGAAAATTTACACATTAATTTAATGTTAGTTTTGAAATTAAGCACATCATGACAAAACTGTCAAACTCCTAGTATGTTCCAGACATTCTGTCAGGAACTAGGAATATAGAGGTAAAGGACAGTGACCACTGTTACTGGTCATTCACAAGACGAATATCAAGATTGGGAAGAAATAACATGAAATCCAAGAAAACATGCATTGCGTTGATGACTAGGAAGCACTAAAGGGGTCAAGTGCTTTTTCTCTGAGCACTTTCAGTGATGAATTCCCATTTCAAATAATGTGCTCTCTACTTGACATCAGCTTTTGGGTTTTTTTGAAGAGATTTCTGAAATTTACTATGAAAGGAAGTGTGTGGTTTGCATCTCAGCAAGTTTCATTCCCCACCCAAACAAATGTTGTCTGGCTACAGCAGCACAACATAAAACAGGACTACTGGATTTGGCATAAAATGTATAATTAACCTGTATTGACTGAGTCATGCAGAAGAAGTAGGGGTGACCTATGATTGTGTACAGAACAAGCATGTCAGCCTGAATTGTTCGTTCGATGTGAAATCTATCATCGTGTTCAGCATGGCTGAAGCGTCTGCACTCCACCCTCAGCTTTCTATCCCCTTAGCTGGCATATGACCCTCTAGGCTCATGCTGACTCTTCATGGTCTACAAACATGAAACTCCCAAGAGGAAACCAGGGCAAAGCAGCTCAACCGGTGCCACCCTCAGATTCAGAACAGTGACAGTAAATGATATCTTATAATAGATATCGTGGGTCACAATTAGAGACTCTCCTCCATTTTTCTTCTTTCCCCTCCTATTTCTCCTTATCCTATATCATGTCTCACACTTCAGGCATCTCTTTCTTTCCATGGTCACTTCTTTCTCCTTCCTCCTTGTTCAGCATATTCACTTTATGGTAGTGACAGCCTTGGGAATTTCTATGCTCTCTGAGCCTAGGGCAGTGATTTTTCAAACTTTTCATGAGAAATCCATGAAAAGCTCATTTAAAACTCAGGCAGGCCAGCCCTACTATTTATGATTCTAATTCAATGCTTCAAATATAGTCTAAGAATCAATATAATTAACATACTTCTCCTCTGCAGGTGATCCTGGTACAAGTGTTGTATAGAAAAAGAAAAACACACCACTAAGGAAATAAAAGCAACTTGTGGCAGCTGGAAAGCGGGAGTGGGAATCAGGAAAAGCCCAAACAGGCATGCGTCTGATCTGGCTGGAGCCTGGGGAAGGAGCTGCTGGGCGCAGAGCCTCCACGGTGTTATCTTCTGGCTGTTCTCTCGTGTGCAAACCCAGACTATCCCTCTGGAGTAGTGACAGGGAGAATGCATCAGTAAATACTAAGGGCGTGTGCTGTCCCCATTCCATGAGTTGCCTTTATTTCCTTAGTGATGTGTTTGGAAGAACAAATGCTAATTTTGGCCAAGTCCAATATGCCTTTTATATTTATTTCAATATTCATTTTAACTATTACCATTTTAAATATTTATCTTCTTGTAGCTCAAGTTCATCATCATGTTCAGTATCTGAAGTCATTTTTCTTCAATCTAGAGAACATTAACCTGAAAAACCTTGTAATATGAGTCCACTGGCAATAAATTCTCTCCATTTTTGTTCATGTAAAGTCCTGATTTCACTTGAATTTTATATATGCATAAAAATATGCCAATAGATGATAGATAGATAGATAGATAGATAGATAGATAGATAGATAGACAGACAGACAGACATAGGTGATAGATAATAGCTAGGTAATAGTTTCAGGTTGGTGATTTTTGCTATCACATCTTTAAAGATACTGTTTCCAGTCCATGTATTTTTCTTATGAGAAGTCATCCATCATTCTTCCACACTGTCTTCTTTTCTTTTAATCTTTCTTTCTTTCTTTTTCTTTTTTTTTTTTTTTTTTTTTGTATTTCAGGGAAGGGTCTACAGGGTGTTCAGGGGTTCAGGGTCTCACTACTAGATCAGACTCCTAGTGATCCTCCTGTTTACATCCTCCCAAGACCTGGGATTATAGGTGTGTGCCACCAGGCCCAGTCTCAATTGCTGTCTCAGCACGCAAGGGGTGGGGCCAGCACAGCAGGCCTGGAGATCAAACCGCCAACCCCAGCACCTGCTTGCAGGCACTTTAATCCTCTGAGCTATTTGGCCCACCCTCTTTTAATGTTTCTAACATTTATTCTTTAGTTTTCAGCAATCATGATGGGGTAAGTATGTGTTAATTTGCACTGTGGTGAAAATTTTCTGCTGGAGGTTTGTTAACTATCATGAATATATGAATTGCTTTTCTGGATAAAATTTATAAAATGATTAGTGAGTATAATCATATCTTTCTCCACCCATTCTTTTTTTCAGTACCAGAGATCAAACTCAGGACTTCGTACTTGCCATGAAAGCACTAATGCCCCTGAGCTATATCCCCAACACAGCTCACTTTCTTTCTCCTCTCATTCTTAAATGTGTGTTAAACTTCTCAATCTCACAGCTCAGTGAAGTTGTTCATTCAAAAATTTTCCTCACTGCTGTCATTCAGTTTAGATCATTCCTATTCCTATTGTCCCATCTTTGTGGTCATTGCTCCTTTCTATGTCATGGGAAATATATTTTTGCATGTAATTTTTAAAATAAGTTTTACATGCTACAATTTTATGTGCTTTCTGTTATACTTGACATCCTTTCTCAACTGTCTACTTTTTCACCCCATATGTGGCTTTCCTGCCAATGTCAATGTCAAGTTAGTCTTCTCTTGTCACATTGTTCTATATCTTTGCAAGTTTAATAAATATTTCATAAAATATATTGTAAATGGCAATTTATGGAGACTCTGAATTCTATTATCTTCCTCTGAAAAACTGGCTTTTGTTTTAGAAGGAAGTTCAGTTCTTAATACATGAACTTGTGTTTTGGACTTTGTTAGGTTTGTTCAATTTCTGTTTTGCAACCAGCAGAGGTAGATTCCTTTAGTCCTGAGGCATAAGGTATAGCTTTTGGGTTTTACTTTTAAAAGTTTCAGAGGAAATTTTTACGTCTGTTTATTTGGCAAGACTTGAATTCCATATTCTGTATACCTATGAGAGGTATCTGTTGAAGTCTCTGATCTGCAATTCCAGAGTTTTCAGATGTCTTTGTTCTCCTTGGGCTTGGCTATGGCTTGCATGTGATTAATTGCCCACCAGCTATTATTGACACTTAATCATCAGTGCAGCAGTTTTGAGAGGTGGGGCAAAGTGGGAGATGCCTGGTTCAAGGGAGGTGTTTAAATCATAGAGAACTCATGAGTGAATAAATACTTTCTTCCTGGGAATGAGTTAGAATAAGGCTGTCACAAAAAGCCAAGCACATGCTGCTGTTATAGTCTTAGACTTTGCAACCTGAAAAACTATGAGTTCAAATTACCTTGTTTTCCTTACAAATCTCCCAGTTCAGATATGCTTGTTGTAGTTTTAGGGTTTTGCAAAGAAACAATACAATACAGGACACATATTTTATAGGATTATTTATAATAATTACCAAAAGAATAATATACAAAGATTGCAGGAAATATTCCACACACTAAAGACCAAAGCATCCAGTTGACAGCCTGGATCCCACAGTAATGTCTTGCATGAGTCTAGGTGAAGACCTGGAGCTCATAACAATGCCTCCCATAAATCCAGCTGGAGGCCTAAAGCCCACTACAGTGTCTCATGCAGGCCCCCTTCACAGTTCTGTACTGGGAAGGCTCAAAGGTCAGCAGTGGAAGCTAGAAGGTCTGTGCTAGCAAGATGAAGGGTCTGTGCTAGCAGGCTGAGGGATCTGAACTACAACCAGGAAGCGATGCTCAACGTAAGAACCAGAGCTCCCCCGAAAAGTGCCACAGCCATCCTCAGCATCAGTGAGGTCCTGAGCTCCTCTGACAATGAGGAAAGCTGAGTTCCCATCAGGAAAGCCAAATAAACTTCTCCACAAGGTTGAGCAGTGCACTGTCTTCCCCTCAGTATCCAGGTAGCAATGCCCAAAGAATCTCTCTCAATTTTAGGCCCTTTAATAGTTGAATCTGCACCTCATGGCAGTTCAGTCCTATAAGGGAATCACTTTCGGCTTCAGCACTATGGCCTATGCACTGACAGACTGGGAAAAAATCACATAAATATGTATATCACTTGACAAGGTCCAAAGGACTGCCACTTTCTGTCAGCATTTGTTCCCATGGTTTACAATGATTATTGATCAAAAGTGCTCAAACGTTTCACTCAGTCTTCATTCTCTTTTTTATAATTATTTTGTTTTCCTTCTGTTATGTTCTGGATAATTTCACATATATCTTTCCATGAAGTAAATATCTATAGAATGTTTCAGTAACTAATCTGTCAGTTGAGATTCTAATTTCAGTGACTGTATTTTTCATTTCTAGAATTATTTTTCTCATTCGGCCTTCCCCTGAGTTCTTATTCTTTTCTTGTGTTTGTAATTCTTGTTTGGAAGACCCTTGTCATTTTGACAATACCAATTTTATAATTTCTATCTGGGAATTGTATTTCCTATATATCCTAGAGGACCAAATTAAGTTACATATTCAGTTAACTGATTTCTTTTCATAGTATTTTGTATCACTGTGTGTTTGAGTTTTTGACCCAGCTTTGGATTTTGAGTTTATCTGCAGGTGACTTTTATCAGTAGAAGTAACCTGTAGTTTTGCTGAAGCATACAATGCTCCAGAGAGGATTTGCTTTGAATTACAGATTAATTAGTTCATGGGCTCACTACTCCAGGGATGTAGTTCATTCCTTAGAAAACTTAAAGTGTTTAAACATTCCTTTTAATATTCTACCCACATTATTAGATATTTTATCAAGGGATGGTTTCTGTTCTTTTTTGCTCTGTTGTGGGACAGAGAAGTTTTATTCATCAATTTTTTTATAATTAAGTGAAGGTCTAAACAGAGACTACAAATTGGTGACTTACAGAATTTGCTTTTTAATCCAGATAGTTCACACACAAAAAAAAATCTACATTTCTTTCTTCTTTTGAAAACTGTGAATGTTAGATACTGATGGCTTTACTATTTCTGCTTACCTTGCTTATGTGGCAATTGTAAGCACAAGGGAAGTGGCGGATTCTCTCTTCGTGCTGAGATAAGCGCCCTAGAGCTCGCCAGAGTCCCACAGCACACCATAGACTTCCACTGACCTGTTCAACTTCCCTAGCTGCTGAAAGCATTGACATTTGCAACTTCGGGGCTGATCGCATTTATCAGATTTTTAGGTGTTGCAACCAAGCAAATCGTTTTTTTTTTGTTTTGTTTTGTTTTTTTAGAAGCATAATTGAAGCTGTCTTGGAAAAGCAATGAAATATAACAAAACCTCAAGTAAAGAGGTCCCACTGATTCAGTGCACATTGGTGGTACACCTTCATCCCACCTCCTAGGGCAACAGTAGCAAACCTATGGCTTTAGTCGTGCTGCCTTCATCTTTCCATTGACATGCTTCTACATTTCTTAATTTTTCTATGTTCACCAGTATCTCGTTTGATTTTATTAGAAGCAACATAAAGTATGCAGAACAGAGTAGACATCAAAAGACCTGTGTTCCATTTCTCAGTCTTTCATTAGATGGATTTATCGCTCCCAGTAGGAATGCATGACAATCCCAAACCTTGTCCCATGGCAGTCTTCATGTCACTCCTGCCTCTTCTTTTTTTATTTCCATCCTATGGTACAAGATCTGAGGTGAGTCCTCTTTTATAAACCTAGTCAACTTCTTCCAGGGACATAATATTTTGTAAATTTAAAAGTTTAGAAAAACTAACCAGATAGTAATTTTCCCTTGGAAAGTATGACATTAGGGATTAAAAACAAAGCAACCTTTCTATCAGAAAAGCATACATATCTGTGCCCATATACTGGCTCTTAATTTTTAGAACAAAATATCCCAGTTCTGCAAATGTTTTTAGCTAATTCCCTTTAAACAGAGTCCTATGGAAGGAAAAAAAATCTTTCTTCTGGAGCCAATCTGAACTACTAACTTAAAGAAAAGCATCTTAGATAATGAGAAGGACTTCTTTTTGATTTATGTGTTTAATAAGTTAGATTTATTAAACCACAAAATATAGCACTCAATTTTATATCCTTCTGCATTCTCTTATGATTTCATATATAAATCTCTAGCCTATTGTTAGTCCCAATAGACAATCACACCATGTACTCATTGTTATTTTCTCATGAAGCCCTGAAAGGGTGTGAGATAAAGAACACATCCTTAGTCCAGCTAAAGTTTTTCTGGATAGCAAATAACATGCCGCATCCTTGTGCCAGATGTTGCCTGGCACAATTCCTGAAATTCCTGCCCTTCCATCCTATATTCCATTGGATTAGTATTTCTAAACTTACATCCCATGAACCACTTGTTTTGTGGGTTATCCCTAAGTATTCAGCAAATAGTTTCTGTGGTTGGAGGAATCATGAGTTATTTATGAGCTGGACTCTCTCTAGCAGAAAGCAATAAGAACAACAATACTTATTATAGTAATAATAGTAATAATAATGATTATAGTAATAATAAGTAATACCACTAGTTAATAGTATAGGAATAATAATTGATTTTATCAATAAATAATATTACTATTAATGATGATAATAATTATTATTACTGCTCCCTTGGAGGCCCCAGATTTGTAAGCTACAGAGTCAGGAGCAAGGCACCCAGGGTCAACGACAGTCCAAACACAATGTCCAGCCACACTGTAACATGTCTTGAGAAATACTACAGCTGCTACCAGAGCCATACAATGTATCAACTATAATATTTAAGTGAGAATACCAGTCACTGTTTCATAACTTCCTTGGGAAAATCAGACACAAGCAGCACTGTGCTTATCAAGTGGTGCACTTCCTGCCATGTGCTGACTTCTTCCTTGAGGGTCCACTGATGTAGAGCACATAGGTGGTACACCTTCATCCTACCCTCTAGGGCAGCAGTAGCAAAACTATGGCACACATGCTGCAGAAGGCTATGTTGAAAACTCTAGGGTCAGCGAGAAAGCTTAGCAGACTGAGCATCTGCTCAGACAACCATGGGGACCAGAGTTCAATCCGCAGCACCACAGGCTGTGCTGGCCCCACCCCCAGGTGCACTGAGCCAGCCACCCAGGCTGGGTGTGGTGCACACACCTATAATCCCAGTGCTGGGAAGGCTGGAAACAGGAGGATCACTACAAGTCCAATCTGTATAGTGAGACCCTCTACCAAATACATAAAAAGAAAATAAAAACTCTAAAAGGTTCTCCATCACTACTAGGGAATCCTGGGAGATAGCATTTTTTTTTTAAGAAAATGAAAGCATGCACCTAATCTACCTCTTCATCAAACGAGTTTAATTTAAAAAGCATCTTTAGTGAAGAAATTTTTAGAACTTTTCAAGGGGCACAGGGACACCTGCCAGGGACTGCAGAGTATCCTGCATGCCAACAAGGCTGCCTCAGAAAGCAGGCCCCTGAAATACTAGAGGGAGCATGCAATAGGGTAGCAGGCTCCCCTCAGCTGGCGACCTGGCCACAGAACTGTCATCCCCTGTTGAGTAGTGACAGATTGTGCCCCTGCTTCCTCCAATAAATCCTATTTTTTGTCTTACAAAAAAAGGAAGGAAGGAAGGAAGGAAGGAAGGAAGGAAGGAAGGAAGGAAGGAAGAAAGAAAGAAAGAGAAAGAAAGAAAGAAAGAAAGAAAGAAAGAAAGAAAGAAAGAAAGAAAGAAAGAAGGAAAAAGAAATTTTTAGAACTTTTAAGATACCAACTTTTTTGGTTTGGACCTAGCATATCCACCAAAAGCCATGTGCTAAAGGCTTAGTTGCCTTTTGGGATCATGAGAACTCACACTTCACCAGTAGATGAATCCATGGGTGGAGTCATCATTGGATGGCATGACTGGGGAGTAAGGGACTCAGGAGGTGAGTCCTAGAGGAAGGGAGTGAATCACAGGGACATGAGCTTAGAGACTACATTTACTCTCCCTCCCTCCCTCAGTCTCTCTCTCTCTCTCTCTCTCTCTCTCTCTCTCTCTCTCTCTCTCTGATTTCTGGATACCCATGAAGTTATCATCTCTCTTAGTTCGTGATGCTCACCCTCAGAAGCAAAGAAGCCAGCTAAAACCTTTGAAACCATAAGCCAAAATAAGTCTTCACTCCCTTACACCATTTTCCGTTGGTACCTTGTCACAATGATGGAAAAGTTAACATACTACTGCTACTGCCATAACCACGCTATGACTTTGCAAAGAAGGTCTTAATTATTTAACTATGACATGCCCTTTCCCTCTTGGAACTAGCATGACCTACTGAACACAATTTAGAGAAGGCCACAATGAACTATTGCTCCATCAACTTCATAATAGTAAGAACAAACCTTCCCCTGTGAGTGTGTAAGGCTTAGGTGAATTTGAATTTGAAAAGGAAGCTAACAAAAGAGCTATGTAGTCAGGAGTCTTCAAGGGAAGCACACTTGCACATACTTCAATGGTGGGACCCTGAGATCTGGGTTTCCCAGATAACACAACCCCGTTGTGCTTACGGGTAAGAACTGCTCCGTCTGCATCACTGGGCAGCTGCCCACCATAGATCACAACTTTGCACAGATCAGCTAACTGAACCCAGCAAATGTATTTCATCAAGGATGTTTTATTTAAAATGTGAGTTTATCACATTCCTAAATGTGAAGGATCATTTTCTTTTCTCCTAATGACTCAGTTGTTGAGAACAAACATCAGTTTGCAGATTACTGAGAAAGCATTTATTAGTAATTTGCAACACATTATCATGTGGGAATCAGATTACAGCCAAGGACTCCTCGTAAAACAAGCTCTAACATTTACTACATTTCTGGAGAAATATATGTGTACTTTGCATCCGTCATGCAGTAGTCACAGACTTCTATGGGCTTGGAGTCTGGAGAAGAACACCAGCCTGACTCTACTTGACCCCTGAAATGAAATAAACTTAATCCCAAAAAGTAGAGTCAGCATTGGTCCTGTCCCAAAAGCGTTTGTGCAAAAATGAGATAAAACACTGGCCAATAGAGGAGGGAAGGCATTGCTGATGTCATGGATATGGAATCTTTGAGCAGACAGAAGGAGAAGAGGACAAGAGGGTGTATGCGGTTAAGCAGATGGTGGGCGGGGTCAATTGGAATGGTATCTTGGCTTCCCCTTTCCACTCCAGTGTCTCTCTACCTTATAGGTCTCCATCTCTCCCATCCACATCTAGTATTCAAACACTGGCACTCTTTAGATGAGTTCCCAATCCCCTAATCTGTCCATCCAATTTTGAGTTTGCTCAGTCAGTCAACTTGATTCTTTTTTTTTCTTTTTTGCCCTTATCCAAACAACAAGAGCATGTTATCATTTTGATCCTAAATGTTCTTAAATCTCAAATGTTGATCTATATATATCAAATGCGTTAGATGTAATCCCTAAAATGGTGCTATTAGGAGGTAATAGATCCTTTGAGATTGGGGGCCTACTGAGAAACTTTTCGATCATTAAGGATATGCACTTAAAGGGGATTGTTAGGGCCAGGGAGATAGCTCAGTGGAGTAAGCGCTTCCCTGTCAAGTGCAAGGACCTGAGTTCAATCCCCAGTTCCGCAAAAAAAAAATAAATAAAGGGGATTGTTAGACAAGTCCACCACCAACCACCATCCCACTCTATTTCCCATACCTTCCTCACCTCTTACTCCCTGGCAATGCCGTGAACAATTGCCTTGTTTCTGCCTCGCCACAGGCCCAAAAGCAGCAAGGCCCATTGTACTGGTCGCTACATTGTGTCAACTTGATATGTTTAGAAGTTAATTAGCTGTCTCAGCAGGGAGCCAGGGCTCCTATTTTGTAAACATCCTCATATGCAAGAGGAAGCCTGCCTATAACACAAGGAAAGGAGAGAGGCAGCTGCAGCCACGCCCCCCTTGGCTCTTTGCTGTTTTGCATTGCCGTAAACAGCTGTTCTCTGCCATGTGCTGCTCTGTCTTGCAACCAGCCAAGTATGGGTCACCTCAATTAACTGTGAGCTAAATAAACTTTGCCTTCCCAAATGCTGGATATTGGGTATTTTGTCTCAGCAATGAGAGAAAAGTAACCGAGACACCCATTGAGCAAGGACTAGGGCCTCCAAAACTTTTCTCTGTATAAAATGATTATTCATGGCTTTTTTTTTTGGGGGGGGGGTCTACAGGGTGTTCAGGGTCTCACTACTAGATCAGACTCCTAGTGGTCTGCCTGTTCACAGCCTCCCAAGAGCTGGGATGACAGGTGCACCCCACCATCCCCAGTTTCAACGTGCCCGGGGGTGGGGCCGGCACTGCAGAGCCAGGCATATTTTATAATGACAGAAAGCTAACTATCACAAAGCTATACTTCCATCACTTCTTATGTGACTATTATTCTGAATCAAGTAAAAAACTATAAACAAACTGCTCTTAAACTTGTCGAACCTAGGAATGCTATAGGCTCTTAATAATTACTGAGAATATCAAAGAGCTCAGTTTATGAGTGTTATACCAATCAATAGTTGCCATATTGGATATAAAGCACTTTAGAAATTAACTAGAAGTCAGAAAGGAATGTTTAAAGCACAAGATAACAAGCACATTTTACTATTTTCATTCGGATATGGTGTGCTCCCTCCAAAGCACATGTTGAAGCTTAGCTTCACAATTCAGCAGGGTTGGGAGCTGAGGCCAAGAGGGAGGTGTGTAGGTTAAAGGGGTGTATGCCTCTTGAATGTATGTATTAGTGCCTTTCTTGAATGAGCTGTTCATTTCGCTTGCAGGACTGGATTAGTTGCTACAAAAGCAGGCTGTTACTAAAGCCATCCCGCCTCTCATATTCTGTTCCTTCTCCATATTTGCACCTATCTTTGTATTTTCCATCATAGTTGTGGGGGCGCAAAGACCTCACCAAATACAGCTAGCCTTGAATGTCACAGCCTCCAGACTCATGAGCCAAAATAAATCTCTCCTTTTATATATCACCGAGTCTCAGGTATTCTATTACAGCACCAAAAAATAGACTCAGATCAGCAAATGCTAGAGTAATATCATCACACATCATCGAGTTTATTTTAAAAATTCCAATGTACATCAGCAAAAAGAACACAAGTAAAAATGCAAATACCCTCCTAAGAACATCTTGAAAATAATTTTCATCTTGCTGACCTCCCAGAAGGTCACAGGGGCACCAAGTGTTCGTAGACACTTTGAAAATTTCTGTTGGGAGCATATGCAGATATTCTTCCTGCTTTGATCCTTTACTTTGCGCACCACATCTTTTCCTAAAATGTATGTCTGACTGTGGCATTCCTGTACACAAAGCCCTTTCTATGAATCCTTTGATCTGCAGGGATATTATAAACCTAAGTATGGCAAACAACTATTATAATCAGGACCATGCCTATGCTTTCCTGGAAGACTTCTATCCACTCTTGACATCTCAGCTCAAAAAACTAGGAAATTGTGAGGTTTTTCACATGTATTTTGCCTTGGATAAAATAGACATTAAAAGTAAGTAATGGTATATTGTTTCGTGTGTATTTTAAAAGTTTAAAAAAGTGCCTTTGACTTTGGGATTTTATGAAATTTGATGCCCAGAGCCAATTACATATTTTGAGAACCACAAATACCCTTTAACATTTAGTAAGTCCTTTACATGTATGCAGATGATGGTTGTATTTATGTATGTAGGGATCACTTTTATAGTAAAAGTATGTTATTTACAAAAATAAATAACCAACCTCCTACTTTTCAAGAAGGTTTTCTTAGCATGCCCCTTCCCCTTAGGTGGCCCTGCCATAAGCTCCTCAGATATCCAGATGTCTCCTTCCATCACAGGAAGGGGATAAAATCATCCATAAGCCCATAGGGGACATAAACCATTTTTCATTGGTCTTTGTAACTAGACATTGGTACTGTGACTGGCATGGTTCCTGAGACATGGCAGACTCTAAAAATGCTTCGTAATAAATGACTAACAGAAATTGGATGTGGGATGTCTGTTGTCTCTTTGCCAGTGTGATCATTTTCCCAACTCTGTGCTGTCCTCTGTCATAGCTCCTCTTCCTATATCCAAAATTCTGTTGTTGCAGGTTGCTGGTCCCACACAGCCATTCAAAACTTCAGTCATTTGTAAGTTCTTCCTCACTCTCATCCAACCAACTATTTAGACCTCATAATTTTATCCCTATATCTTATGTCCATTTTTCCTTTTCTACCCTCCCTACCTTCAACTTTAATTTACTTCTCCTGTTTATCTTATACTTGCCCATTGCCACAGTTTCTTCATCTTCTGAAGGGAATATCACCAGTCCCCAGAGAGGGAGCACCTTAAGGACCATTGGTATGGGCATCAATCCCATACTGTTCTCCTGGTCTGTTGACAGTGCTCAAAAATAATTTTTCAAGTGAAAATGTGAATGTCTACTCATTGTGTATACTTTCATTTTCATGTATTTTAGTACAGGGACTACGGGATCTCACTATACAGATTGGATTCATAGTGATTCTCCTGTTTTTAGCCTCCCTAGCACTGAGATTACAGGTGCACACCACCACATACCGTCTCAGTAGCTGTCTCAGCACACCTTAGGGGCAGAGCCAGCACAGCACAGCCAGGATTGAGTCTTGGTCACTGCACCTGCCTAAGCAGGCACTTTTAGTCCACTGAGCTATCTGGCCAGCCCTAATTTCTTTGAAAGCTCTTTTCAGAGCAACTTCTAGTGAGATTCTTCACCTTTCCTATATCTTCCTGTAATTACTGAATGTAGTAGATGTAACTGACAGCCAGTTTGGCAGTTAATAGTGTCTGCCAAAAATAGGTATCAGTAAGGTAGAAAGAAAGGAAAAAAAAGAAAGAGAAAAAAGAAAAGCAGAGCAGAAAGAAAGAAAGAAAGAAAAAAAAAGAAGAAAGAAAAAAAGGAAGAAAGAAAGAAAGAAAGAGAAAGAAAGAAAGAAGAAAGGAAAGAAAGAAAGAAAAAGAAAGAAAGAAAGAAAGAAAGAAAGAAAGAAAGAAAGAAAGAAAGAAAGAAAGAAAGAAAGAAAGAAAGAAAGAGAGGGGTCACCACATTAGCACATGATGTTTGAGATGTGCTGGTGGGCTAACCTTTATTCCAGGAACATACATACATTTTTTGGTTGTCCATCCCCTTTGGCTTCCTCCATAATTCTTGCCATCACTCTTTGAAGGCTGGCTTCTGTCATGCCAAAGAAACACATGTGGAGATGTCGCCAGCGCCACTCAAGCCTCTAATGTGACTACTCCTGCCAGAACAAGGATCACACATCTCTACTACTCCCCCACTTTTACTAGGCTTCCAACCCCTGCTGTAAAGTCTCCTCACAAAGCCATAAGCTCTAGCTTCAGTCCAGACAGAAACTCTCCACCTGGGTTTTGCCAGGCACATGGATTTCTGTGACACCTGGGTGCAGAGAATTTCCAAATGTGCTATGGAGCTGCGCCCGGCCATGAGATGTTAATCAAACACCCAGCTGAAGTGTTTTGAGAGCAGCTCTGCTTTTTGGCTTATTGATGTGCATATGTTAGATGAAGATATATTTCTGGTGCCATTGTGAACTTATTTCAAAACATATTAAAGAAGGATTTTTCCTAGCTAGTCCCTTTCTTAGAAATATTGTCTTTGGAGGTCAGGTGCTCTTCACAGCTCCTCAGAGGCCCATAAAGAGTGATGGAAATTATAACTGGGCATCTCACATGAAACTCAAGCCTGCTGGAATATCTTGCATATCTGCTTTAGCCTAGTGTAGTTATTGGTTCTCCTAGGGTGTTCGTTCACTGCACACTTCTCCCCTAGCTTAGGTTGTTCTCTAAAGAGAAAGAACAATGGGAATCTTCAAGCACATTACTCTGCAACAAAGATATGTGTGCCCCTTGTGACTCCCTCAGGAACAGTATTCAAGTGTGTTTTCCTACATACTCAAATACCAGCTCCTCTTGAACACACTTACAGAGACTAAATGGCCACTGCACTTGGCCCTGATCTGTCACTCTTCCTTAGCAATAACCCCAGACAAGCTACTTGAATTGTCTGGGTGGGATTTTTCCAATAATTGGGAGAATGGTCATCTTCTTCCCAGTATTTGTACTAATAGTGGCATGCTTTATAAGTGAGTGGTTTGTTCTTGGACCTATCTTGCTATAGGTCACCTGATCTTCCATACAGTCACTAGATTGAAGCTGCAGTCTCCAGACATGCGGGTTCCCCGCAAAGGAGAGCAGTCTGGGTTTTTTTCTCTAAGTTTAGCATGATTGGGCTTTTACTAGGCTAATTGTTATGGTTTGTGTTTAAGAGATGAAGGAATGAGCCCTTGGTTTATATCAGGCACTAGAAAACTGCCATGAGTTTTTTGTGGCACTTGGATACCACCTGGTTCTCTGCAGTCAGAATTTTCCAGAGTGTGATCAGCTAGAAAGCTTGGTTTATTTGGGGTAGCCAATGATTCCACCTGTGGATCCCAGGCAAAGAGCAACTTGCCTAATCATTGGGAGGAAGCTAAATTCAGTGATCACCTTGGGTAGCAGCAGGAATCAAGAAAAAAGCTAGACACTCACTAGAATTCCAATTGTTTAGTAGTTTGGTGGAATTTTAGCTTAAATCAAAAGATGTGAAAGTTGATAATAGTAGCAGCTAATGTATTGTCATCATTTCCTTAAATTTTGTTTCTCAGAGGAGTGTGGGAAAGATGAAAATTTTTTGCGTAAAGCATTGCTGTATTCAAAGCCAAATATGGCATTTTACAAAACTTCTCGAAGAAGTAAGAATCTTAGTGGTGGTTTGGGGTTACTAAGGCCAGGCCCTTGAAGAAGACTGTGAGACATAGTGTCTTCCTCCCTCTTCTTCCCATGGCAGCCATTAGCTCCCTAAAAGCAATTAAGCCAGTCAGTCATGGACTGAAACATCTAAAACTATGAGTCATAAATAAAACTTTTCTCTTTATAAGTTGTATGTCTCAGGTATTTGCGATAGCATTATACATCCTAACATAACCTCTGCTGTGACACCTTCCTTAAATACCAAGCTAGGGACGGATATCTTTTTGGTCTCTACTCCATGGGCTGATACTGGTCTTTGCCTTATACTGTGAGTCCTCAGAGGTTAGACACTGAGTTCACTTAGCATCATTATTCCCAGCTTCTACCCCTGTGTCTGGCATTTCTACTAGCAGTGAATGGTCTAACACTCTGCTCTCTATCCTTACTCCAACACTTTTTGTAAAATGAAGTCTGGCTACATGCTGAGAAAACTTATTTCTCCATATCTTAGGGCATTTGCCTTCACCAGTCTTCAACTTTCCAATAAGAATGTGGATAGAAATGTATGCACCAGCTCGAGGCTGGCCTGTGATATCTTCTGACAATGGCTCCCAGTTCCCCCTTCTGTGTGAGGAAACATTAAAAAATAATAGCAATGGTGTTAGAAGTGTGAAGACAAGAAAAGCAGTTTTTAGCCTTTGATAGGAAATAGGCTTTCTGTCTCTTCTGCTACAGTGCCTCACATAGAACATACAATGCCAGAGCTGTTTTGTTTCCTAGAGTAAAAAACAAAGTGAATCTATACTACTTGTTAAGAAGCTGGAAAGTGAAAATATTATAAGGGAAACACTATTTCCAGAGAGAGATATGCTATCAAAGGCCCAGCCTGGCTTTGTTATGCGTGGAAACAAGATGCAGGAAAATTGTCATATGAGGATGATAAATGATAGATTTAGACTTCTAATAATGACCTTAGTGTATGTCTAATAGGCAGAGAGATTTGCTCTAGATTGTGTATTTGGATCATTGTTGAAGTCTGAAGCACAGATAAAAACATGGGGGAGCAAAAGTCCTATGTCCTCATGGACACCTTCCACCCCTACAGCCTGTGAAACTGTCTGGGTGGCCACTTTACCAGCTCAGTCCTATTTCCAACTATCAAATCAGAGAAGGGGAGCCAAGTTCTCTCACAAGAGAGGTAGCCCCTATGAAGTCTGAAGACTAGTGAAGTTTATTTTCCTTTGTAGGTCTGCAAATAAATTATTTTAATGTTGGAAAACATACTTCTGAAGTGACATTGTATTGCCAAAAAGAGAGAGCCTTGGTACCACATGACAACAGCATGCAGTGGGCTGTCTTCCACGTGTTCCATGGCCTGGTGGGTATCTGAAGTCTCAGAGCGGTGTGTTCATGAATCTGCCTCATGAGGACACACAAACCGGCTCATTTTCTAGTTAAAACCCAGCAAAAATGCATGTGAAAGAGCTCTGAGTGTGGCCCTCAATTTCCATGGTTCTTGGCCTGGTTTTGCTGCTGCTGTGGCTTCTTAGCAAGCTTTATGGCCTCTCAGTACTTCATTGCTGTTCTATGGAAAGAGATAGTGCAAGGGTCCTGCATTAGCATAGCATTTCTTTAGGAAAATTGAATTTGATGTACTGGATAACTAAGCTCTACAAAAAGCTTCATCATAGGGTTGTTGAAAGAAAACTCTGTAATATATGTATAAAATATACATTGGAACATTGTGTGTGTGTGTGTGTGTGTGTGTGTGTGTGTGTGTGTGTGTGTAACATTTTTAGGAGCACAGCTGTGTTCCACCAAAAAAGTACCATTCTAAGTCACCTGCCCTGTTAGTGCTTAATTGGTAATCACTGTTAACATGATTGAAAGGGGCTTTTAAATATAGAACAACAACAAAAAGTTAACAGAACACACCGTTTATTACAGAATCATACAATGCTAACCTAAAAAAGACACTGGAAATCATTTTTTCTAACTCTTAAAGCTCAGTGAAATCTATTACTGGTCATTTCTATTATTTCAGAATATATTGCCTGTCTAATATAATCTTCATAATATTTAAACACAGGTCCTGTTCACTGAAACATCTCAGAGCTAAATAACAAGTATTTTTATAAGTCTTGCTTTTCCAAAGACATCTATCATGTGACTTTTGTACATATGTTATCATTAATATTACTTCCTTTTGTTTAAGAAATAAAAGAGATCTGAAAGAGGAAGAAGTAGGAGTTGTGTGGGAGAAGAGTTTGTTTTTCTTCTTTAAAGACACTTCCATAGCGTTTTCATGACACAGTGTGGACTTGGAGATTCTGTCTCAGACACACAAGGATCCCATGGAACCAGAGTAAAGCACCCAGTTTCAGGAGACCCCCACTGACTTTTTTGTTGTCTTTGAGTTATTCACCATGGAGTTCAACCATCATTCTTGTTTAGATCCAGCTCTGAGAAGTCATTAGTGTCTCCCACATATTAGTAGAGAGGAAACACTTTTGAGGGTTGGGAATTTGGCCAAGTAATAGTGGTTAGGCTGAGGGTGTGGGTTGGAGCCTTGTTGCCTGGGATAGGAAGAGAACACTGACCCTGGCTGTACAACCAATCATACTCAGTCATTAACCTCACTTCATAAATGAGGCAGCAGAAACCAAAGAGGCTTTCTATAGAGTCACTCTGGATGATGTCTCTAGGTTTTGTTGTACAAATTGTACTGAGCCTTTATGTTCAAGAGGAAAAGAAAAGTTCTTTGTCTAAGTGGGGAAAAAAAAAGAAGTATTCAGCATACTATTAATCAACCTGAGTAAATTTACTCAGGCCATGCCCAGAGAAAACAGGAACATGAGAGGGGAGGGACCACAAGTACCCTCTCTCCCACTGAATTGGTGGCTGTAGACAGTGGCTTGTGAGTAAAAGACAGAATGGGAGAGAGAAGAAGAGGAAAGACACAGAGGAAGGGTTGAGGCAGCTCTGATTCTGAGATTTCAGGGCTAAATTCATCATCCAGGGACTCAGCATGTAGTGCCATGAATCACACATATTAAATCAATATACAAATGCCATCAGCATCAAGACTGCCACACAGATGCATTTTGGGGCTTGGCAGGGATCTTCCCTGGCAGGCTCTGGCAC
Source organism: Octodon degus (assembly GCF_000260255.1). NCBI lineage: Eukaryota > Metazoa > Chordata > Mammalia > Rodentia > Octodontidae > Octodon > Octodon degus. Next base: position 13,324,834 of record NW_004524627.1, read on the forward strand.
ACCCAGAAGCACCAACACTCTCCCAGTCACACACCTAGCACTTGCTAGGTGCCCTGGGTCCAACTTGATGCCCCCTCAGCAAATGACTATGAGTAGCTCAGGAATATGGGTCCTGAGAATTGAGCCTCCAATGGCCACAAGTTGGTGAAAGAAGCCATGGAGAACAGTTGGGACAGGAAAAGCTGGACAATGTGTGTGGGCTGGGGACTGCATGTACATTCTCTGGCCCACTTTAGGAATATCCAAAATCTCCCCTACAGGAGTGTCAGCAGTCTGCAGCCAGCCAAATCTCCTGTCAATTCAGCCAAAAGCCCACCTGCAGGGGGAAAGATAAGTTTGTGGAGTCTAAAAAATGACACAGTTAGAGGACTCTCTTTAAGAAAACATATAAACAATAATTTTTACTTCAAACAAGAAATGAAGTCACAACAAAAAGCCAATTTTAAAGATCTGACAAATACCGAAAAGTCCAGAAATATATTTTAATTAGTCACTGGCATGGAATTTTTAAATTTTCCACATCTTCTTGGCTACTGCTTGATCACCTTTCCTATGACAGATATTATAAGAGCATTTTCTACATAGAGAAAGATAATCTAGTCTTTTCTTTCACAATGAGTCTACAAATTTAGGACTTCTTATTGGCAATGTTTCTTACATTTTTGAAGAGACTGTTGTCAAACTTGGGAAAAACATATCACATTCTTTTACATCTGTACTGTGCAGGTTAAGGACAGTTCAAGGTTTCTTGGATAATTATCTATCTTTTCTGTTATAAAGAATTGATAAGCACAGTTAATCAGTGTGTCATGTCTCCTATTGTAACAGCGAACCTCAGTTTCCCGTTTTCTACATGTACATTAGCACTTTGTGCTATGTCACCAGGAAAATCTACAATGTGCTCATGTCATTCACTCCTCTTTGTTAATCAAATCATCAAATAACTCTAGAATATGTGCATTATTTGTGTTCAAAATTCCATCCTGTAAAATCTTTCTACTCAATAATGGTAGAAAGTCATACCTGTGAGTCCTATATACCCAAAGCAAATGGAAGCTCAGTACAACTAAAAAGGGAATTCAGTCTGTTAAATTGAAACTAAAGTTTATGAATGATGCTTACATAATTGCCTTTTATGCCTACAGATTGCTTATAAGTTGTCTTTAACTTATTATATCATTTGCACTCAATTCAGTGATCCCCTGTATAGTTGTACAAACCCATTTATTGTTAGTACTTACTTCACATTCACCACTGTGTTCAGTTCCTGAAGGTGCCCAGTACACCATGGTCAGTAGTTACTTGTTGAATGAATGTGTCGCAACCAGGCCCTGTGGTATGAGTTTGAGCCTTTTAAAAAGGCTTTCTAGAAAACACCCTTTTGAGCATGCAGTGATTGGTCATAACAATGGAATTACAAGCATGATGGCATCTGAGTGTTGTACAAGCCTTAGCATTTCAACAGAGCAAGATTATATTCTCCATTTTATAAAGAAAATGCCTCTGGGGCCAGGGAGATGGCTCAGTGGATGAAGCACTTGCCTGGCAAGTGCAAGGGCCTGAGTTCAATCCCCAGTTCCACAAAAAAAAAAAAAAAAAAAGAAAAGAAAATGCCTGCCTTGACATGTTCAAAGCCACATAGTTCAACTGGAGTAAAAGTGGCTCTAGAGTTCAGGGCTCTGGCCCCTCACTGGCCAAGATGAAGCTGGAATGTGGTGGGAAGTGCCAGTTCTTTTTATAGGAGGGTGATCACTGATTTGTTACTTTTGCTTCAACTTTGAGTCACAAAATAGTAGTAGTAGTGGTAGGTTTGTGCTTCAAAAATAGAGCAAGCAGTTCTTGCATGTCCTTATCCAACTTCACAACACTGTATGCGGGCACTACTGAGTAGTTCCTTTTAAATGGAGATAAAATGATTAAATTATGGAAGGCCATAATAAATAACAATTCAAAATTCCAACTCAGATTTACCCCAGGTGGCTCTCACACACAAACTCTTTTGGGATTAAAGGTCCACGTTTGAAAACTGGCTGGGTTGAAAATTAAGTATATAATTATTATACATGGTAAAATTATGATTATATGTAAAATCATACATTGTTACAATGAAATTATTCGATGCCAGCTGTTCAGATGGGGGATCTCTATCTTATTATTTTTTTTTTAAATCACACTTCTTTTTTTTTTTTTTTTTTTTTTTTTTTTGGTGGAACCAGGGATAGAACTCAGGCCCTTGCGCTTGCCAGTGAAGTGCTTATTCCACTGAGCCATCTTCCTGGCCCTCTTCTATCCTATTAAGAGTTAAGAATTCTGTTAATCATGGGCAAGGCTTTCAAAATTATATGAAATTGCCCCAACGTGTGAAGGCTTTGGCTTGTTTTCAGAATTACCATTATTAACCAAAGGTATACTAGCTTATAGCACCTTCAGAAAATCTGTAAAGTACTTTCCTGGAGAAAGGGGCCAAACTTGGAAAACCAACTCAGCTTAGGATATATCAGAGCATGTCCTCCTGGTCTGGCCAGTGTTCCACTGAGAAGGATAAGAAAGATCCACCCTGAACTCATATCTATGTTGTCAGAGTCCCTCACTGCACTCCAGGAACTTGCCTATTCACTCAGCCAACAAATGTAGTTTGGCAAGAGAGGAAAAGAGTAGAAATGTAGTGCCTAGCATTTGTTTTCCTTGTTCTAGCCAGTTCTGTTTCTTGAGAGATAGTGCGAGGTTGTAATGATGTGCAAAAAGGAGGCTGAGGCTAGGCTGGTGCAGACATTGTGTGCCACACTAACAATCTGACAGTTGCCCTATTTTTGTTCAGTATGTTTCAGTTCACACTGTACTTAAGAGTATTGAAATATTAAAATTATCCACTTTGAAGCTTCAAATTTGTACCTGTTTGTGTTTCTGTTAAGCCCACTAACAAAAAGCAAGTGATATTTAAATGCCTAAATATTCTTTCATGGGTGGTCTAGTGTATTAACACACAGAGAGATTTTTTTCCTGTATTTTAGGGAAGGGTCTACAGGGTGTTCAGGGTCTCGCTACTACATCAGACTCATAGTGATCGCCTGTTTACAGCCTCCCTACAGCTGGGATTGCAGGTGAGTACCACCACATTTGGTCTCAATTGCGTCTCATTGCGCCCTGGGAGCAGGGCAGGCATAGCAGGCCCAGGGATCAAACCCCTGGCCCCTGCACCTGCTTACAGGCACTTTAATCCACTGAGCTATTTGGCCATCCCACACAGAGATTCTTTTTAGAACAACATGTAGAATTGAAATTAGGGACAAAAACTGGAAATTGAAGACTAGTATATAATTATTAATAATCTTTATTCTTCTATTTTCCTATCCCTATAGTTAAAAGAAAGGCACTGTGAATAGGTAGATAACCATCATTGTTAAAGTGTCACTTCACTTATGTATCAATGGATAGTTTTGGCTTAAAAGTTTTAATAACTATGTACTTTCAAGGAAAGTTATATAATTGTGACTCAGTTTACTACTGCTGATCACTATCCCTGTTCCATTTTTTCATGTACTAACCAGGTTACCAACATAGTTGGGAGTAGTCATGTGACTTCACTCCCATTCAGCCATGTGATTCATTTTGCTCAATGGGTGTAAGAGAAACTCCCAGTGTATTCATGAAAAACTTTCGTGTTCAGTCCTTTGCTGTTTTACCATCTTGTGGTGAAATGATGGCCTATGCTGACCTAGATAAAAACAGAGGCATCAGAAGGAAGGAAACAATCTAGGAGAGTCCTAGAGTACAGATTCCCATGCACAGGTCCCACTGACTTGTGCAGAACTCTGCTGTTAAGACATAAGATTTGTTATGTTCAGTTTCTCCAAAGTTGGAGTTGTTATTGTAGAAAATTAACACAATCCTCAGTACATAAAGCTATAAAGAGATCCAGTAAAGATTTGGAAACAGATTTGACACCTGAGAAATTTTGAGAGAATGTAAGAGCTGAATGAATGTGGAGCACATTTGGTAAAGTTAACTGTTCTGGTGCAAATAGAGCACGGATGTACCAGAGGGTGGGCCTAGAGCCTGGACTCAACCCAAGGGAGACTGAGTGCTGGGATCCACAGTTCAGGAAACTGGCACCTAGTGTTCAGAATCCCAGCCTGGAGCCCAGCACAAGCAGATCAGTCCCTGGGGGAGTCGAATTTAAAGTAGAAACTCAGCCAAAGTCAATTTTGAAAGAAATTTAAGCTTTTTCTTGAAGATGCTAATGTAACAAAGCTCCAAGCACGGAGCCTCATGTTGCACTTTAAAGCTTCAGTCACCGCACAACACTCACAGAAGTGGTTTTTCTTTGTGAGTTCTTATGTTTTTTTTTTAAAAAAGAAACATTTTGAAGTGGGACTGGAAAATGAAAAAAAGAGTAGATGTTGGTTCCTTTGTAGCATTTGAAAGGACATTTTTGTGCTTTGTTGGGTTTTGGGTTCAACAGTATTTCTTTCTTCTTGGGGCAGGAAAAGATAAGAAAATGTTAGGGAAGGTTTTTGTCCAGACCTTGAGACGCATAACTAAGGGAAACAAAGATGCAGATTTATCTCTCCTTGTAAAGTGCTGAGAGTACTGATCACCCCATGGAGTCCTAATTTTTAATCTCACTTCTGCAAAGTTATGGATTCATTCTCTCAACAAGTACTGAGTCCTGTTTCAGTGTTCCTAGTTTAGCTGTAATCTGAAGGAAGCACAGAAGAATTATAAGAATAAGTTATTGCCTCTTACCAATTCTTCACTGCATTTAGCACATGTAGTAGGTCACAGCTTTCGTATTAGGAAAACAATATTCATTAAGGAGTTTGCAATCACACAGATGGATAGATGAAGAAATAAGAACACAGAAGAGCAAATTTCAGTGTCATTTTTACAGGTGGCACCACCAACTATCCCTGGTTCATTTGTCATTCTGGAGGTGCTATGCAATCTCAGGCACCAATATCTCTTTTTAAAAGAGAAAGAAATAATAATAAATTACAGAATTTCAAAACCAGATGATAGGAGATTAACAATAGTTAACATATCTTGTATTGCTATCTTTAAATTAGTTGCTCAAACTACAAGACACAGGAGTGCATAACTAATCAGACAATATAAGCACAAACTACTTTTTCCATGAAATAAGTCAGTAGTATAATGATCTTATCTATCTTACATACATATTTTTTCTTTTCCCTCCTCTTTTTCTCCTTTCTCCCATCCCAATTATTCTTTCTTTTTGAACAGAAATATTTTGCTTTCACGATATTTATTGTAGATTTTTGATCTTGTTTACTTTATCTGTTTCTTACACTAGGGAGACAATACGATGTTTACACATGCTAGTTTGATTTAATTCACTTATGAATATGACCTCTAGCTGCATCCATTTACCTATAAAAGCCTTATGATTGACCTTCTTTGTAGCTCAGTAGTACTCGGTTATATTAAAATGCTGTATCATTTTTATCCAGTTCTCCATTGATGAACATTTGGTTTGTTTTTAAGATTTAGCTATAACAAATTGTGCTTCTATAAACACGGGAGCACATATACTGCTATGGTATGATGATTTAATCCTTCTGGGAAAATACTCAGAAGGGGGATGCCTGGGTCAAATGGGACCTCTAATTCTAGTTGATTTGAGAAATCTCCACACTGAATTCCACAGTAGTTACACCAGTCTGTACTCCCACCAACAGTGGAGAAGTGTTCCTCTAACCCCAGAACTCCACCAGCATTTGTTATTGGTTGATTTCTTGATGATAGCCATTCTTTCTGGAGTGAGATTGACAGTTATCTGTTCATTCTACCTGGATCTGGATCTGGATCTTCTTGCTAATATTAACAGAATACTAACAAAGAAAATCATTGAAAGCTGCTTAATCCATATCAAAGTATAAATTTAGAACTCATTTGCACCAAGGAGAAAATATATCATCACAATGTGTGCACTATAATCAAAAACCAGACAAAAATTAAATGTATACTATTTTTGAATACTCATCTGAATTTATAAATTAAGTTATTTGGGGATACTAGAGCATAACCTGAAATCTAGGCAATTTGTAGTTCCCTACACATTCAAGGCAGCATGGGAGTGGAGTCAGGCCAATGCCATGTGAGGCTCTTATGGAGTATGCAGTTGTTATCACTTGGTTATGTTGGCTTTCACAGGGAAGGTCCCATCCTATCTGGTTTGAGGACCTACAGTTTCTCCCACTCCTCCATCATGGGCTGCCTCCTATCACTATCAACCCCTATCAACCCCAGGTACTATTCATACTGCATCTGCTTCATTCTTGAGCTTAGAAGAAATGTTCGCCTGTTCCCTACTTGCACCGAGTATGAGGAGCTTTGAAGCTATGCAGGGCCCAGTCAAGCTTCCAAGCAACACCAAGTCTTAGAAGCAGGACTTGTAATTCTGCTGGTCACTACCTACACTGGCAAGCCTAAAACTCTACCGAACTGTCAGAGTGCCCTGAGCTCATTGCTTCCTTGGGCCTTTCTGTGTTCCAGGTACTGGATCTCCCAACTCTTAGATCCCACACACCTGTGCAGTGTCAATCTTTGCTCACCCAAACTGCAAGTAACAGAGTTCCTTACTTCCACTCCAGCTCCCCTTTTTCACCCAACTGGACAAACTTCATCTCTTTTCTGAAAGTCAGACTCTCTATTCTTAACTTTTTAATGCTGTTTTTTTCCTGAGCTTTGGCTTTGGAAACTCAAAAGTCACAAGAAGCTCCCTTATGGATGCTTGTACTTAGTTTCACTGATTGATGTTATTTGTTACTCTGTAAGAACAAATTCTACCTTCGTTTATCCCAGGAGTCTGGTCAGATTAGTTACTACCTTATCCTTATATCAGAGTGATTCTATCAACTACAAGGAATTCTTTCTCTTGGAAATTATTAAAACTTTGATACTGTAATTCAGATTCTAAACCCTAGCTTCTTTCACAACTGCATTTCAGCAGCACAATTTTTCACATTCCTGATGCTATTGCATAGATCTGGGTTAATGAAGAAATGTAACAAGTGCTAGGTCTCCCCTACAATAGACTCTGTAGTGTGACTGTGATCAACTACATTTCCTAGACTCTCTTGAAGGGGAGTGGTATCACATATAGGCCACTCTTGTTTGGGAGAAGAAAACTGAACAATTTTCTGTTTATATGCTCTCTAGAAAAGACTTCCTTCATCCACTTTGTAGGACTTTTTTCCTCTGTGATTAGTGGATGCATTTCATTCTCTTCTTTCTCTAAATGACCAAAACCAAGGTTTTGGATTATCTAATTTTGCATTGCTGAAATTTTGCTGTTTAAATATTTGATGTCTATGCTTAAGTGTGTATACACTATCAAACTTCTGAGAGTTGAGAATGAAATGATTAACTTTGCATGGAGAAGAAAGACCTGGCAAGAGTGATTAAGCTTTCTAGAAGATGGCATTTTGACTAGATTTTAAGAATGAATGGGATTTCACTGTAGACATGGTAGAGACATCCATTCTAAGAGTGGAAGGTTGGAGGGATCACAAGAAAAGGAGTCCAACAAACAGAATAAATCATGAGCAAAGGATCACAAACTGAACAGTCTGTGGTGTAAAAGAAAGAGGTGGTACATAGTATTCTTACCAGAACAGAAATTTCTATGGCCAGCCTTGTTGCCTTTTTATACCAAAGAAAAGAAAGACTTAAAATTTGATCAAACATTTTTTTAAAATCCTATCAAACTCAGAAACCAAGAAAACATTTCTCCTTCAGCAAAAAACAAAAACTAGCCAAAAACAAAAACCTGACACTTATAACTTTCAACACTCAGGAGGCTGAGGTTGGAGAATCATGTATTCATGAATTTTGTTTTCTGTCTCAGAAAACAAAAATGAACAAACAAGCAAAAACCCCAAATAAATAAGAAAGAAATCAAGAAAGAAACTGGAAGATAGTAAATATTTAATCTTTAAAAAACACTGTCCTTTGTTTATCAGAACTTCAAGCAGAGAGCACACACCCAGAAATAAAGAGCCTGCCTCATTAAGTATAATTTTAAGTTACTAATAGCTACCTGCACTTCCTAATGTTAAACAGAGAGAGTTGCCATTGAACCCTCAAGCTGCCCTCTGATTAAGAACATAAACATCTGAAAATATGACCACCATCAAGAAGGGTAATAAGGCCACACAAAGACAGTCTTTCCTACTTGTTAGAACCTCTGCCTATCCTCCCTTTCAGCCCAATCACTGTAGTAATGAAGAAAAAAAATAATAGAGTTGTGTGGACCTCCAAGAGCTGAAGTGTTTGATTTGGACAAATACTCCACTTAGTTCTTTATAACCCTGAGACTTTGAATTATGGAGAGAGAGCCTGTGGCCCTTAAGGAAAAGAAAAGAGAGCTATCAAAGTCCTCCTGGGATTTGCTATCTTCTGATGTTTTAGTAGTTAGCTTCAAGCACTCAGCCCTGGGCTTTAAATTTCCCAACTTGGGCAGAGTATCTAGAAGTCAAGATTAACAAGCAAGGCCCACCCAGAGAGTGACCACTAGCATGCTGGCAGTGGGATTGACTCTCAATTTGGAATAAGTGTTTTTTGAGGTTATTTAAACATCATAGGGATGGGAATCATGGCCCTCAGAAGATATTGCATGCAAGAAGACCCTGATACTCCAACTTTTTAAAACAGATAGCTAAGGAGGAGACCAACACTCTCATGTCAGATTCCAGACCTCTCAGCAAAGAACTTGAGAAAGGTATATGTTTAAAAGGCAGGACAGCCACCCGTAGCTGCAGCTGCTTGTACGCACCATATCACTTCCATTCACTCACGATCTGCGCCATGCTGCACTGCTTCCTAGGGTTGCTACACATGTTATCAGCCATTCCTGACAGTATGTGCCAGTTATTGTTCAGCAGCATGGAACTGCTGTTTGCATAACGAAATGTGTCCTAAGCCCCAAATTTTTCATCCGTATCCTTTTTCTGTCTCTCTTTTAAGACTCTGAAACAGATACAGGCCCGTTGCTTTTCCTAGAATTTTTAAACTGTGGATCTATCTACTATGATAACTTAGCACATCCAGTAAAAACAAGAGATCAATAACTCAACACTGACCTCCGCTGGTTGACATGGAAATATTTAATCCTTTTCTCTCCTAACTGACAATTTTCTTAAGGTGGGCCTGGAGACCTTGTACTTTCTTTGCCTGGTGACCTTCGTGTTAGACTGTTGGTTGAAGTGTAAAATGAGTATGAATCCACCTTCAAGGGGGTATATATGTAGATTCTGGGATGCTCTAATGGAGCACTAGGCTCTAAGGCTATAGGTCTTGGAGTACTTGAAGCATGCTCTGGGCCCCAAATCACAGTAGGATGTGGTGTTGTTTTGCTTACAACAGGTTTGAGCTCAAGGTTGAATTCAAAGGAATGTGAGAAATCCAGGTCACGTTGTTCCCATGGTGGTGCTATTAATTGCTACTCAATTGCCAATTGATTTATTATTACGTTGTAAATGCTTCAGCCCTAATTGGCCACTGTAACCCCATTTTTAATTTGCATAATAATCCCACCTACAGACTCAATTGTGCCAGATGCCACCTTAACAATGCCTTGGTTGTCTGCCAGGGATTGCCAAGGAAGGCCTGCCTGGATCAGTGCCACCAAAGACAGCTGTGATTTCCTCTTGGGGGTAGTCAGGATTTGGAAGCAGCCAGTTTTCGGGAAAGATGCAAAGCGAAGTTGGCAAGGATGCCTCTGCACCCCAAAACAGATAAAAACTCGTTGCCTTTCCTGGAACTGGCCTGCTACATTTCAATACAGGATGGCTTTCAGGAGCTTGGTACTTGTTGATTTGGGTGGAAGCTTAGCTGAGGACTCTCCTCCAGCAGTATGCAGTAAGGTGAACAAAGCAGTTAGTGAGGCACAGTACGATTGTAATACCTGCCCCTCGATCCATCTCAGCAGAGTAGGTCAGAGAGGGCAAGGGGAAACAATTTCACAGATATTCCTAATGCTAAAGGAAATTCAGCCTAAGAAAGAAGCTGTCAGCTGCGAGCCTGTGCTCAGGGTCCATGCTACACATCAAAAAGGACGTCATCTGTGTCAATAGTGCTACTGTAAATTTTAAAGAAAAGCTGCAAAACGTGCATTTGTCATTGATGTCAAAATGGAATTAAACAGTTTCAATGGGTGTTTTTTTTTTATTTAACATCCTTTTAACACGTACTTTTGTTTAATTTCTGAATAGGTAATGCATACTCATGTACTAAAGTATAAAGAGGTTACAGTAAAAAGTAACTCTTTCCCAGAGAAAGCCAGTTCTCCAACAAGCAATCACTTACTAATTACATGGAATAATTATTAATTAATGTAGACACTTGATATGTTTGTAAATATGTAAACCATATATATGTGTGAAATTTTGTACCCAATTATTTGTAGGCATTTATGTCTTGCCCTTTCCCTACCCCACACTACAGTTTAAATAGCTTTCTGTCTCCTACATATAGCACTCTTAAGATTTTATTGTTTAGCAATTATATTGTGTTCCATCATTTATTTAACCTATTTTCTGCTCATAAAATATAGGTAGTTTCCAATTTTTTACATTTGTAAGCAATACTTTAATAATTCATTAGCCTATCAATCATTTCTGCAGCAATTTGCAAAAATTTCTGTAGGAAACATTTCTGGAATTGAAATTGCTAGGCGAAAAATGTCTGTACTGGTCATTTTCATGGATATTGTTAACTTCTGAGATTATGCCAATTTATACTACAACCATCTGTGACCATTTCTTCATGAATTTGGCATGTTATACAATACATAGACAGGCCAGTGAGACAGTTCAGTGGACAAAATGCCTCCCTAGGATTCAATCCCCTTCACCACATGCTGTACCAGCCCTGCCCTTAGATGCACTGAGCTGGCCACCAAGACCAGGCATGGGGGTTCACACCTATAATCCCCGAGCTGGGGAAGCTGAAACCAGGAGGATCACTATGAGCTCCATAGTGAGACCCTGTATCAAATACACATAAAATACATTGACCTTTAAAGCAGTTTAGTGGGACTCACCAGTGATCTTAGCATTCTTAGAGAATGAGGCAGAAGGATTCCAAGCTCAGGTGAAGGGGGAAGGTAGTGACCTAAAGACACCCTTCTCAAAATTAAAAAGATGGAGAAGGGAGGCCCAGCTCAGCTGGATTCAATACCCAGTACTTCAAGAAAAACAAAAGTATTGGTACTTGTAATCTGAGACAAAATGGTTTTCTTGTTATAGTTTAACTCGAAAGTCTCTCATGTTTTGTCTTTTATTAGATTATTAGACCTTTACTTAATGATTTACAAGACATTTTTCCGTACTAGAATATCCTATGCTAAGTAAATTAACCATGAAAGTGTCACGCAGAGCAGTACCAGCTATGTGCTGCTAACACTATAGCTAAGTATAAACTGGACAAAGTTAACTTGAATCATATATGACATTTAGCTCAAAAAAATCCAAATATTAATTTTGCCAATTTTTTAGTAGATACAGAACTAGAAAATTCAGAATGACAAATGTGTCATGTATTATATCTCTAGTGGGCAGTACTAGCATATAATGAGTTGCAATTTTTTATAATTTATTAACAAAGTCTTATATTAATCATTTTGCATAATATTCCTGACTGTCCTGATATTTTGTTTTTCTTTTCTTTAAGAATAACAATTGCATACATGTTTAATTTATCTTGTATACATTAATTTTCTATCATAGAATCTTTCTAAATTTCCTGTGCATTTCTTCTTTCTACTCATGTTTTCAATCCTGTCTTTCATACTTCCATGTATTCCAAGTCTCCTTTGTGTGTTTTCTAATCTGACTTAATTTCTATATTTTTATTTGATTTTCCCCTATACAGTCCCTTGATTCTGCCAGCACATGTTTAATTTATTTCTGTTGTTTTGTGATTGATTCCTATAAAATCATATTAGGCAGCCTCACTCTCTTGTATAAAGGAATAAATACAGTTGGTCCCAATTTTCATTTGCCTCATGAGATGTTTTTCTAGAGAATACTTCTTGCCTATATCAGAATGTTACTATTCTAACTGATTTTCTTTTCTTTTCCTCTAGTTTCTACTTCTTTTAATATCTTCCTATAGATCTTGTACTGATTCCTTTCCAATTACTTATCATGGAATAAATTTTCATGAGTCAGCTATTTTTAAATGGCCTAGTAAGAAAGAAGTATTGGTCATGCTCCAGCAGGAAGGAGAATTTCTTGTAAAATCACACTGGGTTTAGAGGTTGGTTATTTTCACCTTTATTTTTCTCCAGCCAACAGATATCGAACCTCTGGACCATTTAAAAAAGAAAGTCCTCCCTGTGCTCATGACTAGCATACCAAAAGATTGTTTCAAGTACTGGTGAATGCACCCACCCCAGTTCTTTCTTTCCTTATTAGGATATGTTTGCAATACACCATAATTGCATTCATTTGGGAGATTGGAACATATACATACCACATTGTAACCGTTTTTAATCCCCCTTTGCCACCACCTTTCCATCTCCTCAAATCCACAGAAAAATTCACCTCACAGGAAGTCTTCACCCTCTCTGTTTTCTAGAAATCGCACAGTGTAAGCCCCAAGACATTCTCATTCAAGCTCAATGCATTTTGTGGTACAGCACGAGGTCAGCTATCAATAACTCACTGACCAGCTCTATATTTTTTAAGCTAAGTTTTATTAGTACAATTTGTTTGTTAAGCATGGCTGTGCTAGCACTATAATGGCAAAATGAGTACTCATGGCACAGCCTGCACGGTCCACAAAGCCCAAAGTATTTATCATCGTCCTGCTTAGGAAAAACAAAACAAAACAGAAAACCCCGCTCTCCCATTATAAAGACCTGGGTTTATCTATGAGTCTACATCACTAAGAACTGTACTCAGTAAGACTTTTTCTGAGACAGCATCCATGGAACTTCCTTTGTCCATATTTCTCTATCGCCTCTAATTTTACAAAAAACAAAATACATTTTTGTTATTTTTTTTTTTTTTTTTGCTTTGGGTGACTTTTCTGACCTGATTCTGCATGTTCAAATCAAAAGTCCTCAGATAATCATCCAAAAATATAGATTTTGTTGTTTTTTTGTTTTGGGGGTTTATTTGCTTTGTTTTGTTTTTAACCATTGGAGAGAAAACCTAGCATAATAAATATTTTTGTTCTAACTATAGTAAGTTTTTTTACTCTTTAATTTAATGATTTTAGGAAATCTATAATTCTCTGAGATATAATTTAGTTACCTCAGTGAAGAACTTAAAAAATCCTCTTTTAAAACTCATGGATAAAATTTGTTTTACAATTGCTATGGCCCTACAGCTGACTCAGATGGTTAAGAGTACTATTTAGCACTTGACTCTTCACAACAGCTGTAAATGAATACATGCTGTAACTATTAAAAAGTAGATGAAAATAATCTGCTCTTTAAAACTTCTGGTGTTACTATCAAATTCTGATCATCCAAGTCTTATTTACTTACATATTGGGCTTATTTTAAATTAAGTCAAAAATTTTTCTGATCTTTAATGTATTTGCATGTTTACTGAAAACCATATACTATGATGGTGCATGCCTGTAATCCCAGTACTTCACAAATTGGAGCCCAGCCCAAAAGACCGGCACTTAATGACACCCGGTCTCAAAGTAAAAGATTAAAGAAGGAGGGTAGCTGGGGGTGTTGCTCAGTATGAAAGGCCTGAGTTTAGCATCCAGTATTAAAAAAAATTATCTAATATTTACATTTCCTGGTTAATAAATTCAATGAGCTCTAGTTTATGAGCAGAAATATCAGAAAAACCAAATTATTTTATCCCAGATTTTTAAAGACATATCCTATTAATTCTCAGACTATTGTCTTAGTCTCTTTCTTGATTTTGTGTATGGCATTTATAATGTTTCAAAGATGGTTGCCAAAAACAAATAAAAGGAAGTAAAGAGAGAAATACAAAAGAAAAGGAGAAGAAAAATGAGAAATGAAATTTATTTTCCCTGCGTCCTGCTTCTCTTGAGCACCAAATTCCATGTCCCACTACCTGGAAAGTCTTTCCCATACATAAATTTCCTTTTCTTGACAGTTGAGGTTTTTGGGTTTTTTTTTTTTTTTTTTTTTTTGGTCATGGATTACTATTTTCAAAGATATTAGAGTTTTAGGAAATTATGAAGTCACATTTACTTGGAGGAAAAGGGTATGAGAGTTTCTATTTTAATAAGCATTTCAGGAGCTTTGGAAGGCTCAAATGAGAAAAAGCAAGAGAGACTGTGTTTAGAGAAGTGGCCTCCTCACCTCGTACTCATAGGGCAAGACTGTGCACCGTACACTTAAGGCAAGCTGCACTGTTCTGTTCTCTCCTGTAGGGAGGACTGTTAAGGGCTATATCAGAGAGAGAGAAAACACCATCCAGTCAGTTGACAGGATGTCACTGAAAGGTCCCAAAAAAGATGAAGCAGGGCAGAAGGGACTTTTTTTTTCAAGAAAAGGGTCAGCCTGTGAAAAAGCAAGGAAGCAAGAAGGCTGAGTAGGGCTCATGTAATGAGAAATTACTGCTGATCTCTGAAAGACTTTGCATTGCACAGGAAGTGGTTTAGATCTGTACTGCTAGAGGTCATACTGTGAATACTAACTAACTTCATAGGTTTATTAAGAACTTAGAAGATCTTTTTCCTATAAGACTAAGCTGAACCCTTCATGCTGCTCAGCCATTTCTCATATGTCAACCAAGGCTAACACATCAGGCAGGATTAGAGATGTTTGGTTTTACATAACTCATCTAAAGAAGTAGTCTCCAAGAGTCTAATCTTCCTGGGAAGGGCCACGGATTACCATGGTCACCAAGGTCAGCATACCCATTTTCATCCAACAGGCATCTCAGGCAGCCGAAAGAAACTAGGTGACTCATGTGGGAACATCTTCGTTCTTTTTTAAATCTAATTATATAACATTAAATATGTATTATATTTAGATATACAACCTATCACAATATATTACATACATGGAAATTTATATATTGATATGATATTAGGGGTCTGTAAAAGGAGAAAATGTTTCTGGAAGAAATGTACTTGAATCGACAAAGTCTCACTATGTAGATCTGACTCATAGTGTTTCTCCTATTATCAGCCTCCCAAGTGCTGGCATTACAGGCATGCAACATGATACCCAGTCTCAATCACCATCTCAGCATACCCCGAGGACCAGCCAGCACAGCACTCCTAGGACCCAACACTGGCCACTGCACTCTACCTAAGCAGGTGCTTTAGTTTGCTGAGCTATCTGGCCCACCCTAAGAATGAGATTCTTAATGTGTCATGTATATATTTGTCCTCAGTCCCACCCAACAGACAGGTAGAGAGTGGATGTATGGTGGATGAATAGATAGGAGGACACTGACTATGAATTTTCTTCTGCTATTGAGCAGTTAAATGCACTAATAAATAAAATCATAACTCTAAGAGAAAGAGTCACTCTGAAGAAGATAGGAAAAGGAGGATGAACTTTTAAACTGGGCTTAGGAGTCAAAAATTAAGTTCTACTAACTGGGTATAGTTAAAGGTACTCAAATGATAAATTGCTAATATTTTTGCAGACTGAAATTTTCTATAAAATTATGATATTAAAATTGTCAATTTCAAAGGGGAAAAACCTGGAAAACACAATAGGAATACAAAAGAAAGTAAAAAGCCTCAAAGAAGTGCTGTCGTGTTCTGCGATACATTTTAAATTTGAAGGCACTTGAGCAAAATACTTACATTGAGGAAATTGTTTTATATTGAGAGCAGTTCCCAGATTTTCAGCCAATTCTGTATGTTGGAAAGCTTGTGCACTACCTGACTGACCTAAGTATGAAAATGATAATAGTAACTTGATGGACAGTGAGCTAAACGTCACTACTTTTCAATCACTTGCCCTACAAGAGATATTAATCACTGTAGTGTTTTAACCTTGTATCTGATATTTAGAAAACAAAACCTAAAAAATTCATTTTCATGTGTCTAGCTTAAAAAGCATTTTCACTCAATCTATTCCAGAAAATAGAGGTATCTTGGGACTGGACATTGCTTTCAGTCAACCCACAGGCAATCACATTAGGAATACGGTACGCATTTAGGATGATAGAAATTGAGCTGTGGTCTAACCTATTGCATAATTTTCATTCTAAAATTACTTTACACTGGACATAATGACCCCATCAGTCAACCTATCATTTGGTTGGTTAAATGAAGTAAGAAAATAATCTCAACTGGTCTCAGAGGACTAAGAATTCAGCTGCCTGCAGAGCTGAGATTTCCTGACAGTTTGCTCTAGATCTCTTCTGGGCAAGCCAGCATTCAATCTTACCTTCATTCTCACCAGGAAAGAACATTTAGGTCAAAGGAGAAGCTGCTTTCAATAGATGGGAACGCATAACCAAGCCAAAAAACTTCTTTTCTTTTAGTGCATCTAATGCATAGTGATTATTCCTAATGAGGCTGTCTTACTTGAAAAGTCCCCCCTAGAAGCTAGCAGAGAGCTCTTAAGTGTCTTTGAAACAAAAAGACACTGGGGCACAAAGTCAGTGTTCACTGAAGAAATCACAGCTGCATAAACAAAGTTTGCTCACTACAAGAAGAAAATTTATAGCATTTGTCAGGAAAAAGTAAACACCTGGGGACTCTTTTTGTTACACAGTATCACAGTCAATGGTCCCTTGAGTCAGCAGCATAAGAACAGATCAACAACAGAAGCAGCTTGCTCATGATATTTGGGGAACAGCAATTCTTTTAACTTTGCTTGTTGCCTCATATTTTAGGAAGACTTTAAGTAGTGTCCATCTATACCTTTGTGGGTGTTGGGAAAAGAAAGAAAACTAGGGTAATGAATCCTTCACC
Organism: Octodon degus; assembly: GCF_000260255.1. Lineage (NCBI taxonomy): Eukaryota > Metazoa > Chordata > Mammalia > Rodentia > Octodontidae > Octodon > Octodon degus. The sequence goes on from NW_004524627.1 coordinate 13,341,739, forward strand.
ATCTCATTCTCAACACTTTCTGGAAGACAAGTTCTCTTTAAAAAAAAATCTTTCTTCTCATTGAATTAACAGGAAGTACTTGTACATAGTGTTTGGACAGGATATCATGTCTGCATCTTGTGCTATGAATAACTACTATGAAGATAACAATATGCAATGTATTAATTATTGTAACTATCCTACTAACCTGTTTTAAAACTGTCTCATTGTTATTTGTTTCTCAATAAAACTAATTTTAAAATATCTAAACCCTCTGGAGAATTTCAGTGGTAGTAAACATTCCCTCCAGAAGTTATTTTCTCCTCAAGTCTGGAAACTTGACACAACCACCCAAAAATATTCTCTAGACATCACATTTCAAGCAGAGCTGAAATTCTTTCTAAAACTAATCCAGAGTCTCCTTCATAAAAAGACTATTTAAGCAAATAAAATATGTCTACTATCTATTATTGCCTTTATTTTCTAAAAAAAAAAAAAAAAAAAAAAGATTAGTTAACAAGGAAAATTTATTCTGCATAAGATCTCCCAAAAAGGGCAGAGCCTTCTACCAAATACAGTTACGTGAGCCAATTCTCTGTTTTCCCAGTCCTCACTGCACTCCTGACCGCTGAAGACTGCGACAGGAGGTGGCCCCTCCAGCCGCTGGTGTTTGGGAATCACTGCACTGGGGAAGGCCACGGCAAACTTACTGTGCCCGAGACATGGAAAAGGAGATGCATCACCGGCGCTGTGCATGCGCAGCCTGTTGTGGCCACCCATCATTACCTACATCTCAATCTGTGAATGTCTGAAGGGCCTCCGGAGGAATGCAAATGTTGTGAATTTGTTAGTTTAGTTTAAAGACTGGCAAAATTTACATTAAATACCCTAAAAGCCTGAAATCTTTAAAGCTCTGTGGACTTTCAAAGAACTTAACATTTTCTTTTTAATGAACCTGACCTAAGAAATTCATTTTTAAGACGAGTGTTAGTGTAGAAAGTGTTCTGAACATTTTAAGAATAACTTTCAGTACCAATGAAAGCATGTAAACTCCCTAGTGGTTTCATGTAGGAAGATGTGTGTGTGTGTGTGTGTGTGTGTGTGTGTGTGTGTGTGTGTACATATGTATATATGTGCGTAGTTAATGCAAATATGTGAATGTGTACAAATAATGTGTGTATGTGTGTCATGTCTGTGTTTGTGTGTCTGATAAAGCACTATCCAGGGAGAGCCCTACTTTCCTTCGAGTTTCAGAAACCTACAACTTGTTGCTCTGACCCAGCAGGTAAAGTCTAAGCTTTTGTTCCCTTATAAGCGCCATCTAAACAGGAAAGTTAGAGCTGGGGAGATAGCTCAGTAGAATAAGCACCTGCCTGTCAAGTACAAGGTCTTGAGTTCAATCCCTGGTACTGAAAACCTAAATAAATAAATAGGAAAGTTTAGGCAGAAACTGCATTGTAAAGTAAGGACCTGAAGTAACAAGAGAAGTGAAAAAAAGAGCATGAAAATGTTGGGCTGTATGCAGCAGGTTTCCTAAAATGTATTCTTGGGCTTGCACAGACCCACAGCCACAATGAGCAAGGTCTTATGATCTTTCTGGTGGGTTTGGCACTCCTCTCTGATTAACAAACATGCTTAAAGTTGGCTGGGACTTTATGTCCCAGATAGGATTGTGATAACAGACATCTTTGAGATGCAACTTTTGTCACCTACAAACATTCCTGGCAGGCACTTCTGTGCTTCTTTCTGCTCAGAAAAAAATGGGCATACTCAATCCACTTAGCATTGATGCATCCTTCCCCAAAGCCCAGCATCACCAAACTTCCAGTGACAACCACATCATCTGGAGGTGCTTAGCTAAGTAGAAGAGGTTGCACCCCCAAAAGCCTGATGCACTTGCTTTAGAAGAGACTCGATGAGGAATCAGGGGAACTGGACCTATCTCCAGCTTCACATTTTAAGGAAAGGAATAAAGTTAGTGAATGTCAGTGTTTGGGGATTTGCTTGTTCATTTCATTGTTTATTCATTTATTTATATTTTTTATTTTTACCTTTTTCAGGTCAGAATCCTGCTTTCAATTGAAATCACTAGAAGGGTATGGGCACCTGGGCACTGGGTCCCAAGCCCGAGGTACACCAGAGGGCCTTGCTCACCACACCTGCCTGGAGAGGCACCTCCTGAGCATTTCGGAGGCCTTGTACTGCAACAGTGTGCTCGACAGAGCTCCTTTCAGCCCTCACTCTGCTGACTCTGGGTAGCACCATAGAAACTCATTGTGTGTCATGTGTGGTTAAGAGTTTTAAAGAGGAGTTTTGATCTGTGCCTAGAGATGTCCAACAAAGGCAAGGCAAGCTGTGACAAGGTCCACAATTTGCTTGTAACTAAGTACACAGAGAGCAGTTATAAAGGTCCTGTTTACATGCATCTAAGGCAAAGCACAAACTGATTCTCTAGCAATGTGGACGGAAACCCATAAACTTTACTAAATAAAAACAAATGGCTTTTATTTAATCACAATTGGGACTTGGGGTACCATGTATTCATATATGTAAATAGCTATGTACAGTGTTTTACATGTGTAAATCTTTTTTTTTTCCTGTGGAACCAGGGATTGAACTCAGGCCCTTGCCCTTACCAGGAAAGTGCTTATTCTACTGAGCCATCTCCCCGGCTCTTTACATGTGTACATCTTGTGGATGGATAAGACAGATGATATCTAAATAAAAACTTTAAGTAATATAGGAAAATCTTGACATGAAAATATCAAAAAGTATAGAAGGATGGGGAAAAAAACATGAGTTGGAATTAAAACTACTTTCTTAAGGTTTTAATTGAACTGTTGCTTATAAAAAGACAATGCTGTTAAAATAAAAAAAAATACATTTTGTCTTTTCCTCCTAAGTGATCTATAGAAACTAGAACTCTCCTTTGTAGTGGTTTGAGAGATGTGTTATGTGAAATGTACATTTTTAAAAGGGATAAGAACAGCCTCTTTTATGTTTAGGAATGTAGCTTGGGGGTAGAGCACTTGTCTAGCATGAACAGAGGCCTGAGTTTGATCCCTGCAAAAAAGAAAAAAAAGAATATCCTCTTAAGACTAAAAAAAATATTGGGGCTTTGGGGAGGTGGCTTGATCTAAGGTGTGTAATAACTAAATGGGTTTAGCATAAATCTGGGTGTGAGTCCTGGAAGCCTGGAGGCGGGTGGCACCAACCAATTGACATATACTACGGAGTGTAGTAGTGCATTCCTATAATCCCAGCATGTGGGAGACTGAGGCAGGAGGATCCACAGCCAGCCTGGGCTACAAAGTAACTCAAGGTAAGCCTGAACTAAAGAGTGAGACCTCCTCTTAGAAAAAGAAATAATAAATAAAATAAAGTAAACTTATAATCTGGATGACACATAAAGCTTGCTGCTGCTGTTTGCTGCCTTCTGCCTGCCATGCCATGCAGGGTTTCTCTTCTGTAATGCCCCTTTGCCACGCCGTGCTGCTTTGAGCCAGCCAACCATGGACTGAAAGCTCTACAAACCTTGAGCTGAAAGAAAACTTTCCTCCTTTAATTTTTGGGTGTTGGGTACTTTATCTTAGCAATGAGAGGAATAACTCAGACAACATTAATACTTATTTTAAAATGAAAAAGCAAGTTTTATATCTTGGTCTTTGAAATAAGTAACCAAATTATACTAAACAGACTGAGCTGTTATATTTTATGTTTAGAATAGTAAAAAAAAAAAAATACAAAACTAAAGCCAGGTGTAGTGGCACATGCCTGCAATCCCAGCACTCAGGAGGCTGAGGCAGGAGGATTAGCTGTGAGTTTGAGACCAGTCTGGGCTACAAAGTGAGGGGCCAGCCTGAATTACAGAGTGAAACATTGTCTCAGAAGAAAGAAAGAAAGAAAGAAAGAAAGAAAGAAAGAAAGAAAGAAAGAAAGAAAGAAAGAAAGAAAGAAAGAAAGGAAGGAAGGAAGGGAGAGACATTCTAAGCAATATGTATTTTTTTTAATTGTATTAAACCTTAACATGGAATTTTAATTTTTTAATTGACAAAAGATTACCAGTAATATCTAGTAGAAGAATAAAAGAACAACAATTTTTAGTCTAGTTTAAATTCTAAAATAATGCATAAATTATGGAAAAGGCTGCCATGTATTTCAGTATGGTCATTATCACCGCACATTTTATGGAATTTCTTGTGAAATGAAAATGTGGAAACACCTTAAAAGGACAAAGCCACTTTGGGAAATATTAAGTGCAAAATATTTCTGATGTGGGTTTGGAAAAGAGGAATCTGTAAGTGTAAATTTCTTCTGTTGGCCCAAGGCAAGAAAATGCTTTCATTTATGATTTTTAAAAATGTTGCTGGTAGTATGTGTTACCTAGAGCATACCAGAAAATGAAATGAATAAAAATTGACTCCATGAGTCCAGTCTCAGCCCGGAAAAGGCAGGACCAATGTGACAAAGTGTTGAGAAAGTACACCATCCACCCATCCATCTTTCGTTACAGCCTTTGGTTTCTTGACTCTTCATAGCTAACCACTTCCTTTGCTTCTTATAAAGAAAGACGGAAAGCACCAGTTATCTATTTGGCAAGCTATTCTTCACTACAATACCAGCTTCCTAAGAGCTCCCTTCATTTTCTCAGGAATTCATTTTATTTATGTAATCATTACTTGGTGATGCATGTCATTCTGAAATTTCTCACTTTTATGTATACCCGTCACTGAATCTCCTGAAAAGACCAAAGGGAAAAGTAAGAGAGAATAACTGAAAACTGTTTATTGATACAAGAAATCACTCACACGCATAAGCTCGGTCTTACTGAATGGATTAGGTCTTTTGTCAATTTTTTTTCAGTTGTTTCCATCCTGAGTAGGTCAATTATTGAGTGCACTCAGTAATTGAAACTCATGGAAAAAATAAATCTGCTGAACTCTGTAAACAGAGCCGACCATAGCTTGCTTTTACAGCAGGATCACCTAGGGGAAGAATGTGTGTTTATAGACACTCTGGGTGAATTCAAAGCAGTTGTTCCATGGACCCACTTTACCTGCACATGGATTTATAAATGTGTTACTTAACAGCCCAACATTTCCTTCAGGAAAAGCAAGACTTAGAGAATAAGAGAAAGAAAGCAGGCAGTGTAGCCTCATGGTGTAATTCCAATACCTTTAAACGCTAGAATTTCTAACAATACTAAGCATAAATACTACTTGCTTTCTAGAAAGAGCTCAAAAATTTGGTTTTGAAAACGAAATTTTCTTCAGAGATTAGTCATAATAGTGATGCAGGTGCCACAGGAGCCATTTAGATTTAATTAAAGTACGACAACAATGACATCGCCAAGATTTTTCATTTTCCCTCTTTACTTCATGAATCAAAATTGCTATGAAACAGGAAGATTGATAGAACTTTATTCATATTCACTCTGAGTCATGATTACTTTTCCAATGTGAATGTATTCCTGCTACATATAGTTGAATTGAACACATACGGTTCAATTCTGCATTACACAGGAAATAGGTGACTAATGAATACATAATCTGAGATTGGAATGAAGGCAAGAGAATATATGAAAACTTAGCAAGCAGGTGCAGGGGCCAAGAGTTCGATTCCCAGGCCTGCTGTGCCAGCCCCGCCCCCCTCGGGGGGTGTGTGTGCTGAGACAGCAATTGAGACGGGGCATGGTGGCACACCCCTATAATGCCAGCTCTTGGCAGGATGTAAACAGACTAATCACTATGAGTCTGATCTAGTAGTGAGACCCTGAACACCCTGTAGACCCATCCCTAAAATAAAAAAAAAAGAAAATTTAACAGACACCAACATCTGATAACTATTTATGCATAGAGAAGTATTTGTACAGAAAAAGCCATACTCAATGAATAGTCTTCTGTTGCTTTTCCCACAATTCTGTGAACCTGGTCCACGAGACAGGAAGGGCAGAGAGATATTAAAAATTAAGAGACAAGAGAATATGAAGACAAACTAAAAGATTTACAAGTGATTATCAAAGAGCTATCACATTAGCACTTCCCACCCTTTATACATATAACATATGAAGAGTTTGATGTTTGTGGAGAAATTTGGGAAGATCGGTGAACTAACAAAACATTGGGTGAATTGCCAATGTGAAATTGGATATTTCAAGAACATTGATTTTCCACATCATCCTATTGTTTCCTCATTAGTGCTTCAAGCTCAAGAAGCACTTTCTCTCCTTTCCTTTCCTTTTCTATTCCCAGAACTAAACACACACACACACACACACACACACACACACACACACACACACACACTTCAAGCTGGTCCTATATCCCTGTATTCTTAAGTTACATTGAGAACTACAGAGGCAATGAGCCATTTTCTGACTCTCCTTTTTGTACCAACTTAAGCCAACATTTTTCTGCAGCTTGATTCTAGGGTCACTGGGAATTTGCTTTTCTGCCAGATATTGCTATGCTCTATAGACATATCCTATTTTTTTAAAAAAAGACAAAGAAAATAAAACCATGATTATTATCAAAGTCTTTATCCAGGCAAGGGAGAAAAATTAATCGTGCTTCTGTGCCAGGAACAGCTTCTGCCAGCCTTGGAAGTGGGATTGTGAGTATGGACCTTGTCCATGAGAAGAGAAATTTATAAAGTATAGTTCAGCTTCAAACATTATTCTACTGAGCGTAGAAGTAAACAAGTCACATTAGACAAAGATAAAGCCCTCTGGAATGTATGCCAGGGCTATGATGACCGAGACCTTTGATTCTGATATGCAGTTAAGTGAAACCAGGACTGTTTGTGGTAATTTTCTGGCTGTTGAATGGAACCCTGGGATCCCTGATGAGGATACCCAGATGATACAGAACACTTCTTGATTGAAGTTTTGCAGAACTCAATGTATCTTGAAACTCATGGATCCACGGAATTTATAGTCACCTCCGATAGATTTACTGCATAAGGTTTTGGCAATGGTGCATGAAGAAAAATTGAAAACAAAGCCAACTGTTGGAGGAGGATTTTAAGACATGCAAAGCTTGAATCTTGCAGCCCAATATTTTTTCTGATGCAAGTATCTGAGAAGCTTCCTACCCTCCAAAGGCCTTGGTTTAAATCAAGGAAATTAATTCACTTTGGGAAGAAACTGTGTCAGTTAGAAACGTAACAGAATATTTAAGCAGCAGAAGAAAGTTATTTCCAAAAATGAAAAAGAAGTGGAACATAGTCAAAGGAACTTGAAAATAGTGGTTGAATTAGTATAAAGCAGACAGTTAGAAATGTGGAAGCAGATTGATCTCATAGCTCTTGAAGCTTCCAGAAAAGTAGAAGAGGCAGTGAGGAAGGTGTCTAAGGACAAAGGAAGGAGTATAAGTACCATTTTTGTCACTCACTTATTCAGCTTTACTAAGAAGGTCTCCAGTGTGGTCCCTACTTTTGGTCCACAAGCAAATATGTTTGTACCATCCACAAACTGGCAGAGTGAAATGTTCAAGGAAATTCAATAGAGAAAATATCAGTTGATTCATTTGTACCAGAATTATGAAAAGACATCCACAACCTGTCCTCATGAAAGTGTCACATATTGCTCAAGTTATTGTATGGTCTTACATTTATGAAGCATACAGGCTGACTTTAAGGTACAGAAGAGAAGAAAAAGTGCACAAGAAAATTAAAAGAAGAATAACTCTTCAGAAGGGCCTAGAGTGGCCCAGTAATTATTAGGATGATCATGACTATTAGCCAATTAGGGATGATTGCTACTCATTTTTTTTAATACCATGTCTCACGAAGCAGTTCAGACTCAGTGATCCTCCTGTTGAAGCCTCCCAAGTGCTGGGATTATAGGCATGTGCCACCATGGCCAGTTCTGGAGCTGACATGACATGCCCAGGTTTCCAAGGCCGGCATGGTGTGCGGTACCAAGGATCAAACTCAGGACCTTGAGCTTGCCAGCCAGGTGCTTATGCCACCAAGAATCTCCCCAGCCCTACAATTGCTTTTGAACTCAACACCTAATTAAATTTTGTCCCTAAAATAATCTTTTTTCTTTTTTTTTTAAGTTCATATATTTACCAAATTCATAAGATTGGGAGAACTTCTGGAGATATCAGAATATTTTGTTTAAAAAATGGATAATTGGAACTGCTTCCAGGATCCTGAGATGCAGAGAAACCGGGGTTGATGTGGCTCCTCAAGAGTTACTGATGAATGAAATGGCAGAAAATGGAAAAAGTTGTGACCGGAGATGTGTAGCAATGAGCAAGGAACAACACAATGGAAATTTCCCATTATGTTCAGCATATATAAAAACAATTTCTTCTGTATGCCTACTGGATAGGCTTGGGGATGTAGTCTTCTGTGGGGTTTGGAACAGGGCTGCACACCTTTCTGTTTTATCTGGGCCCACACAGAGCTTCACTTACATTAGCTGCTTATGAATGTAACTCAGTGAATTTCCTTGAGCCACTCTATCCTGACCAGATTATTTGTCCAGATGAACAGGGCACTCCAGGAAGCATTTCCTTGTGGAACATCATCTCGAAAGTTAGGATTGAGGCCTGCATGTGGGGTATCAGTACAGCTATCATAGAGCTGCCTCCATACTTCATGGCCAGAGCAGCTTGCCTCTCAGGCCCTGAACCAGATGATGAAGAGTATCACAAATTTGAAGAAATGCCAAGACATGCAGAGTCTGCACAGGACTTTCCCTCATGAGCAAAACTCGCAATTCAAAGACTCGTACAGAAGGTTGGATTTTTTTTGAATATTGGTCTGTGCTTCTATTCCAAATCCGCTATTTGATCTTGCTAGAATAATGTTCAGACATTTTCTTGTACCTTTTTGGACCTTCTCTGGTGCAACCCCGATTGGAAAAGCAATAATTAAAATGTATATCCAGAAAATCTTTGTTATTATAACATTCAGCAAGCACATTGTGGAGCAGATGGTAGCTTTCATGGGTGCTGTCCCCTGCATAGGTCCGTCTCTACAGAAGCCCTTCCAGGAATACCTTGAGGCCCAGTGGTTGAAGCTACACCACAGGAGCAAAGGTGGTGCACCCTAGAGAGAAAACTGGCTGTCCTGGCTGTTTGAGAAGTTGGTGATGGTGATAGTATATTACTTTATCCTGTCTATCATTAACTCCATGGCACAGAGTAATGCCAAATGAATTCAGCAGTGGTGGAACTCAGAGGAGAAAACTAAATAAACAAAAAACATTTTTAACTGCAGCAGTTATAGTGGATGGGTTCTGCCTTAATTTGGAAGGACTCCAAATGAGGAAGGAAAATTCCCTCTTCCAGCTTGTATCAATTTTAAAGACTGATAACCAACCAACCCCAGGCCCTGCAAGTGTGGAGGAGAGCTTCTGCTCTGTCCTGCGCCTGCCCACCGCTCCAAGCCCAGACCTGCCACTTGAAAGAGGCCTTTCCCTGCATTCTCCAGACCTCCCCCGCCTGGCCAAACCCAGCACAGCCCACCATCTGGGTAAGAACTTCTGCCATGCTCTTGGGAGTCCTGCAGAACCACCAAAACACAACACTGGTGAGTGTGTGGGAGAGCTTCTACGTTCTCTCACTCCTGCTCCTCATATCCCTACAGACCCAGCCCAGACCTAGCATACAGGCTTGAGATAAAACCCTGCAGCTAAAGTCCCTGCAGTGAGACTAGGGTCAAAACCACACAGCTAATCCAGGAAAAGAACATCTTCCCAGAGGTGTACAGCAGGCCCACTTCCAAGGGCAACAACAGTAAGGAGTTGAGCACAGTAAGCAAACCCAAGCCAGGCACAACTGCATGAACTAGAACATGGTATATTAGTACCTGAATTCCATTAAGTATTAAGGACATAATTGCATCAAAGCTCTACACCAAAGGTCAGAGGTCAGTGTTAAATGAAATGAAAACGACAAGGAGCAAAATGCAATCTCAGGCCTCAAACCCACCCATAACAAGTGCAGAAGACACTAACTCAGCTGAAATAAATGAATCAATAGCATCAGAAGTAAATAAACAGCAGCAGAATGATATAGAGGAACTCAGAGCAGAATTAATTTCTGGAATAAAGAAAAGAAAACTCTGAATTTATAGCAGCTGAACTTAAAAATCAAATGCAGAAACATATAGAGGAAACACAATGCCCAACCAAACAAATGCAGTGGACACTAGCTTAGCTGAAATATATGAGTTAGTGGCATTGGAAGTAAATAAGCAACTGCAGAAAGGTTTAAAGGAACTCAAAGCAGAATTACTGTCTGAAATGAATAAAAGAAAACTCTAAATTTATAGCACCTAAACTAAAGAATCAAATACAGAAACATAAAGAGGAAACCCAATCTGTAAAAATCTCTGTAGTAAAAGAATTAATAACTGCGTCTAAAGAAGACATTGTTAAAAAAAATACAGGAGATTTAAAAAAATGATGGATTCCTTGAATGAGCAATACAGGAAAGAATTAGGTCGCATGAAGCAGAGTCAAAGAGATGTAGAGGAACATAAATCTCAATCACAAGTCTGAAAAAACATTTGAACAAAAGTGAAGATAGAGTTTCAGATCTTGAAGATGCCGGTGCAGCTAGTGAAAAGATAAGGAAAGATCTTCTAAAAACAACTAGGATGCAGGAAAAAAATAATCCATCACTTGCAAGACGATGCAAAGATGAACAATGTGAGACTAATAGGCATCAATGAGAAAGAAGGACTCAATACAGATGATATAAAAAGAATATGGGCAGAAGTAATAGGAGAAAACTTCCCAAATATGAGGAAACAATCTGATACTCAGGTAACCAAAGCATACAGAATTCCAAATAACTTCAACCCAATTAAAAACACACCAAGACATATAATAGTCAAGATCCCAGAAATCCAACACAAGAATATCATACTGAAAGCTGTTAAAGAAAAGAAGCAGATCACATTCAAAGGAAAACCCATCAGAATTACGCCAACTTCTCTTCACAAACCACGAAGACAAGAAGAGCATGGAGCAGAATACTTCAAGTCCTCTATGAAAAAAAATTCCAGCCCGAACTACTATACCCTGCAAAACTCTCTTTCAAGCTTGATGGAGAAGTGAAATACTTCCATGACAAAGGACAACTAAAGAATTTCATGATGGCAAAAACAACCCTACACAGACTACTGAAAGATGTTCTAGAGAGGGATCAAAATGATCAGAACTCCAACAATGAGAACAGAAGAAACCCACTAAATAGGACAAACAAACACAGGAGAAAAAAACAGTTAAAAAACAACATTCAAATAACATGTCTATCATAAGTCAACACAACTCAATTATAACTATCAATGTAAATGGACTCAATTCACCAATTAAGAGAAATAGATTGGCTCAGTGGATTAGGAAACAAAACCCAACAATATGTTGCATATAAGAAAAAAATTTAACTCATTAAGAAACTCACAGGCTGAAAGTCAAAGGATGGAAAACAATACAACATACCCCACTACTTCAGAAAAAAGCAGGGGTAGCAATCTTGATCTCAGACAGTATCAACTTCAAACAAAGAATGATCAAACAAAATAAAGCAGGCCACTATATACTAGTTAGAGGAAAAATTCAAGAGGAAGAAATAACAACCATAAATATGTATGCACCAAACATGGGAGCACCCAACTGTATAAGACAAACCTTAATAGACATGAAAAATCTAATATACAATACAACAATCTTAACAGGAGACCTTAACACCCCCTTATCCCAAAAAGATAGATCAACCAGACAAAAAATTAGCAAAGAAGTAGCACAACTGAATCAGAGCTTGGAACAAATGGACTTGGTAGACATACACAGAGTATTCCACCCAACCACAGCTGAATACACATTTTTCTCAGCTGCACACGGATCATTATCTAAAATAGATCACATACTAGTATGTAGGTCATGCTTAATTGTATGCAAGAAAGCAGAAATTACCTCATGCATATTATCTGACCACAATGCAATGAAACTGGAAATAAATAACAAAAGAAACCAGAAAAACCCACTAAATACATGGAAATTAAACAACACCCTACTGAGCAATCAATGTGTTACACATGAAATTAAACAAGAAATTCAACAATATCTGCAATTCAATGAAAATTCATCCACAACTTATCGCAATTTATGGGATGTGATGAAAGCAGTTCTCAGAGGGAAATTCATAGCTGTGGACTCACACATTAGGAAAACATAACAGGAACAAATAAACACCCAAATGCTGCACCTTCAACAACTAGAAAAGGAAGAGCAAACCAAACCCAGAGCCCAAAGACAGGAAGAAATAAAGATTAGAACAGAAATTAATTCAATTGAGATGAAGAAAACAGTTCAAAGAAATAACGAATAAAAAAGCTGGTTCTTTGAAAGATTAAATAAAATTGATAAGCCCCTAGCCAACCTCATGAAAAAGAAGAAAAAATTCAAATACAAACAATAAAGAATGAAAAGGGTGTAACTACTACAGACCCGGTGGAAATTCAGAAGATTATCAATACTTACTTTGAGAATCTTTACACTCACAGAATAGAAGACACAGACCAAATGGACAGATTCCTAAAGAGGTACGAATTACCAAAACTGAATCCAGAAGATATAACAACTCTCAATAACCCAATAACAGCCATTGAAATACGGAATGTAATAAAGAGCCTGCCGACAAAGAAAAGTCCAGGTCATGCTGGATTTACAGCTGAATTTTACAAGAAATTCATAAAAGATATAATCCCTACACTCCTCAAACTCTTCAGTGAAATTGAAAAGGAAAGAGTTCTCCCAAAATCATTCCTGGAGGCAAGTATTTTACTGATACCAAAACCAGGGAAGGACGCAACTAAGAAAGAGAACTACAGGCCTATCTCCCTCATGAACATAGATGCAAAAATCCTCAATAAAATCCTAGCAAATAGAATGCAGCAAATCATCAAGAAGATCATACACCATGACCAGGTAGGATTCATCCCAGGGATTCAAGGATGGTTCAATATTCTAAAATCTATAAATATAATACACTATATCATTAGAGCGAAAATTAAAAACCACATCATCATTTCAATCGATGCAGAAAAGGTTTTTGACAAAGTCCAATACTCATAAATGTTCAAAGTCCTACAGAAAATTGGAATAGATGGCCTCTACTTCAATCTGGCAAAAGACATCTATGACAACCCAACAGCTAATATAATTTTCTCTCTTTTTTTTTTTCTTTTGCAGTACCAGGGATTGAACTCAGGACCTTGTGCTTGCCAGGCAAACCCTTATTCAATTGTGCTATCTCCCTGGTCCCAATTCTCAATGGGAAAAAAACTGATATCTTTTACTCTCAAATCAGGTACAAGACAATGATGTCCTCTATCACCCCTCCTCCTCAATATAGTTCTAGAATGATTAGCTACAGCCATTAGACAAGAGGGAGAAATAAAAGGAGCAAGAATAGGTAAAGAGGAAGTGAAACTATCATTATTTGCAGATAACATGATACTTTATTTGGAAGACTCAAAAAACTCCACTAAGAAACTACTAGAATTGATAGACAAATTCAGTACCATAGCAGGATATAAAGTCAATACCCAAAAGTCAGTAGCATTCTTCTACACAGATAACAAACACACTGAGAAGGAAATTAGGGAAACAATACCTTTTGCAATAGCCCCAAGAAAAATGAAATACCTTGGAATTCATCTAACTAAAGAAATCAAAGATCTTTTCATGGAAAAATTACAATATTTTGAAAAAAGAGATTGTAGAGGACTTCAGAAAATGCAAAGATATCCCCTGCTCCTGGATAGGAAGAACCAACATCGTGAAGATGGCCATACTCCCACAATTGTTGTATAGATTTAATGCAATCCCTATGAGACTACCTCCAACATGGTTCCCAGACCTAGAGAAACTGTTCCTAAAATTTATCTGGGACCAAAAAAGACCTAGAATAGCAAAGTCAATCCTGGCCAACAAAGACAAAGCATGGAGGCATTACAATTCCTGACTTGAAATTATACTACAAAGCTACTGTAATAAAATCAGCATGGTATTGGCAACAAAATAGACCTGAGGATCAATGGAATAGACTAGTAGATGCAGAGGCCTCTAGGAATGCACTTAGCCACCTGATCTTTTTTTTTTCCAAAGTTTTATTGATAAACAGCAATGAGACAGTTTCAAATCAAATCGGAAGTACAGTTTCAACAAATAATACACTGCATATATTCTTCTTAGTGGTTAATTGCTGTACAAGAAGTGGACTTGTGATCCTATTTACAAACACCATTAGAACAAATCATTCTATTCAATAAGAGAATGCAACTATATATCTATCCCAACCTCTTTGAATACACAGATACAAAATGGACATTCATCGGTATACCCCATTTCTTCTAAGTTCCGTTATTGAATATTATAGGTGTGTAATCTCAGCAAAATATTCTAAAAGAGTCCAGTAGCCCATAATAGCATTGGGTCTTCTGTTTAACTGGCAATGTCAGAAATTATTGGCCTGAGTCCCCCAGCTCAACATAACAGCATGGCTTTATTTCTTATATAGCCACCTGATCTTCAACAAAGGAGCCAAACACACTTACCGGAAGAAAGATAGTCTCTTTAACAAATGGTGCTGGAAAATTTGGCTCTCTACATGCCGAAGACTAAATCTTGACCCCGGTCTATCACTATGCACTAAACTAAAGTCAAAATGGATTAAAGAACTGAACATTAAGACAGAAACACTAAATCTCCTAGAAAAGAAAGTAGGAGGAACTCTTGAAGACATAGGGGTAGGCAAAGAGTTCATGAACAGAAACCAAATCGCACAGGAAACACTTGAAAGAATTAACAACTGGGACCACCTCTTAATGAGAATTTTTTTTCACATCAAAAGAAATTATCAACAAAGTGAAAAGACAACCCACAAACTTTGAAAAAATCTTAACTAATAAGCACTCAGACAAAGGTCTGCTCTCCAGAATTTATAAAGAACTAGAGAACGTTAAGTCCTCTAAATTTAAAGACCCAATCCAGAAATGGGCATCTGAGATGAACACACACTTCTCAGAGGACAAAATTAAAGAAGCAAATAAATACATGAAAAAATGCTCCACATCACTAACCACCTGTGAAATGCACATTAAAACAACACTGAGATACCAACTCACCCCATAAAGATTGGCTATCATAAAGAAATCACCCAACAACAAATGTTGGAGAGGCTGTGGGGAAAGTGGAACCCTTCTCCACTGTTGATGGGAGTGTAGACTGGTGCAACCATTATGGAAATCAGTGTGGAGACTCCTTAGAAAATTAGTACTGGAAATCCCATTCAAGCCTGCTGTCCCCCTACTGGGAATTTTCCCAGAGGAACTGAAAGCATCATATCATAGTGATATATGTGTACCTATGTTTATAGCAGCACAATTTGTGATAGTCAGATCTTGGAAACAACCAAGATGCCCGTCACATGTGGAATGGTTAAAAAAGATGTGGTACTTTTATATAATGGAGTACTACTCTGCTATAAAGAATGATAAACTTGAAGCCTTCATATTTAAGTGGATGCCACTTGAAGATATACTTATTAGTGAAATAAATCAGACCCACATCTGTAAATATCGTATTGTCTCCCTAGTATAAGGACTTACAATTCCATATATGGTTAGGTTTCTAAATTTCTTTGTAAAAATATGTAAATGCTTCTTTCTATTTTTATATGATTATCCTTCCTTCATATTCTGTAAGGACTTAAAGTTCAACATATCAATATCTGATGGAAAATACCTGTTCCATGATATACCAAAATGTTTGACATTTAGACAGATAGTATAAACTAAGCTGCATATATTGCAGGTTAATAATTAGCTTCTCTTCTGAAGGGTTAACAACCTAAGCTAGCAGTTTAAAATTGGAGAAAAGGAAGGGCTGCAAGGTCAGCCAACATTTTGGTCCTAGCCTTTCAAGGTCAGTGAAGACTCAGGACATAGGAGAACCTGTACTGTAACAACATGTAACTCAGTTGTGCTCCAAATTTTCTGATCAAGAAGATTATGGAGCCACAGAGGAATGTGTTCGATGATCTAAAGTGAGCCTGGAGAGAGTCACATGGAGAGAAAAAAACATTTTCTCAAACTTTCACAGAGAGCAAATTGGTCAAGCAATGGCTGTGACTCATCCTCATGTCTGACACTGACAAAAGGATGTACAAAGGGCGGTACAGGGCTACAGGATAAATCCTGAGAGTACTTGGCTGACCTTATCAGATACAAAAGTTACATTTCTTGTTATATAGGTCTTGCTATATCTTGGTCTTAACCATCCAGCAAAAAAGTATAAAAACAAGGTATATAAAGTAAAGCCATATTAATAAAATGAGCTGTAAAAGGCTCAAGTCAATAACTTCTGAGGATAACCCACTAATATTATAGACTGCTAGACAGTGTTAGATTGTTTAGGTGAATTCAAACACCTATAGTATTTAGATGCCAATAGAATATTCACCTCTGACAGAACAAAAAAAAAAGGATACAAAGGAAAGATCATTTTGTATTTATATATACAAAATAGGATAGGTTAACAGCTACTTTCGCTTAATTCAATGAGATGAAAGAGGAGTACTAACAGTGTTTGGACAGAATATCCTGTATGCTTCTTGTGCTATGGATAACCACTAAGAAGATAACAATGGCCAATGTACTGATTATCAAAACTGTCCTATTAATCACCTGTGAAACTGTTTCATTTACATTTATTTCTCAATAAAAAATAAATTTTTTTAAAAAAAAGAATAAGGAAGGTGAAGGAGGCAAGTGTGGGCAAGAGTTCACATATGTTACCAGGGCATTTGAGAGGATGTTAAGATAGACGCAGGACAGAAATAAAATAAAAATTTTCCACCATTCAAAGAAAAAATTTTAAAGCCTTTCTGAAAGCAGTTCAGCCTCCATTTTGCACTGACATGCTTTTCTTCTGTGTTAAGGTAAGGCGCCCCTCAGTTCAGCCCAGCTTGTGTTCTGTTAGGCTGGCATGGGCTGTTCAGCCCAAACTTCCCAGGTCCTGGCCTCTGTCTCTTCAAAAGGCCCACATGGTACAATTAGAGCATTCGTGCCACACCAAAAGTTCCTAAGTGTGTTAAATATGTCAAGCTTTTCAGGCTTGTCGGCAATGATTGCTTTGTTTTTCTAAGTCATCAAAATGTGTACAAGTTCTAGAGACTGGCTGACAGTCCTGCATGTCTATCATGGTACAATTTAATATGCCATTCTGCCCAGTCCTTCCCCAACCTCCCTCAAAAAAGTCCATTTTATGATGCATTGCACACCCTCTGGGGAAATTTATCTTTAAATTTTGAGACAGTATAAGGAAAATTTGGTTGGTGTCTCATGAATGAACCTACACCATTTTTTATTCTGTGTATTTAGAATGAAGTCATAAAAAAACTTTATAAAAACATCTTTGATCATTCCAAAAAAAAGGATAATTAACTATATATTTTACATATCTTCATTCATCAAATATTTATGGAGCTACTGCTGTGTGCTAGGCATGGAACACAGCCATGAATAACATCTCTAGTACTTAAATGCAAGCAAACAAAGGCAATGTTCAAGAAACATTAAAAGAAAAAAGCATGGTGAATGTCTAAATTTTATTTTTTTCCATATTTTAGGGAAGGGTCTACAGGGTGTTCGGAATCTCACTACTAGATCAGACTCATAGTGATTCTCCTGTTTACAGCCTCCCAAGTGCAGGGATTACAGGCACGCGCCACCATGCCCATGCTATCCCAGCATGCCCCGGGGATGGAACCAGCACTGCAGGCCCAGGGATGGAACCCCCTGCCTGGGTACCTGCATGAAGGCACTTTAATCTGCTGAGCTATTTGGTGAGCCCTAAATTTTAAAAAGTATTACAGTAAAAGACACATTGCCATTAATTTCCCTCAAAATATTCCCCTCCACTTTACAAGTAGTAGTTATGGAGTAGTTCTGGAAATCTTCTTTCATGAGTGTCATTACAAGGTATGATAAAAAGTATGGTAAGCACTGCTGTGCCATCTAACAGGAGGGCAGACTTCTAAAAACAACGTGGTGTATCTTCATCCAGCTTATTTACCAGGTCTGGCACCATGCAACTTCTGGCTGACTCTTCTTCAAAGTCAAAATGATCATTAGAAGGTAAATGTTTTAACCAATTCAGGACATCAAGGAAGCTATGCCAGATAAAGTATGAAAAGGGACTCCTAACACTGTTTCAAGCAGTAGCAAGAATGATGGGATAAGTGCCTTTGAAGTGGAGAGGGATTTTTTGTTTTGTTTTTTCTTATTTTTACTTTTTTTATTTTTAAAGAGAAAAAGAAACTAGTAAAAAAAAAAAACCACACACACATTAGAAATGACACAAAATTTCACTAAATAAAATGATAGGAATTGAATAATGGTGGTTACACTGTGTATTGTTGCCTTCAAATTAGTGGTTCAGGGGCTGGCAAGATAGTTTGGCCGTCTAAGCATCTGCTTCACAAGCACAAGGACCAGGATTCGCTCCTCTGTATGGTAAGCCATGCTGGCCACCAAAAGTGGGCATGGTGGAGGAGGCCTGTAATCCCAGTGCTGAGGAGGCTGAGTGAGGCTGGAGACTCACTACAAATCTGAGCTGCATAGAGAGACCAAATAAATTAAATGAATAAATATAGATTTCTTTTAAAAGTTAGTTGTTCGGACTACCAGATATAGACATGCGAAACTGATCAAAAATTTTAAAAAGTATTCTCTTCCTTATAGTCGAAATTAGTAGTAAAATTATCCAAGCTACCCTGTGTGTATACATACATATTCCCTCCTTCCTCCTTTTTTTCTTTTCTCCTTTCCCTCCTTGCAGTTGTTCCTTCTCTTTCAGCAGTTCCTATCCCTTTCACAGTATCTTTTGTACCATTTGGATTTTACTTACTCTTTCAGATTCTTACACTAGGGAGACAATATGATGTTTACACACATAATTTTGATTTATTTCACTTATAAATATGGCCTGTACTTCCATCCATTTACCTATAAGCACCTCAAGTTTTTTCTTTTATTATCTATTTATTTGGTACAGGGGCTGCTATGCAGCTTGGACTTGTAGTGATCCTCCTGTCTCAGCCTCTCCAGCGCTGGGATTACAGGTAAGTGCCATCATGCCATTTTGGTTGCCTGAACGGCATGCCCAGGGTTCCAGCACCAGGAATCAAACCCAGGTCCTTCTGCTTGCAGGGCTTACACCACCAAGCAATCTCCCTAGCCCCTTGTTTTTCTTTTCTATAGCTGAGTAACACACCATTATATAAAAAATGCCTCATCTTTTTTATACTCTCCTCAATTGATGGGCATTTGAGTTGTTTCCACGATTTAACAATGACAAATGGGGAGATTAATGACAATGTATCTTTTACTATAATAGGTTTTTGGTTTTTTTTAATTTGAACACACACCATAGTTTGGGGTCATAATACAGACGAGTTTCCCAAAACTGCCATAATAAATTGCATATAAACTGGGTGTCTTAAAACACTAGAGATGTATGCTGTCATGTTTCTGGTGAGCAGCAGTCTATAATCAAAGTGTCTAGAAGGCAACATTGCCTCTGGGGTCTCTAGAGAAGAACTCAGTCTTGTTCTCATCTAGCTTTTAGTTGTTGTCAACATTTCCTGATTTGTGGGCACATTGTCTCCATAGGGACATTACTTTCTTTTCTTCTGACTACATTGTCTCCTTCTGACTTTTATTTTTTTAATTTTTCTTTTTAAAGAATACAAAATAGTATAAAAAATAGAAAAGAAAGAAAGAAAAACAGCATTATAAACAATACAAAATTTCATTAAACAGAATGATAGGAATTCTGTTTTTTAATCAATTTTGCGGGTTTATATTTGGTAACCTAAGCAATTAATTTGAAGATAATATCATGCAATATAGCAATCATTATTGAATTGCTTTTTCTTTGTAAGAACATTTGTGGCCACATATAGGGTCCCCATCCAGATAAATCCAGACAGACTCAGCCCAACATCCTTAAAGTAATCACATCTTTCACCATCTAAGGTAATATTCATTTTTTGTCCATATATGATTGCCATAGCATTCCCTAACCGCTACTTACCTTTGACAACAAACAATATAGAAATTCAATACATTCAGATAACTATAAGAAAAATGAGGGGAAAACCAGGGAGGATAAGCGAGTGATGGAGATGTTATTTTCATTAAAGAGGCAAGAGGTTACACTTTAGAATAGAAGAGTAATAGGGTATTGGCAGAATTTGAATTTGATTCTTAGTAAAAATGAAAACCATTGGTAACTTAGAGATAAAGAATTTCTAATTGAACTGACTTCTATTACTAGGGCTGATGTGTGGGGAAGAAATGATAGAAAGAGGGCACTGAGGTAGTATGGACCATTTAGCAAGCTGTCTCAGTATTCTAGGTAAAAGCTAACTGTACCTATGACTAGGTAGTGGTCATAGAAGTATTAAGAAATAATTTCACTTGAGATATATTTTGAAGTTTGAGCCCACAGGATTTGTTGATGATGTGACTGCACGGGAGAGTAGTAGAGGATTCAAGGAAGAATCTAAGAGCTTTTTATAATGTGAATAAAAGGATAGGCATCACAGGCAACTGAGATTTGGAAGGTGAAGAGAAGCAGAATAAGGAATCAAGAGTTCCATTTTGAAATATGAAATGCCTTTTAAGTATCCAAGTGAAAATAGTCTAAAGACAGCTGGACACAGAAGTCGACAGAGGAAGTCAGAACACATACACCTATGTGTCAATGGTGAATGTCTGGTGTTTAAAATCACCAGGAAGTAAGTGTAGCTAAAGGGTCAAAAGTGAGCCCTGGAGTATTACAAAATGAAGAAACCAGGAGATTTGGACAAACCAGGAAAAAAGCATATGGAGAGAGCCAGTGCAGAATTGAAACTATAAAAATCTACCAACTTGGAAACATAAATTAAAAGGTGATCTGCAAAGGAAGTAATCAGCTCTATCCAAAGCCGCTGGGGGGGGGGGGGAACCAAAGCTGCTGATAGATCAAATAAGATTGAGATGTGGGGGAATCATTAGGGGTCTTGATAAGATCAATTGTGAACATAAATTGCACTTGGCATAAGTTCAGAAGAGTAAGAAAAATGAAATGTTGACAATTGATTTGGACAATTATTGCAATGAACTTTAACTACTAAGGAAATTAAACTACTGGACACACTATAACATAGTACTATGTACCATGCTGAGAAAATGTTTCTATTGAGAGGCAAAAATTGATACTACAGGCAAATAAATGAGTACACAAGCAAAGTCAATGAGTGGGTGAGAAGGGGCAGAATCCAGGACCTGAAAGGCTGACCAGCCTTGAATGGGAGTAGGGAAGGCCTCCTTAAAGCAGAAAAGGACTCACAATATATAGGTGCAGATGCAGATCTGCTAATGAGATGATTAGCATGCTTTCTGGTGGCCCTTGCAATTAGAAGTGCAGTCATCAGCTGAGACTGGAAAGGTTAGATAAGAGAATGGAAGGGTTGAGAAGGCAAAGAATATCAGGCAGAGAGTGAAATGTCAAGGACAGCAGTAAATCATCTAATGAATTTTCTAGAACAGCACTGTTTCATTGAAATATATTGTGTCCTACATATGAAATATAAAATTTTCTAATAAGCACAGAGAAAGTAAAAGGAACTCAGGTACCATTAATTTTAATGACATTTTATTTAACCCAACATATTACAAAGTATTTCCCCCATGTGTAAGCTGTATTAAAAATATTTAGCTATTTTAAGTTTTTTTCTTTTACTACTAAATTTTCAAAAGCCAGTGTGCATTTTACATTTTAAGCACATCTCAGTTTGTACAAGGTACATTTCAAATGCCTAATAGTCACATGTGGCCAGTGGTTACCATATTGCACATGCCAAGTCTAGGAAATAAAGTAGGGCTAATGAGGAACACTGAGCATCCCTCACAAAGGGGTAGAGGGAATTGGTGGCACGTGCAATGAAATGATTGTACAGATTGACTCTAGAACATAATGCACAAAATTAAAGTGGGGTGAGGAGATACAAAATGATGGGAGGGCCAATGGACTCTTTCAGTAAAATCAAAGAACTTTAGAGCTGTAGATGCTATGCACCATATGAAGAGGCCTGGAAAAATTCTTCTCTTCACAAACTGATGTTCTTTGGCAGACACACCAATAGCAGAGCTGTGAAGATGGTGCATAACAAATGCCAGAGGCAGTCGCTCAAAATGTGATCTATGCAAGTTAAGATGAGGAAAAGCTCACCTCCAAGTAGAATAGCCCAGAAGGGCTTATTCAAGGTGGCAGGTAAATCTGATCTTGAAGAATGAAGGGAATTTTAATCATGTGCGGGAGGCATGGTTTAAAGTTAACTGAAAGTATAAGCAATGATAGAAAAGCCAAAATGCTCACTGTCTTGGGGCAAGAATTAAAAAAGGCTTAAGATGGGTAGAAATAGCAACTACAATGGGGAAGGCAGGCTCTGAATAGTGATAAGTCCTTAAAGGAGACCACTAGGATAAGTGGGGGAAAAGCCTCCTCAAAAACTAAAGTCATATCCCACCTTCAATAAAATGTCTACTAGAACTGATAAAACATATTTACCAAAGAGTGTTCCCAAGAAATAAATGTCTTCCTTTCTGCCCTCCAAGGCACACTATCACACAAGTTTAAGAAAACCTTCCAACTTTCCTTCAAAATCTAGATTCATGTTTCTTGCATTCTTTTCTGTGGAAATAGTTACATTGAAAGAGAAAACATTTCACTCTCACGTCCTGGAAGAAAACATTTGGAACCAACTAGGATTGCAATAGGTGGGATTAAGAAGAGTTTAATTTCTATCAGCAGGCTGGAGAGATAGCTTAGCAGCATAAGAATCTGCCTGGCAAGTGCAGAGTCTTGAATTTGATCCCCAGTACAATAAAAAAATAAATAAATTTTAAAAAATAATAATCACTATCAGTACTTTTTTTTAAGATAGAGGATGGACTCTCACCACATAGACCAGTATAATGCTCTTAGGAAACAAACTGAACTCATACACTGTAAAACTCTTTTTCTAATCCAGGTGCTATTTCTACTTAACTTCTAAGAGAGAATAAGCACTTGACCTTATTTTGCTTCTCATACAGTCATCATTGGACAAGAGGAAGCCTAAGTTTTTCTAAATATGTACAGACTGCTTTGCTTTAAAAAAAAAAAAAGTCACTCTCATTTTCTTTTTCCAACTATCAGTGTCTAAATGGTCAGGGAAACTTGCCAGTAGGTCCACTCTCCTTTTTTCACAAGAATGTCCAGCTTCAACCAGAATAGTTAGAAAACAATAAGAAGACCTGGATGTTTTCAGATTTTAATAATACTGTGCTTTGTATTTACAAGTCATATAGCCTTGTATTTCAGAGTTCATCATTTTAAGTTTACATATTAGTGTATGAAAGCACAACGTTTAATACCAAAGCTTCCTTCCTAACAGTAAGTTACTAATGTCAGGATTTGAAGTCGTATTTACTGTGCTGACTCATGTGGTCCTACATCTAAAACTCATTCTCATAACCAAAATTGAAGTGCCCAGAAAGTAGAACAGGCCCTATTTATTGAATCAAGTGTCCTATTTATTTAAGAGAATTTTAAGATCCATAGATCTTGATATAAATAACCCTAAAACTTATAGTATACATTAATATGAATATAGATTAAGGCATCATTCAGTGAAAACTAATACATTAATGAATAAATGTATATACACATAATCCAATCAGTTCCGCAAAATAAAATATATTTCAATTGAAGAGACAGCAAGTAGGTCAACATACTTAAATGTAAACTACAGCATTAAAAATTTTTCACTAACATGCCATAATTGTGAAGGCTACAGGTACCACTGATCAGACTGCTACAAGTCTCCTGGTTTGGTCATAAAAATGTCCTTTGTCTGCTGATGTCGTTAGGAAGGTAAGGAATCAAGTTCTCTTAATACTAGCCATGGCTTATATCCCGATGTTTTTAACTCTCATGTGTCTGGGAGATTCTGTAAGATCTGTCTCAAGGAAGCGCAGGCAACCATGTGAGCATCAGAAGGAAGATTAGCAAGTGACTGAATCAGCTTCTTGACTATTGTCTTCAAACACTGGTGGGCAGCATTCAAATCTCTGTCAAACTGCTGTCCTTCGATCTGTAGAGCCAAATGACTGCAGATGTTTCTAAATTCAACACTGTCCTGAAATGAACAGTAAATACAAATAGGAAATTAGATGATAGTAACATTGCAGTGCTTTGTTTACCCAGCTTCCAGAGATTTCTAAAAGAACCAGCTTTTTCCATCCGTAGCCTATATAGTTTGACCAAAGCTGACCCTAGCCACCCCTCTTGTAACCAGTCCATTGATTAGATCACCCCCGCCCCAGCCATGTGGACTTCCAGGAATAGAGAGCTGACTCAAGCTAAAGACCAGTCCCACATGTGCTAGGCTAGGAAAGAGAAGCCCTCGTTTACTACAGATGTTAGAAAACACCATACTCAAAGTGTCCAATGAGGATGGAGCCAGCAGAGAACAAAGTAGAGCCAAGTGGTTACAAGAGACTGACTCTAAATACCTTTCTTGAGCATGTGAACAATATAACCCAGGATTTTTCAGTTGATTTAATAAATATCCCTTTTTGCTTGAGCCAATTAGAATTGAGAGTCTATTACTTGTTTTAAAAGAGTTGCTATCAATGCATAAATGGCTTCTGTTCCTATCATTCCATATGTACTGTGTTCAAGATTCCAATACAAAATTCATTTTTAGTAAATATTGTTTCAAGAAGTGTCAAATGTAAATTTAGAAAGAATAGTTCCTGGGTGATTTAAAAGAATGAAATAATTTAACAGGTTTTGAAAATCTCCAAATGGTTCACATCCTGAAACCCACTGCAAATAAATAGTAGACTAAAAATTTTCCATATTAGGTAAAATGTTGAATATATGATCTCTTTTAAACACAGGGAAATAAGCTTCCCCAGATTTATGCTTTGGGGAACACAGCACATTTACTTTTCACTAAAATCCCAAGTCACCAAATTCCTACAGTTCTAAATAAAATAGAATGAACATTCTTTCTGAGATTGCAAGAGAGTATGAGAAATGCTACAACTTCTAGAAAAGCAGACTATTTTAGCTATCTAGCAGTACCATGAAGAAAAGAAAACCTTTCTTGTGCTAGATTTAGGATAGGAGGTAATGCTGTGCCTGAGACTGTGTAACTGTGGACTCTACTACACTTATTTGGAATCACCCTCTATACTATATTTATATTCTGGGAACACCCACGCTATGAAATTAACTTGACAACTTGAATTGGGCTAAAATATGTACGGACACACAGCAAAAGCAAACAAAAGTCTATTCCAGGGAACATATCCAAAACCCATGCCCTATAAAGTATTCCCATAAGCCTGTGTCAAAGATAAACTCAAAATATGAAATTTAAAATACAATCTATCATGAGACAGCAGATGCAATGGCAGGATAAGATGCCAAGAATTTATGAGACCATAAAATATGTTTAAAATGATTAAGGATGTAAAAGGAGGAATTTTTTAAAAGATTTTAAGAAAAAAAAGACTTTGAAAAAGAACCAAATACCACTTCTAAAAAATCACAACTACAGTGAAAAATTAAAAGCTCTATGGACAGCTTCAATCACCTGATTAGATTTGTTTTAAGTGAGGATTAGTAAGCTGGGAGAAAAATAGGAGAAAATTACCCAGAATGAGAGATAAAAAGTTAAGAGTATGGGAAATATGAAAAGGAAGTTAAGCACCTTGGATGACAGATAAGAGAGTCCAATAAACACATTTCCAAGAGAGAGAAATGAGAAGGCAATATTCAAGTGAATAATGGATGAAAGTTATCTAGAATTGGACTAAACGGTGAATCCTTAGTTTCAGGAAGATAAATGAGCCTGTGAAAAGTAAGTGCAAGGAGATTGAAACAAGCTTTGAAAAAAAAGAACAAAAATTGAGACAAACAGACACAAAATGGAAGGGATGGTACCAGGAGTGCTCTACTACCGACCTACATACCCACCGTGTTTGTTGTTGCTCTTGTTGTTTTTGTTTTGAGACAAGGTCTCTTCAAGTTGCCCATCTGGGTAACTTCTAATTCTCCTGCCTTGGCCTCTGTACCTGCTGGGATGGTGAGCATGCCTCACTTTGCCTGGCCAGAGGCGAAAGTACTCTTAAAAGTAACCAGAAAAAAAGTCATACATGGTGCAGAAAATGATGTCAGTCACCTGACTTCTCACTGTAACAACTAAAGACAGAAGAAAGTGGAATAATGTATTGAAATACAGTAGCTGTTAATCAAAAAAAATTTAAACCTATTAATCTATTTTCTAAAACTCACGGCAAAATACATGTACTACCACTTAAAGAGACGGAAGGAGCTTACCACTAAAGAACACTCACTGTTAGCTCTTTTCTCAGGATTAAGATTCAACAAAAGAAATTCAACTCAAGAAGGAAAAACTGAATGCAAGAGGCAAGAGTGCGCAATGAACTTACATACATGATATGACTCTAAAGAATTGGCCATAGAAACAAAAATAAGGGCTTACAAAAGCAAAATAGCTATATAATGCAAATGATACTTAACACATGCATTGGAATGACATCCTAAGTAGTGCATTTTTCCAGATGAAGGTGGGAAAACCAGTACATTTTAGAAGTATATTGTTATGAATATAAAGATTATCATTAAAAGTAGAGATATGAATATATGCATAAACACATAAAACCTCAAACCAGCAGAAGAAAATGGTATATTAAAATTCTATTGATTCTAGTTTTAGAAGGTGAAAATGCAGAAATGATGGCACAAATATAAAGCAAAACAAATATAAAGTACTAAATAAGATAATAGAAATAAACCTGAATTTGTCAATAAGCACAGTAAGTTCAAACCAATAAACACTTTGAAAGACAGTGTTCACCAGACTTGATTTTAAACTTCTACCTATATGCTGTCTACAAACAACACATTTAATACTAAAATCACATAAAGGCTGAAATTAAATGGATATTAATATAAAAGAAGAGAGAAAAACAAAGGGAAGGAAAAATACGACTGTAAAAAATCATCTTAGGGATAAAATAAAACTGGTAACTTTAATATACACTCACTCTACAAACATAAATGTTTATTTTAACTCAGCTTTCTCTATAAGTGATGAATCAAATGAGAAAACAATCAACATGTACAGAAAAGACTGAAAAAACAGAGTAGAATTTTGAGCCAACAGAAAAAAAGCTAAGAATTCAATTCAATAGGTTAGGGCAAGAAAAACAAATAATCCTGTAGAAAATGAAAGGAAGAAATAAAAGCCGAGGCAAAGTTTGATTAAAGACTACAGTTTTCTTCCTCATTTTGTACAGAAAGAAACACTATTTTCTCCCAAGAAAACCCTTATCACTTGGGTAATAAAAATCTAGGTTTCTTTCTTTCTTTTTTCTTTTTTTTTTTTTTTTAAGATCTAGGTTTCTGAAGAAGTGCTTATTTGACAACATTCCTCAAGAATCAAAGCAAATATCTATTTGTCTCAATTATGCAAACAAAAGTAGCAGGACCCCTGGGCAAGCCAGAAACTGGGGTAGATGGATAAACACATGGCAGCTCCTGTCCTCAACTATTCCCAGGCATGGAACTTAGGTCTTTTTCTCTTTAAAACATTCTTATTCCCTACTTTTATGTGTTCACATGTCAAGGGGATCCTTAGATAATCTGTCCCTCAGTTTATGGTGTAATCTCTGCTGCTGAAGCACATTTTTTGGGAATGAGAAAATAGGAAGAAAAATTACTGTGGACAATTCCCCCAAATCTACATCAAGGGTAATTGTATACTTGCTTTATAGAAGTAATCCAACTCTGAGTACAAAGTGGAAGGATCAAAGACAAAAGGCAAAGGGGCATTTAGAAGAGACGGAGCCACCGAGACCTGTGCTGACGTGTGCCTATTGGCCAGTCTGTAGAGGAATTCATCACCTACCAGAGATTAAAATGCCTTTAAAAATATAGCTGAGTGCCTAAAATCTGAAGTCAATTTCACATTTACTGTAATTAATCAAAGAAGGCATCATTTGGGAAAATTACATGTATAATAAAATTCGACTGCTTGGCTGTACTAGTCTCTCAGGTCCTGGGCAAACTTTAGTTCTCTGGCAAGCTCTGCAAAGTCTCTTTATTTTACTATTCTAGTACAGTATTTCCTTCTAATCCTTTCTCAAATATATTAACAGTCAAAGAAAACAAATTAATAGGAATAGGCTTTCCATGGGACTCTTAAGCCAGGGGAGGGAAAAGTAAAACAAGTGATTGCTTCTCTTCCTTTCTAGAAGGTCTGAAGGCCAACCATAAGTACAATAATCATCACCTGCAACAAAACTTCTGCTACTTTTGCTGCAGAATGTGGGAGTCACAATCATAGTATTAAGACAAGAGCCTATTTAGTGGGTCACAGACTTTCAATAGAAAGTTACATGATCAATGTTGATGATAATTTCTCTTAACAGTATTTCCATTCACTAACAGAGCATTTCCTCCCACCACTTTATATTTAGTAAGTCCCAGATACTCCCAGAAATGATGTAATATCCTACCCTGCACTTTGCTAGAATTAGAACAATACGACTAAGCAATCTAAAGCAGGTTTTAAGACTTCTAAAAATTGTGTAATTTTCAGGTTTTTGGCATGAAATGTATTGATTGATACAATGGCTAACATTTACCTTCCCACATGAGTTGAGATTCTCTCCCTTGACTCCACTGATCTACCAGGATGATGGCCTTGGACTGTTTAATTCAGTTAATCAAATTTATTTCACATGTGCATCAAGCCTCTACTACATAACTGACTCCAAAGGATAAAAAGCATGAAGACATGATTTCTGATGTCTAAAGAGCTTATAACTCAGTACAGGAAATGAGACACATAGATTATATATCTAAATGTTCAACGAAATATGAGGGGTACAGCAAAAAATCCCCAAAACTCGACTGTATGGAAAAACAGGCAGTTACACACTGATAGTCTCAGCATAGCACACGGTTCCTACAAATCTGATATGTGAGCTAGACCTGGAATTAACCTCTCTATTTCACAACTCAACTAGTCATTTAAGACCCATCCCAAATTACAGACTGAGTCCTAATGAATTACAGGACAGAGCCTACCATCAAGTGTGGGAGAAAAAAAAATTACTAACCTATAGATACTGGGGGGAGCGAGCTGGGCCTCCATAGAGGCAAGCAACTCACCCTGGGGCTAGAGTGAAGCAGTTCATGCTTCTCCCTTGGCTACCTTCACACTGTTTCTCTTAAGACTGAGTGTTAAGAGCACTACAAATCTCAGAAGGGCAGAGACTGACCCAAAATGAAGACTGGTCTGCTGGTCTGTGTCTCTTTCCTGAAATGTAACTGAGCAGCCTTGGTGGTATGAAATCTGTTCAAAGCATGGAATCTTCTACACCTTCTGTAACACCACCTTCAGCCAATCAAACACATCTCAGTTGGAGCCCTCTCTCTCTTGCTCTGTTCTTTCCTAGTCAGTGCAAGGGAGATCTCTAGAGACAATGCTGTCCTTTTGATTTTCTGCATTATGCACTATGTTTATTAGGAAAGCACATGTCTAGAACCCTTCAATAACTAAAATATTGGAACTTTAAAATAAGTTCTTTTCACCTGAAGAGCTCTACTCCACCCTCCAAGGAGGAAAAGTCAGCCTTTTTACAACTTTTTATTGAAAATAAACATTCCTATCAGAACTGAAGACTTGAAGACAAAAGTCATCTGGCAGCAGGAGTCAGTTTCAAAGTTTGCTTCCTGAGAGTACAGTGAATAACTAAGGCAAACATACAGTATGACTTTATATGCTCTAAAATGAAATGTTTAAACAACTCACAAACTATTGGACTTTTGGTTGCTTTTTGTTTCTGTATTTTTCATGCCTATCATATCAATTTCAAAATCACTTCTGGATTTATATAATTAGTTCATGATCAACCATCCATTCACTGGCTTTAAAGTAAATTCACTTTTTTAAAAAGTCACATCCCCAGTTACATTCTCTGACAATGGCTTCACAAGCTTGCTTCTTTTTACATTTTTCCCTCAAGCTTTCCATGAAGTCTTCTACAGAGAAGAAGGAAGAGAAGAAGGATGGGAAAGAGGAGAGAGGCCAAAAATGAAAAAGAAAAGAATCGAGAAAAGAAAAAGCAAGCTTCTGTCTGTCCTTATGGGGTGGGGCCTGATACTAATAAACTTCTGACTGGCCAGCAGGTTGCTTTTCACTTGTATTCCAGGGCTGGATCTGACAAAGGAACACGAACCCCTTCCCCAGACCTCTTAGGATCCTCTACCTAAGAGATGTATGTAAAGTGGGAGTGATGCTTCTGTTTTAGAGAGAGGTTATGAAAAAACATACTATCATAAACTAGGAATTGTCCCCATTTGATTTGGTTCATCAGCATCTGGCTTTGGACTACCAATTTACAGGGCCCAGAGTAATCGGCAGTTGCCTGAACCCAAGGTCAATCTCAAATAGATATGTAACTGTGTATTAATAAAACACCCAATGAAGAACCAAAGTATTTGCCAGTCACCATAAAAAGTCTATCATCCACAGGAAATTAAACATTTTTACTTGTGGTGGACCCAGTATAAACGCTCACAAATAACTAAGCTTCCTTATGCATTTGCTTTGGGTATGGCACCATTTTCAGTTGAAAAATCCACTGAAAAGCTTTTTGTGAAGAGCACAAACACTTGATTCAGGGATGCTAACAAGACAGACCCAAAAGCTAAACTAAAATAAAATAAAATGTTTCAGCATTTCTACCAAGTTGGCAAACGTAAGTAGCTTTGTCTTAGGGCTTTCCTGAAATCTCCTTCCCCAAATTTTCATTTCAGAAAACTTGAGTATCCTGACTTCCATATTATTCACATTATAGAATGTTACAAAAGTATAGAGCCACCACCATATCCATTGTGTGCAGCAGACAACAGAAATTCAAGTCACTGGACCATGAAAGCACAATTTTTTCCCAAATAATAAGCAATTCCCCAACTATTAGATACTTATAATAACCAGTATTTATTTCTCACATACCATATTGGTAATTTTGGAAGACACGATCCCCAAATTTATAAAAACTAGCTTCACTAATGTTAACAGAGAAAATAAAGCCCTCATTCTCACTATCTTCCCCTGAACAACAATACTTGGAGCTTGCAAAGAGCGTTAGAAATGACTGGGATGTCAATGCCAACAGCTTTATGACTTTTTCTCTTGCTCACCAGAATGAGAAAAACAGACCTGACAACTGACCGTGACAGAAGCATTGGTACCAGAATAAGCTAAGTGAAACGGGTGAGCTCACAGACAAGTTTAATCCACAAGAGCCAGAAAGTTCTTCTGCCTCGGAAAGGTGGTGTCAGTCATCATGTCTGTGCAATTTGCTTCAGAACAGAATTCTGGAAACTATAAATGTTTTTAATTCTCTAAGGAAGATCAACCAAACTCAATCAGAATAACTGTATAATTGGCTTGGCTAATGGTCCTTATGTAAATTGGTCATTTTCAGTGATTCAAAAAAATCCTAAATGAGTTTCCTTCTAGTGTCCTTCACCTTTCTGTGCCCCTGTTGGGGAGCAAATATTACTAGCTTAATGATGATTTCCTGAGTTTACCTAGTGCTTTTTGTCACCATGTAAGGTAGCCATTATAAGAGGAGACACACAAATCACCCAGTGTTAGGAATTGAATTGTGGCTGGCTTACCCCAGAAGGTCCTATGTTGAAACTGTAATCCTCCATGTGACTATCTTGGGAGATTGGGCCTTTAGGAAGATAAGGAGAAGAGAGGTCCTGTCATGGAACTTAATCTTGTATAAGAAGGGATACCAGAGAGTTCTCTGAACAGGCCCAATAAAAGGCCATGGGAGAAAAGGGAAAAAGTGTCTACCTATAAGCTAGAAGAAGGCCCTTATGAGAAACCAAATTTGTCAGCACTTTGAACCTGGACTTCTAGCCTCTACAACAGAAAAAAAAATACCTGTTATCTAAGCCACTCAATGTACAATATTTCATTATAGCAGTGGAGTTAATACACCAGCTTATGATGTAACACCACCAAAGAGATCAGCTGTTAGAGAGGTCTCCACATGCTCAAAGTGATACACTAGAGTCCTTTCCATGAGCAGACTTCCTCCTGAAAGCATTCTCTTGGAGAAAACCAGCTTGCACATTAATATTAAACTATAGAAAATACCTTTCCAAATCATTTTAATTAATGTTGTTAATGAAGCTAAGCACATATAATCATCCCAGAGAAAGACAGAATGCTGTCTCACGTCTAAATGCTTCATGATCATTAATTTATCCACCACATAGTGAGATACTGCCTTCCCCCCAATGGCACACCATATAGATTCACAGATGCTGGCTGCTCCACACTCTTCTCCCTTCTGAAAACACTGGCTGTTCTAAGCAGCCTTGAAATACATCACGGTACTGTAGGTGGGCAGGAGACTCCAGCAGCAGAATTACCAAGGGTCCCTGTTGTTATGAGCTCCCTAGACTCTTCTAGAAAGTGGCAACAACACATACAGAAGTCTGAAGAACTGTGCAAGACAGAAAAGGAAAGGACTATACTTCAAGGGAATGAATGGGTCAGGAGAGCTTTGAGCCTTCTTATGGACTGAGTGGAATCGTAAAAAATGCAATGGTATGCCTTTACTTTTCCACTTCTATTTACCTGTGTTTATCCATGGCCTGAAGATATGTCCACTGTCCAGAAATAAACAATTCATAAGATTTAAACTGTGCATAGTTGAGTCATATGATGAAATCTTGTGCTGTCAATTACACCCCTTTCAGGATGTGAATCACCTCTTTGTCCAGCGGTTCATGCTGCACATCAGATATCTCCTGCTAGTCCCTTAGGAGCCACCTTGGTTATCAGATTGGCTGTCAAAGTAAAGCAGTGCTTGTGTTCAGAAAACCCTCCTCTGTAGCAAAGTAGAATATCACAATTCCTGCATCGTTCATCTCACTTCATTTCATCGTATAGACAGTGAATCACTTCGCATTATCACAAGGGTAAGTACAACACAATTACATGTTTTGATAGGAAGAAAAGCCACATTCACATAAATTTTATTACAGTATATTGTTATATTTGTCTGTTTTACTATTAGTGTTTATGAATCTCTTTCTGCACCTAATTTATAAGCTAGACCTTATCTCTGGTAAGCATGTGTAGGAATAAACATAGTAAATACAGTCATACATCAGTTCATAAACTTAATTCTTTCCATGATTCAGGTTGCAGAATTCATTCCACAATGCTGCTGGCACCTGCATGGGTTGAACCAAGGTACCATTGTATAAGGTTTAGTAGTATCCTCAGCTATCCATTGGGGGTCTTGGAACATGTCTCCCAAGGATAGAGGAGAATTACTGCATAAAGACAGAGGAAAGGATAGACAGACAAGTGTCTGGAGGATGAGAAGGATTTACTCACCTGCCTGTAGAAAGAATGCACATGGGGGGCATTTATTATTCATTTATTCAAGAATAATGATGAATGGAAACACTGCAGGGAAAGCAGAAGTCAAGTTGTGTCAGATGGGCTCAGTTTTGTCACAAAAGAAATGTGAAGTTGAGATTTAGATGAAGAAAGCCAAAAGAAGGATAGAAAGTGTTTAAGACCAAAAAGTCAATTAGAACTGGTTAAATGGATCATGAAACACAGGTGACCGCTGCATTAACCTCTAACGACATAGGTTCAACTTTAACGATTATTAGGAAACTGCCTCTGAAGCAGAGATCCTGAAGTTTACTTGACTGCCAGAGTTGAGGCAGGCCCTTAGGCAGTGGTCTTTTGATCTGACTAGACTGAAGCCTTGTTTTCTGCAAGTTATCTGGGCTTCTATGTTTTATCTATCCTGGACTTGCAGGACAATCCAAGGTTCTTAGCATGCCCTGCAAGCCTTTCCCCATCTGCCTACACTTAATTCTCAAGCACCATTTTTGTTACTTGCTATACTGAACACATTACAGTACATTCAGAGCCCCAGGCTATGTCAATGCCCTTTGATCTTAGATCACAATTATGAACTGTCATTTCCCTTTAATGTATGGAGAGCAAATGCACATTTTTTAAATGGCTGCTTCCTCCAAGAAGCCTTCCAGGTTAACCTGAGGTAAAACTTTGTTCACTCTCCTTTTGTCAATGGATCTATGCCCCGTATATACTCCTAACTGCTCATAGCTCCATATTTCATCAATTCTAAGGTGCATGTTTTCTCACATCTTAAAACAAACATGAAATTAGGATGTAATTTATAATCAGCAGTGAGCCATAGCTTAATGGACAGTGCTTTTTAAGTGTCTTGGCAACAACAAAATTCATCAACCCTGGACATTACTGGAAAAATGTAATTTCACTTTTTAAGTTCCTAAGGTAACTGTAGTGATGCTTCTCACCTGGATATGGTCTCAATCTTGGCTTCTGGCTCCACCACTACCCCTGTTTGGCAATGTCTGGAAACATTTCTGGTTCTATCAACTTGAGGTGGGAATGTAGTGACTGGTACCCAAAGGCCCGAGGCCAGGGATACTACTAAGCATTCTACATTACAATACAATAAAATTTGCCTGGCACAAAATGTCAGTGGTGCCCAGAAACCGAGTGTAGACAGACAATATTTATTTGGGCACATAATATGCTTTATTATGCCTGGTTTTAAATGTACCTTTTATAGTGTATAGTGAAACTTAGTATGTAGTAATTTGCACAAACCTTGATGTGAAGATCAAGAATAGTTACTCAAGAATTGCTCCAAACCTTCTCCCATACCGTTCCCCCTACCCCTCGACTTCCTTCTCTAAAATACATGAATACAGCAATATTTCAGGTCAAAACTTAAAAGTCAGAAGGTCTGAAAGAGATTTGCGAACTTAAACCAGTTACACTGGTTAGTGGCAAGGCCAGGATTAGCCCTCAGATTTCCCACTTCCGTGACCCCACTCTGCTCTCTTTCCTGGCTAACACTCTCTGGTACCCAAGAGGAACTGGGTGACTTAGCAGGAGTTCCTATTAGTATTCACACTTCAACACCTGGGCTCCACCCTCCTTTCAGCTGACTATGAGAATTTAGGTTGGCTCTGTAAGACTCCTGCACTCTCTGGGGAACTGGATTTATGCAGAAAAAATTGATTCAGAAAAGTGAAGAAATGTTAACTAAACCTAAATGATTTCATCATGCAAAAGTCAAAACTGCCTTACAAAGCACACTCAAGGCTCTGAAGAAAAGGTTTTTCGTTTGGAATGAGGGTCCAGGGAGCTGCCCTCCATCCCTGGAAGTCGCACGTGTGGAAAGGCCCTTCAGCTACAGCAGCAAGCAGAATTCTGCAAAAGGAAGTAGTTCCAAAGGAAGGTTCTGACAAGGCCTCGCCTGAGTCTGGGTTCTGGAATTAGGAGGGCTCTAGGTCGGTCTAGAGCTCCGATTCCCAGCTGGCCTGCTGAGCCCCCAGACTGTCTCATCTCTGCTCCTCCTTTGATGGAATCTCAGTGGGTAGCCCCCTTATGGCTTCCGCAGCCCCACCCCATTTCCATCCTGCCCCTGCAGCCCTGCCCTGCTTGTCCAAGGGGGCGGAAGGGCTCAACTCACCTTCAAGTGGATGGGGAAGGACCGCTCCTGCTGGAGAGGCCCCAGCAGCGTCTGCTCCACACTGACCAGCTCCGAGGTCGAGTCCACCACCCGAGCCAGTGCGCTGCGCATCGCCATACGCGCCAGGGGGCAGGGCCCACGTTCCCGGGGAAAGGGCAGCAGCTCCGCACCGCTCTCGGCGCCCCGCACCCCTTCCACTTCGGGGGAGCCCGTCTGTTCCGGGGCACCCCCATTCGTGGCTCCCACATCTCTGCCCTCCTCCTCGGGTTCTGGCTGCCGCAGGGCCCGCATAGGACCTGAGCTACTGGGTGCAGCGGTGGGCACGTGGTCCGTGTCTCGCGGGCTTCCTGGGGCTCCCGGACCGTCGCCCCAACCCCACTCCTGCTGCAGCAGCTGCAGGGTCTGTAGAGCCACCAATTGGTGGCTGATGGAGGCGACTAAGGGAGCGGGGCTGGTCATCGCCTGGGTTGGCGGCTCAATGCGCTCGGCAAGCAGGTGGAGCAGAAGGGAGGCGGGGGCTTTTGGGGGTCGCCAGGGTTACATTTCCTAACTTGCGGCTCCAGCGCCTCGGCGTTTCTCCGCATGTGTGGCGAGCCCCGCCTCCGGCCCGCAGTCAGTGACCCGCACTGTCCCCTTCATTCGTTCCAAGTTCGAATAGGCTTGTTCTGACCCAAAGCTGCCTGGAGAGCTGCTTGGTGTGCACTTGAATATCAGCCAAACGCTGAGCACTGATCTTCCTTCTCTCTGGGGCTTTGCTGGGGAAGCATGCTGCTTTGTACGGATGCATCCCGCAGCAGGATTTCCCCTCCCCATTCCCCTCTGAAGGAAGTTTATTCCTAGGTTAGGGTTGACAGGCTCTCGCAGCAGCAAAAGTGAGAAGAGCCCTGAAACACTAGAAAAGGGGAAACAGTGCCCATTTCTCTTCCTTCTCCTTCCTAACTCTAGGGGGTGATTTCAGGAACTTCCTGGAATAGTCTTAGGCCTGACATCCTTGCACACAAAAGAAGGTGGACTTGTGTGTTTCAGAGTTCTACCATTTGGGCTTTGCGACCTGCCCTGCTGCACCTGTAGCCTGGCTGTCAAAGTAACATTATCTCAAGGCAGGTGTGACCTGCCACTGAAGCGCAGGCCTGGCACCGCCCGAGTGAGGAGTTTCATGGTTTTATGTGAAACTCCGGAAGAACTCTGACAGCAAGGTTGAAATGAAATCCTTTTATGAGCCATGGGCCCAGAGACAACTATACAAATAGTTGCTGTTTTTAATTAAGCCTGTTATGGCTACTTCCTTAACTTGGGAGGAAAGACAGGCAATTTTATGCTTTGATTGGTTAGAAACCATCACTGTACACTTGTGCTTAAGAAAAGAAAACATCTGAGGGGTGTAGGGTATAGTATGAACTATAGAAGTGTGCCCTCATCGCTTCTGCCTTCCCCCTACAAGGAAAACCACTTAGTAAAGCAGAGGCCAGGATTCAGAAAGCAGGTGTGTGATAAGGGGGTGGGGCCGGGCAGCCTAGAGGGCAGATTTTATTCTCCCTTTGGAAGAAGTCCTGCAGTTAGATCTGGAAACTAAGGGAGAAGACTTTCAAGGGAGAAGCCGCTCCAGTGTGCCCAGAAAGGCAGAATGAAAATCCTAAAATACAGGAGAAAGGATGTGGGCTCCACTAAGGTTTCTTTAATTCTGGAATAGTATGACCCTGTATGATTCTACCCACCTTCCAGCAAAGGTTCCTTCTCCTCAGTGTTTTCTTCACCTACGAAAACAAATCTGAATGCCAAGATAAAGAAGACCTTTCTTAAGCAAAAATGAGTATGTTCACACTAATTATAACTAAGTAAAAATGCATGTCTCTGCATTGACAAAGAGGAAATTACTTTGGAGGGTAGTAAATAGTTTAATGTTGATTAGATTCTCTTGCTATGAAGTTACTTAAGTTCATAAAAATACAGAAATTCTGCCTTATTTATTTATTTTTTTAATCCTCAAATGTTCAAGTATATTAGGCTCAGCAGAGACTAACTGGGAATAGCAAAAACTAACCCCTAATTTTCACAAAACATATCAGATCTCCAGGGCTGTTGCTCTTTCCAGACACACAGGAAATCCAGTTTCATGGACTAACCCTTCCGCTATCAGATGGCTGACTGCAAAACTTTCTTGACAGGTGGAATTCCAGCCAAGAGAAAAACTGAAATCACTAGACAGAGCCTGACCCAAGACCTCTCTTCTACATAGCAGGCTGATTCTGAGAGCCATGAAACCAACCAAGCTTTATGGCTTATGAGAGCTGAGGGACAGAAAACCATGGGTCTTGTGGGAAGATAGATGCCGATTATATAATGACCTTGTTCCAGTGTCCTTAAGAGCCACTAGATCACCTAACAATTCCACGCTTTATCTGCCTTGGTCATGCGTCATACTCTTCTTTGCTGTGATCTCAAAATGACTTATGACACAAAGCCAGCAATGAGACTCCTGACAGGAAAATTATACTCTCCTGAGATGAGATAAT
Organism: Octodon degus; assembly: GCF_000260255.1. Lineage (NCBI taxonomy): Eukaryota > Metazoa > Chordata > Mammalia > Rodentia > Octodontidae > Octodon > Octodon degus. Next base: position 13,379,976 of record NW_004524627.1, read on the forward strand.
AGAGCAGCATCTCTGTCATTAATCCTAAACACCTTCAAAGTTACATGTGCATACATACCAGACCAAGAAACAAATTGCATACTTCCTATCCTCTCCCAATTTGAGGCCACTGTATAATACGAGGTTCATTCAAAAGCACCAAGGACAGGACACCTCTTTTTATTTTCTGTGCAGCATTTATTTCACTGTTTTGTGAAGACCATACTACCATATTTCAGAAGTTGTTCCCGTTCCTCCACTCTTAGTCCATGAACTCAAATGGGATGAGTCCTTCCTGCTACAGAAGGTGGCATCATATCTAAACAGTATCTCTTCTTTAGTGCTCCTTTTAAGAGATAGTTCCTAAAGCCTTTAGTCTACTTCCTTTTACTCTTCCTTAATCAAAATTCTGTCACTCAACTTTTTAGTTTTTGTTGTTGCTGTTATTGTTGTAATCCATATTTAAGAGGAAAGGAATCACCCTTCGGGTCCTAAGTGAATGAGAATTTAGTGCAAAAGCTGGGCCTAAGTTTAGCTTCCTGTGAAGCATGTGGTTGCAGAAAGGAAGGAAAATTACTTGATGTAGTCTTGATTTTATTTCCAGGCAGCATCAATGGCAACAGAGCACACTGAGGCTTTTGCAAGAGCTTGATGAAAAAAAACACAGAATTTCCAGGGCTGCTTTTTTTCTAGACAGACAGGAAATCTAAGCTAACCCTTCATTAATGAATGACTGGCTTAAAGCACTTTGTACAAGTGAAACTGAGACAATACAGGTTCTGCAGCCTACCCACTTTGGTCCTATCTTTGGAATATATCCTGCTGAAAGTATCCTAAATGATGTCTATAAATGAACCAATATTGAAAAGAAAAAGTCAATACCTCTGCAGAAAGAATGCACCATTAGAGCCAGACAAGTAGACAACTCCACCTTTGAGCTTCTCAGTGATTCAAGCCAATAGTCCTTTTGCTTGAGCTTCCTCGGGCTGGGTTTCCTGCCTCTTACAACAGAAAGGCTCACAATTGCAACAAACAGCATTATATGTTACAGGAAAAGGTAGTATTCTAACAATGTGATCCTGTGGCCCAAAGCCCCTTTGGCATTGCACAGCTAAAGGGCCCTCCAAAGGAGCACTTCCAGCAATATTTTGCTATTCATAGGATGTTTACTGTTTCTGTAATGTCAGGAAAAGCTCTTTGAGCAAGTCTGGTTATTCCTCACAGTTCTTGGGAGCACTTGAAATGAGTACTGGCAACATTCAGACTCCAGTTAATGGCGAAGAGATAGAAAACTCAGTGAACTGAGGAACGATTTCACCTGTTCATGCGCCAAGGAGAGTGTTCTTAGATGAAGTACTCTGGCACTTCCCTACATCCAAAGGTTCCCTTTTTATGTAAACAAAAGATGTGTGTCCCTGTGTGGCACCATCAAGAAGCTGGGCACAGCAAGACCAGAAGGGAGTTGGCAGAAGGCGAAGCGTGTGGGGCTTCCTCAAAGGACTTGGCACGGCTGGATGCATTGAGCCCGCTTATATTCTTTGGCACTTTTCTCCAAAAGGGATCCAAGAGAATTCCAGAAATGGAGCTGTTAACCTTCAGTGCACCTGGTAAGGTTCACAGGTGGGGGTAAAACAAAAATGTCCAAAGAGAACGAAGAGTTATTATTTTTGAATAAAAATTGCAATTGAAGAGAAACAGATGCCAAAGAGATATCAAGATATGAAAATGTCCTGTAAAAGAGAACAACTGAACTAGGAAAAGGTATAGGCCCAAAGAAGAAAGAGCAAAAAAGATCAAATTCCCTTTTTTAAACATGTAATTGTAATATTTGTGTATGCCAAGTTATAAAAATGCACATGAAATTTTAACTTTAGCCTAAACTTTTGATTTTCAGAGAAAAAAAAAATGTGGTCCTGCATGAAACCTCTAAACTGCCAGAAACAATTATTTACACAAGACAGTGTGTTTTGAGGACACTATATGCACTGCCTTCCTGGGCTCCCGTTAGCTGGTGAAGCTAAATGAGCTTGGTGATGTTAGTGGAGAAAAACAGAGAAGAGGGGAAATGGGAAGATAAAATGTAAAGCCCCACCTGCCTATCCTTGACATAATCTGATGTACATTTGCCCCCTTGTCATTCACCTCCATAACACAAAGTACATTTCTTTCTGGACATAGAAATAATCTTACTTAGGTCCATTTTAATAACTTATTCCCAGAATGAATTCCTGATATTGAAAACAATCAAAAACGAATTTTAAAAGAACATATAAGTCTATCATGTTGGTACAAACCTAGAATCGCAGCACTTGGGAGGTACAGGAGGAGGATTATGGAGACTCCAAGGCCAGCCTGGGCTACATAGTAAGTTCAAGACCAGCCTAATCTATAGCAAGACACTGTTTTAAAAGAAGAAAGAAAGAAGGGGCCAGGGAGATGGCTCAATGAAAGGAGTGCTCCCCTGGTACGCACAGGGGCCTGAGTTCAATCCCCGGTTCTGCCAAAAAAAAAAAAAAAAGAAAGAAGAAAGAAAGAAAGAAAGAAAGAAAGAAAGAAAGAAAGAAAGAAAGAAAGAAAGAAAGAAAGAAAGAAAAGATGAGAAGAAAGAGAGAAAGAAAAAAGGCCAGAGAGATAGCTCAGCAGACTCAGCACTTGCTTAGGTAAGCTCAGGGGCCAGGGTTCAACCCCTGGAAGCACATGCTGTGCCAGCCCTGCCCCCACTCCTGGGCATGCTGAACCTGATATGGAGTCCGGGCATGGTGGTACACACTTGTAATCCCAGAACTAGGGAGGCTGAAAACAGGAAGATCACTGTAAATCCAAGCTGCATAGTGAGACCCTGCACAAAAAAAACTAAAACAAAAAGAAAGAGAAAAACAGAAATAAAAATAGATAGATAGATAGATAGATAGATAGATAGATAGATATTCTAATTACTGCATCTTTTGTAGAAGATTTAGTTTTTAAAAGTAAGAGAACATCTATGGATTTTCATGCTGCCTGCTCAACATTTCAACAAGGCAGCCTCAGTGGACTTGCCCCCCATTTCTAATTACAAAATGTAACCCATGAAGAAGCCTTTCCCTTAGGGGAAAAGTTAAAATGATACTTGATTTCCTACATTATTTTTGTGGAGTATGTAGATATGGCTGAATGTATTGAAATTGGCAAAAAAAAAAAAAAAAAGAGTAATAAAATTGGAGGAAGGCAAAAAATGTGGGAGGGTTGTGATAACTTCACCAGGATCTTTAATCTTAGTGGGAAAAAGAAAATGTGGGGCCAGGGAGACAGCTCAGTAGAATAAGCTCTTGCCTGGCAAGCGTAGGGTCCTGAGTTCAATTCCTGTTACTGCAAAAAAGAAAGAAAGAAAGAAAGAAAGAAAGAAAGAAAGAAAGAAAGAAAGAAAGAAAGAAAGAAAGAAAGAGAAAGGTGCTTAATGAATATTTGGGGCCAAGGAGATGGCTCAGTAGAATAAGCACTTACCTGGCAAGCGTAAGGGCCTAAGTTCAATATCTGGTTTCGCAAAAAAAGAAAGAAAGAAAGAAAGAAAGAAAAAAAGAAAGAAAGAAAGAAAGAAAGAAAGAAAGAAAGAAAGAAAGAAAGAAAGAGCAACCACTTATCTTGCTTTCCAGGATCACCTTTCATTTTCAGATTCTAGTAAATACCATTCTCTTGTGATAGAAAGAAATGTTTATTTGGGTAGACATAATTAGTTTCTTTGTTTTTGTTTTACATTGCATTTTTCATGGCTTTGCATACTTTATTTCTCTAAGAAATTCTTGTTCCTGATGCCCCTTCTGCCAGGCTTTATGGTTGAAAATACACTGAGGTTTAATCCATCCACCTTAATTACTTTTCTCATTGCCATACCCAAAGTTAAAGGAGAAAACACTTATTTCAGCTCAGAGTTTATAGAGGTTTCAGTTCATAGTTGGCAAGCTCCAAGGCAGGGTGAATTGGCAGAGGAAAACAAGTCATGGTAAGCAGAAGGCAGCAGGGCAGCAAGGTGGGAAAGCAGGAATCAGTAAAGCAGCAAAGTGGCAAACAAGGACAGCAACCCTCTTTCTGTCCTTTATATTGTATCCAGGCTACATACCCTTATGTGGCACTCGCACTCTTCCCATTATCCACACCCAGAAATGCCAAACCAATCAATGGGTCAATTTAATAATCATATAGACTTGAATTCAGCATCATACACTTAATCCCCAGCATCAACTATTCTAGGTTCAACAACCTCTGAAAAGTCTCATAGGATTTCATGAAGCATTGGGGGGGGCGGGAATCTAGACACAAACCATAGCACCATCTTTTCAATTACTGCCCTCTTCCTTCTACTTCTCTTTCTTTTCTGGAGCTCCCTTTCCCAGTGTATTTGTAGTTTAGAAGGGAGAGAAAGTCTAAGGGCACAGTTTTTTTTGTTTTTTTGTTTTTGTTTTTGTTTTTTGTTTAGCTTTTGCTGTGATTGCTACAGTATGTTCCCATGAAGGTCACAACCTCATAGTGGAAGATTCAATAGACTTCCCTAACTCCTTTAGCTGAGTGCACCAAAAGAGAACTAAACCGTTATAAAACCTGGAGTAATGCCTGCCCACCTTGGCTCTCTGTGCTAAGAAAGCAAGAGAAGCCAACAGTTCTGTTTATTTTATTTATTTAGTCATTTTAATCACTTTTGTTTCAAAATATTATTGAGAATGGTCTGAAGAGTTCATATAAGGTAAAAGATGTTTTAAAAATAAAAATGTTTTTAAAAGTATGACTAAGTGATCTTTTTTTTTTCCCTAGAGGGAAAATATATAAACTATTCTTAAGCTTTTGTTTATATACAAATGCAATGTTATATATTATAGCAAAAAGCATGTTTCCTTTTAAAATCTCATCATCTGTTTATCTACTGTTCTCTGGTTAATTAGCAAGTAGAATCTTAATTATGCTGAACCGACCATAAAATAAAAATGGTCCATAGAAATGATCATATTTCAAGCTTTTATTCAAAAAGCCATATGTAAATTTTATTTGATCTGTACTTTTCATTTGAAAATTGAATCCACATTCAAAAGGACCTTTGATGTCTCTGTACAAATAGCTAAGCTTTCTTGGAAGCTTAACTCGTAGACTTTGATGGATCATTTCTAGATGATAGTATTTAGTTTGTTAAAGAAGCATGAAGGGTTATTAGTGTCCTACTCATTTTAGGTAAATCCAGTACTGCATAAGTGTCAATTTTAATTCAGAATTCTATTTATCGTGGGTTATTTTTTAAGGAAACTTGAATAAATATTCCAATGTCTGTTAAAACATTTTACATATGATAGATTAAAAAGTCTGCTTTGAAATTCTTTATTTCACTTAACAAAATTTATGCTAGCCTTCAAATTACAACTCTTGTTTGGCTCCTTTAAGTTTCCATGCTGTTTTCAATTTCCATACTTAACCTTCCTCAGCACAGCAGTGAGGTGCAGAAGCTAACATGTGGGGCTCTTGTGGGTGACAGAAACATCTGCCTGAGAGTACAAAAGAAACAACTGAAAACAATATGAGCATACAAATGCCTGCCTCAATATATACAGCCAACATTCAAAATGATCAACTTTTCTGTATACCACAATGATCAGTGAAAAAAAGTAGGAGGAAAATTGCCCAATTAATTCACAATAATAAAAGCACCTGTAAAAAATAATGAAATAAGCTAATAAGATGTTTTCAAGACCTACAATAAAAAATGTATACGATAAAAAACTAAAATTTATTGAATCTATAAAAGGCCTAAATATGTATAGACAATATATAGGCAAAATGTATATATAGGCAATATATATATTGAAAAAATGTATATTCTAATTGAATAGTACAAATATCAAAAAGTTACCACTTTTCTCTAAATTCAAGTGATCATCCCCAAAAGCATTTGCAAAAATATATATGATGAATATAATATACAAAGAATGACTATAAGTTTTTTAAATGACATAACATTTTTAAAAAATTTAATTTATTTCTTTAAATGTATTTGGTACAGGGTCTCACTACACAGCTTGGATTCATAGTGATCCTCCTGTTTTCAGCTTCCTCAGTGCTGGGATTACAGGTGCATGCCATCGTACCTGGACTCAGCGGCCGACTCAGTATGCCTAGGGATAGAGCCAGCACCAAATGTGATACTGGGGATCAAAACCTGGTCCCTGCACTTGCCTAAGCAGGCACTTAGTCCACTGAGCTACCTCTCTGGCTCTGATGTAACATTTTTAATATAGAAGAAAGCTATAAAAGATATCAAAAGCTTAACAAACATCAAAAAATATACTTAGCCTCACTAGTAATCAGAAAATGCAAATTAAATCAACATACAGTATGACCTTGCTCATTGGCAGAAATGATTGGTTAATATCCAGTTTGTCAATAGTGTCAGGTAATGGCAGGTTTCATACGCTGTGGGTGGATATCTACTGAGTGAGTCTTTTGGGTAGATACTTTTTGTACTAAAGAAATATTGACACATAAGCAGAATTCTATCTACAGCATGTGTAATTTTCAAAAAAGAAAAATGCAATTAACTGAAATCTCAGTCTACAGGGGAGTGGAAAGATAATGAAATAATGGCACACCATGAAGTGTATGTCTCCTCAGAGGAGTGCTTTTATAAAGATCAGGTAGAACTATAATGATAAGCATGAACAGCAGCAAGCCACAAAACAATTCACTTGCCTGACAAATTTCACCACTGCCAATTCCCTAACTAGTCACTGCTGTCAAGGCAGGACATAAAACTGAGTAAAGCAGACCAAATTCCTTCCTCATGAAGTTTACATTCTAGAGTAAGTTGATGATAAATAAATAAATAAAAATAGAAGCTCTGTTGTCAATAAAGTAAGTCCTGTGAAGAAAAATAAACCCAAGTGTGTGCTTCTTCCTTCATTGAGCTATAGGAGATAATTCAGTCAGCAGAGGCTTAAATGAATAAGGATTTGTTTATTGTGTGTCATGGAGCTAGAGCATAGACCATCAAGGAATAAAGAAGCTCCTTCTAGGCTTCCTGTTATACCATCCTCACCACATGGCTTCGGTCCTTTTGGTTATGTGACAATTACTACACCTCCATGAAAGAGGGTGGCATTTCAGGCATAAAGTCAAACAGAGAAAAAAAAATAAAAACCTTAGATTTCTTTTTATATGTCACTGGATGGAATGCTATTGCATGAATATCCTTATTTGAAAAGAAGTCTAGCAAGTTGTAGTATGTGACCTGGGCTGCATTAATGAAAAAGATTACTCAAGATGAGATTTAATTCAATTTGAGAAGCCCAGAGTAGCTGTCTATATTCAGCAGAGGCTCTGGAATACAGCAGCAACCTCAGACCTCTGTAATTGTTATTGGTAGCTCAAGGACATAAAATGTAGAAGAAAACATTTGTATAGGAGTTGTGTCAAGGAACAGGGTAGAAGCAGAATAGCTTGTTATATGACATATGCCCATCTAATCCAGATAAGGCTATTGAAGGCTGAGGGAACCCACTGGCCAAAGCAAAAATTGTCTGAAAAGAACCTGCTTTTAAATCTGTTATTGTTTCTACTGTAAATTTAACCCATTTATTCCAGGTCTCTAGAACTGTTATCCAACAAGTCCCCTCTTCTTTTGCATTCATTTCAAATATTCCTTTAGCCAGGGCCTCCCCATAATTACCCCTTTTGTTTGATGAGCTAGATTAGGCCATAAAGAGTGAAAAGGGGTACAGAGGTAGAGGGCCTGATGCAGGAAGATCATCATGGCTTTCTCAGGGAAGGACTTTTGAAACATTGTACAGAGCATTCTTGGGACTATAGGAAAGAGCAGAAAAAAGATTATTCTGACAGCTATAAGAATCCAAACATGAATGATGAGACGAGAGAACCAATGTTTAGGGTTTAGATAGTAGGTAATATCGTCAAGGTGATCCAAAGTAATTGTGAGCCTCCACTTAAAGTTTAAAAAATTTGGCCTAAGACCAGCCTTAGAGATTAGTAATATCTTTGTCCATATTTGTATGAAATGAACTGTAGAAATGAGCCTCCTTGAAAGATTAAAAGTGATTAAGATAAACAGGAGTAATATACATCAAACAATGCCCAACATCACAATTAAGATGATGACATGTTTCTAGATCTCATTGATGTTTGCTGAGTCAACTGACACCAGCCTCAAAGGTGTCAAGTCTTTGTAGAATTTCTTTATCAATATTAGTTTGAGTCAACAATTCTGAGTTAGGGCCAGCAAGATAGCTCAGCAGACTAAGTACCTGCTTAGACAAGTGCAAGGACCAGGGTTCGATCCCTGTACCTCACGCCACTCTGGTGCCAGCCCTGCCTCTGGGCATGCTAAGCCAGCGACAGAGTTTGGCCATGGTGGTGCACATCTCCAAGCTCAGCGCTGGGATGGCTGAAAACAGGAGGATCGCTATGTGTTCAAGATGCATAGTGAGACCCTGTACAAAATACATTAAAAATTAAAACAATAAGAAGAAGAAGAGGAAGAATTCTGAGTTAAAACTTTGGAACTAGCCATTTATAGTTTAAGCAGTTTGGATTGAGTTAAGTTAGCTACAGCAGTCATCACAGTATAGGCCAGTGTAGTACCCACAGTAACAGTTACAATCAAAATTCCTAGAAACTGATTTTTGTCTGATATGTTCAATCACTGAAATAATTTGTTCAAAGGTTGAATCTCCCACCCACTCTTGAGTGAGATTGGTGGGGAGCCATGCTTTGCCTTAGTGTCTTATATCATTTTTAAGGCTTTAGAAAGCTCATTTTCGTTAGCATTGTCTACATAATGAGGATGAATAAAAATTATAGTACACTATACTATAAATACAATGAAATAATTATAAGAAATGATATAATTGATGACCTAGACACAAAATAGGCATACCGTATTTTGTTTAAAAGCCATGGAGTTAATATATAATTATTCTAATTATATTTTTTAAATTACACAATAAGATATACAATGTGTTACATAGGAAAGAACAGATCACATGAATCTTCCCTTCAAATAATGTTTATAAAAACTTCACAAAATAAAATAAATTAAGAGTGTCTATCTTAAAAGGTTAAGAATTATGAGTTTGTGGCTTTTGGGCTCAAGAGCACTGCCCATTCCCTGTGGTATGACTGTGGAAAATTGTGGGAGAAACCACATCTTTATTAGTTAAATGTATAAGAGATAAGAGTTGAGGGATGGAAAAACAGCTGGAAATTTAAAGAGAAAATTCTGGAAGTGAAGGAAAAAAAAAAAAAGTAGAACATAAATTCTGAATATAAATTCTGCCTAGTAAGCACCTAGTAGCTAAATTCCAACAACAGAGAAGACCCAAAGGGCCCAACAAGTAAATACACAGAAGAAAACCTACTCTTGAAGAACGCAGTGACATGGGGCCAGATTCATGAGCTTGCTGCCATTTTCACCTTGCTGTCCAATTTTTAAGTGTTTTCTTTAACCGTTGCATATTAGTTATGTAGACTAGTAAGTTATTTTGACATTTTGGTATATGAATGCAGCACACTTGGTCATTGGCTCCATTACCTTCTCTCGTTCCTATCCTTTCCTCCAATTCCCTTTATTCTCTCAGTCTCTCTTTCTTTCATTTTTCTTTCTTTGTTTTTCCTCCCTAAATTTCTCACCTGAAAGAAAATAAGAAAAATTTGATTTTATGAATCTGGCTTATTTTATTTAACATAATGACCTCCATTTCGGTCCATTTTCTTGCAAGTGAATGATTTCATTCTTTCTTATATCTCAATAGTATTCTGTTGTGTGCATATACCACATGTTCTTCATTCATCTCTTGAAGGGCATGTGGGCCTTCCCATAGCTTACTTATTGTGAGTTGTACTACAATAAACACTAGTATGCTGGTTTATTAGCTTTGCCATCACTGAAACACAATACCTGACACAATTTTAAAAAAAAATTAATTTGGCTCATGGTTTCAAGGGAATCAGTCTGTGACTTGTTTGTTCTAGGGTAGAAACATCATGGGGGAAGGGCAGGGCACAGCAATGAGGCTTAGGACATGGTTTCCAGGAAGCACAGCCGAGAGGAGGACTCCAAGAACCACATGCAGTACCCGAAGTGGCACCTCTGTGACCCACAAAGAGATATCCAGAACCATGCCAAAGCTTTCGTGATGAAGATAGTCTTGGTGCACAATATACATGTAGACCAGTGCAAGTGAATAAAAACAGACAACCCCACACAAATACAGACATGTCATTGCTTTTTTAAAAAGTTAAATACATTCTAAAACCATCAACAACTCAGACTGAAGAGAAATGAACCTTGATAGGTCTGAAGAATAAAAGACAAGGCCTGAAGTGAGAAAAACAACTGGAAATTAGGGGAAATATCCAAAAACAAAGAAATCAGGTGATGGTATGAGCACCATCTATGCCCAAAGATTTGGATCATTGACAAATAAACACACATGCAGAAAAGGCCAAGCTAGAAAACATAAGTAGGGGGCTGGTGGAGTACCACAGTTGTCTAAAGTACCTGCTTGGGCAAACTCATCAGGTGCTGGGGACTGCCATTCAATCCCCAGCATCACATGTCCCACCATACCAGCTCATAAGAAAGGCCTAACAACCAAAAAAAGAAGAAGAAGAAGAAGAAGAAGAAGAAGAAGAAGAAGAAGAAGAAGAAGAAGAAGAAGAAGAAGAAGAAGAA